>NC_074667.1:21472510-21783881 GCF_029448725.1 Salvelinus fontinalis | reverse complement strand
AGAAACCCAAATGGAGATGTTTGTAGAAAACAACATGTGTGTAATTAAGGCTTAATGAGTCCTTGTCAGGGTGGAATGTGCAATTAGATTGGTAATAGAACATTCGGCCTGATTGCCAGGCAGCGATGGCTGCTGGATGAGAAATAATCAGCAGCGCTGCAGCATCGAATGCAAAATTATGAGGCCTATTGATAAGAGAGGGAAGAGAGTGCAGTACTGTAGGATACATTTCCATGTAAATGTAGGAGTGTTAGGTAAGACAAGAGTGGTTGTGGTTGTTGTAGAGCATAAGGCTTTGAAATTACAATACGGTGTTGGTGCTTTGGAAAACTGAACATGTAGAAAGTGTGGAACAGTTCCGTTGTAGACCTTTCATTTGAAGTGCATTTCGATGGTACACAGTGCACTAATGATGGATTTATTTTGTAGGTGATTTGGGTATTTTTTATGTATCTAATTAGCATTTTGAGCATTGCCATACATCATACTGTATCATATAATTATTCTTCAAGACTGAATGTTAGATTTGGGTGTTTGTGTAGATTAGAACCATGTATTTTCTGTAGGTGATATATCACCTTAGAATAAAATTAAATGATCAACCAACATCAAACAGATCGCTCAAAAAGATAATTATGTGAATGCCAGATGTTGATCTTGTTGCAGTCCTTTTTTCCCTTTTCCCTCCTTTCTCTCGCAATGACCCCTTAACGTTTTTCCACTTGAGTTTTCTAAAATTGCGCTTTGCCTTGTAGACGGAGCAGAACAGTGCACAAAATACGGTTTGGCTATTTCTTGACTATTCCCTTGAAGAGAGAGAGCCTTTGTTGCCTTCCTTTGGGACTGCCCTTGAAATTCTACTTTTGTGCCTTGCATGATATAATGCAAGCTGGTTTAATAGATTTAATGGAATCCAAATGGCACCCTATTCCCTATTTAGTGCACTACTTTTGACCATGGCCTATATAGAGTATAGGGTGCCATATAGGACGCGGATTGGTTTTGTGGCCTTTATATCAAGACACCAGTCCACCACAGTTCAGCCATGAGCACCCCTTCTGAGTAAATTAATGAAACACTCAATATACCTCAAAAAGCAGATTGCTATGCGCCTGATTGAAGTACGAGTGAAGGTTTTGTTTCGGACGCACGTTCGGTGTCAACGTTTTGAGACACATTTCGACTCTCTGATCAATCTATTTGCACACAAATGACATTTTTATGGTAATTCTGTTCCAATTCTGTTTCCATTCCACCTGGTTTATGAGTCCGTGTTTCGAAGCGTAGGTGGGGTTCAAGGTTGATGATGTGTTATTTGCTTTGTTTTCACTGTGTCCAATTGAGCACAATGGCGGGATTGTGCTCGGCCATCTGTAACTCGACACCTACACAGGGTCAGAGGTGAGATATACGTGCATTTGGCTTGGAAGCGATGCGTTTCAACCCCATGGTCAAGTGTAATCCAGTAAACCACCAAACCTACTCAATAGCACCCATTCACATGGACCACAGTAACTGCATTCCACAATAACTCCTCATCCAGGATTTCGAAACGTTCTAATTTTCAACATAAAGGGGCCTATTTTCTTATTCTTTCTTGTGTAAAAAAAGAAAGAAAGAAATCGCTCTCATTATGAGCCGAGCCAGTCGAGGTGTAATTTGAGGAACGACCGGCCTCTCGAAAACCCTCCATGTGACTGACAAGACAGTAAAAAGGAGCATTAAACCTAGATTAATATTATATCACAACACTGATAGTAGCAATTAAGCTCATCATAAGAGAGAATGAGCGTCACCCGGGATCCATTGGGCCGCATGGTTAAACACAATCCCCTGCCTAATGCAGCTATTTCTCCTATTTCTCTCCCGTTTATCGGCGCTTTACATGCTCACGCACGATTTGTGTTGATGTCTCTCTTTCTCCCTCTCTCCCATTTGGCCACGTTTGAATGTTTATCATCGGAGGGTTCTCTGCCGTTCCGATTCAATTCTTACCCCTTCAGTCGATAAAAAAACAATTATGTTCCTCCTCGGCGGAGTTGCGCGGCTCCACGTCTTAGTTTGGCGTAATGAAGACCATACTTCATCTGTATGGCGTTATCGCCAGGATGAATGGGATCATAGGGTGGAACACACCTGGGTTCAAAGACTATTTCAAATCGTTCAAATACTTTCAGTGATTGCTTTAGCGTTGCCTGGAATGCCAACTAGGCAGGGCTGCACAGTTATGAGTCTTCTGTTGGTTTCATTGCACTAGGCAAGCTAATCAAGCCCAGCTAAATGATTTGAACCCAGGTCTGGGATGGAAGGGGTGTGACAGTTCAGGTCTTTTATGGCCAACAAATATGACAGTTGTATTTGTTATCTTTATTGGACGTTGTCTTTGCATGTGGTGTTGAATAGGACACACGGTTCACACAGATGTGTGAATACACATATACAGTGCGCACACACACACACACACACACACACACACACACACACACACACACACACACACACACACACACACACACACACACACACACACACACACACACACACAGCAGAGCAGAGAAAACATACTGCAGAGGGAACACACACAGTCAACTGATCCATATCTGCTTCATTGAAAACAGACCATCCCCTCAGACCTTCAGTGCTATCTGCCAGCCTCTGAATGCTCTAATGACCAGCGTCCTGACGCAGGTATTTTGACTGGTGCCTGTTCCGATTTGCACTTTGACTGACAGGCGATTAGTCACGTGCCCTGTGGAAAACCGTGGAGACACATTTTAGCCTCACGAAAGAGAGTCTGTCTAAAATGAAAACATACGAGGCTGCCGCAGCCAGATGTACGCGCTGTATGATTGTGTAGTATTGTCTACATCACACGGTTGGCAGCCATCTTGTTGAGCGTTTTTGTATTGGCTGCTGTGCTGTCCATGTATGCCATTTTGATGTACTACTATAGATTGGAATGCTCATTTGTGGCTGGGAGCTGTGTGATAGGTTGCGTTCAACTGTTGTTCCACAACCTCAGTGCTAGTGTGCACTTCAAACTGACAGTGGCTTGGGTTTACACAAACAGCTCCCTATTTATAGCTACTCTCTCGATGTGCTTTTTAGCTCGGCAAACTGGAGTGCTTGGTGTCAAATGTGTATCAGTTGTTTGAACAAGCTCTCCCCCTCTCCTCACCATCACTGCTCTGGGTTTTAACCAAGCTTTCTGTTGTTTCTCACTCACTCAATCTCTGTCTCTCCCCCCGAGAAACTAGAGCTTTAAAATAAAATAGAATAACCTTCGTCATATTGTGTTACTTTATATTATTCCATTACATTGATTACACGTGGGTAACACTTTACTTAAAGTATAGTTTACCCAAATTACAAAATGAAATATTGGTTTCCAGTCTATGGACAAGGTATGACAGCAAGCCATGCTTCGGTTTAATTTCCTTAGCACTGTTTCCACATTCTAACATTTTAGCATGTGTGCCACAAATCACATTCAAGTCATAGGACTGATAGAGTTGCAGTCGGAAGTTTACATACACTTAGGTTGGAGTCATTTAAACTCGTTTTTCAACCACTCCACAAAATTCTTGTTAACAAACTATAGTTTTGGCAAGTCGGTTAGGACATCTACTTTGTGCATAACACAAGTAATTCTTCCAACAATTGTTTACAGACAGATTACTTCACTTATAATTCACTGTATCACAATTTCAGTGGGTCAGAAGTTTACATAAACTAAGTTGACTGTGCCTTTAAACAACTTGGAAAATTCCAGAAAATTACGTCATGGCTTGAGAAGCTTCTTATAGGCTAATTGACATCATATGAGTCAATTGGAGGTGTACCTGTGGATGTATTTCAAGGCCTACCTTCAAACTCAGTGCCTCTTTGCTTGACATGGGAAAATCAAAAGAAATCAGCCAACAATTGTAGACAAGTCTGGTTCATCCTTGGGAGCAATTTCCAAATGCCTGAAGGTATCACGTTCATCTGTACAAACAATAGTATACAAGTATAAACACCATGGGACCACGCAGCCGTCAAACCGCTCAGGAAGGAGACGCGTTCTGTCTCCTATAGATGAACGTACTTTGGTGTGAAAAGTGCAAATAAATCCCAGAACAACAGCAGACCTTGTGAAGATGCTGGAGGAAACAAGTACAAAGTATCGATAACAACAGTAAAACGAGTTCTATATCGACATAACCTGAAAGGCTGCTCAGCAAGGAAGAAGCCACTGCTCCAAAACCGCCATAAAAAAAGCCAGACTACGGTTTGCAACTGCACATGGGGACAAAGATCGTACTTTTCGGAGAAATCTCCTCTGGTCTAATGAAACAAAAATAGAACTGTTTGGCCATAATGACCATTGTTATGTTTGGAGGAAAAAGGGGGAGGCTTGCCAGCCGAAGAACACCATCCCAACCGTGAAGAACGGGGGTGGCAGCATAATGTTGTGGGGGTGCTTTGCTGCAGGAGGGACTGGTGCACTTCACAAAATAGATAGAATCATGAGGTATGAAAATGATGTGGATATATTGAAGAAACTTCTCAGACATCAGTCAGGAAGTTCAAGCTTGGTCGAAAATGCATACCAAGCATACTTCCAAAGTTGTGGCAAAATGGCTTAACCTGTTTGGGCTGCAAGCCCGACGTCAGAACGAAAATGACAACAGCTGCAGGGCGCGAAATTCAAAATCTATTTTTTTTAAATATTTAACTTTCACACATTAACAAGTCCAATACAGCATTTGAAAGATAAACATCTTGTCAATCCAGCCAACATGTCCGATTTTTTAAATGTTTTACAGAGAAAACACCACATATATTTATGTTAGCTCACCACCAAATACAAAAGTGGACAGACACGTATGAATATGATTATGATGTATGAATTATGATTCAAGTAGCATGCACAAGCCAACCGAAATAAACAAAAACCAACCTAAAGAACCCAGAAAAAACTACCTCAGATGACAGTCATATAACATGTTACACAATAAATCTATGTTTTGTTCATAAAAGGTGCATATTTTAGCTATAAATCAGTTTTACATTGATGCTACCATAAATGCTACCACATAGCTACAGTCTGAATCCAGACTGGAGTAGCCAGAGAAAATACAGACACCAACGTCGACTACTAATTACACCTCATAAAACATTTCAGAAAAACATATGGTGGATAGCTAATGAAAGACAGATATCGTGTGAATAGAGCCAATATTTCCGATTTTTGAAGTGTTTTACAGCGAAAACACAATATATCATTATATTAGCTAACAACATAAGCTAGCATAAGGCAGCATTGATTCTAGTCAAGCGCTAGCCTAGCACAGTTAGCACAGTTAGCATTGAACAGTTCGACAGATATATGGAAAAGCATCCCAAATTGGGTCCTTATCTTTGTTGATCTTCCATCAGAATGTTGTAACGGTGTCCAATGTCCAGTACAGTCTTTAGTTGGGTTCCAGAACGAACTATTTCCCTCTTTGGTTAGCAAGCACAATGGCCGTGCGGCGCTAATCTGTCTTTCTTCAAAAAATTCTTCCGTCGCATCACATCTGAAGTCCAGAATAAATTGCAATAATATAATTAAAGTATATTGAAAAAACATACTTTAGGATGATTTTGTGACATGTATCAAATAATATCGAAGTCAGAGATCATATTCACCTTTATCGACCTTCTTCCAGTAGCCGAGACCAAATTCTGACTCGCGCCCGGAATTTTTTTTTAACTGCGCAGGTCTCACAAGAAGGTGTGGTATTCAGTCCATGGACGAGATATTCGACTCCTTTCAATTCTCACTTCCGCATTACACCCTGATGAAGGCGTATGACGTGTTTCTACGGTCCTAAGTGTAATGACCTTTTATAGACAAGGTCTTAAAGAGACACATCGCATTTTGGAAATCTCAATTCGGCTGGGAAAATGGCTGTAAAAATATTTCTGTTCGACTTAGAGAAATAATTCAAACCTTTTTAGAAACTATAGACTGTTATCTATCCAACAGTAGTAAATATCTGCATATTGTAAAATCAAAAATTTCTTAAGAGGCCGTTTGAAAATGTGCACATATTTTCCAGTTTTTTCAATATTCACCCTGCAGCCTGAAGAAGTTTTTAAGGACAACAAAGTCAAGTTATTGGAGTTGCCATCACAAAGCCCTGACCTCAATCCTATAGACATTTTGTGGGCAGAACTGAAAAAGCGTGTGCGAGCAAGGAGGCCTACAAATCCGACTCAGTTACACCAGCTCTGTCAGGAGGAATGGGCCAAAGTTTACCCAATTTATTGTGGGAAGCTTGTGGAAGGCTACCCGAAACGTTTGACCCAAGTTGAACAATTGAAAGGCAATGCTACCAAATACTAATTGGGTGTATGTCAACTTCTGACCCACTGGGAATGTGATGAAAGAAATTAAAGCTGAAATAAATCATTCTCTCTACTATTATTCTGACATTTTACATTCTTAAAATGAAGTGGTGATCCTAACTGACCTTAGACAGGGAATTTTTACTCTGATTAAATGTCAGGAATTGTGAAAAACGGAGTTTAAATGTATTTGGCTAAGGTGTATGTAAACTTCCTGTATATAGATAAAAAGTAACTTTAAAACATCCAGGTATAATTCGTTGTTAGACTTGTCATGACATAAATATATGATACAGGGCATTCGGAAAGTATTCAGACCCCTTCACTTTTTACACATTTTGTTACGTTACAGCCTTATTCTAAATTTAAATTTAATTTTTTATAACAAATAAAAAACTGATATCACATTTACATTATTATTCAGACCCTTTACTTAGTACTTTGTTGAAGCACCTTTGCCAGTGATTACAGCCTTCTTGCGTATGACGCTACAAGCATGGCACACCTGTATTTGGAGAGTTTCTCTCATTCTTCTCTGCAGATCCTCTCAGGCTCTGTCAGGTTGGATGGGGAGTGTCGCTGCACAGCTATTTTCAGGTCTCGCCAGAGATGTTATATCCGGTTCAAGTCCATGCTCTGGCTGGGCCACTCAAGGACACTCAGAGACCTGTCCCGAAGCCACTCCTGCGTTGTTTTGGCTGTGTGCTTAGGGTTGTTGTCCTGTTGGAAAGTGAACCTTCGACCCATTCTGAGGGCCTGAGCGCTCTGGAGAAGGTTTTCATCAAGGATCTCTCTGTACTTTGCTCCATTCATTTCCCTCGATCCTGACCGGTTTCATAAGACCAGAGAATCTTGTTTCTCATGGTCTGAGAGTCAGTTTAGGTGCCTTTTGCGAACTCCAAGTGGGCTGTCATGTGCCTTTTACTGAGGTGTGGCTTCCATCTGCCCACTCTACCATAAAGGCTTGATTGGTGGAGTGCTGAGAGATGGTTGTCCTTCTGGAAGGTTCTCCCATCTCCCAGGTTTTCTCATCTCCACAGAGGAGCTCTGTCAGAGTGCCCATTGGGTTCTTGGTCACCTCCCTGACCAAGGCCCTTCTCCCCTGATTGCTCAGTTTGGCCGGGCAGCCAGCTCTAGGAAGAGTCTCGGTGGTTCCAAACTTATTACATTTAAGAATGATGGAGGCCACTGTGTTCTTGGGGACCTTCAATGCTGCAGACATACCCTTCCCCAGATCTGTGCCTCGAGACAATACTGTCTCTGAGCTCTACAGACAATTCCTTTGGCCTCATGGCTTAGTTTTTGCTCTGAAATGCACTGTCAACATTAGGACCTTATATAGACAGGTGTGTGCCTTTCCAAATCATATCCAATCAATTTAATTTACCACAGGTGGACTCCAATCAAGTTGTAGAAACATCTCAATGATGGTCAATGGAAACAGGATGCACCTGAGGTCAATTTCAAGTCGCATAGCAAAGGGTCTGAATACTAATGTAAATATGTATTATTTCAGGTAATTTTTTTGTAAATTAGCAAACATTAAAAAAAAAGTGCTTTGTCATTATGGGGTAATGTGTGTAGATTGATGTGGGGGGGAAAAGTATTTAATCAATTTTAGAATAAGGCTGTAACGTAACAAAATGTGGAAAAAGGGATGGGGTCTGAATACTTTCCAAATGCGCTGTATATAAATATCACAAACAATCTCCAGTTTCTCTGAGAGGACCCATGTCATGTGTGAAAACACCAATAACTACTCATTGCTACCCTTGCTCTCCATTCATTTCCTGATTGAGAACTCAGAAGCACTCATGGCCTTTTCTCCTTCCTTACCGATGTAATTGAAGATATTTATTTAATTTTACTTGCAGTGTGTAACCATCATCCAATGATTGTGGCCCACAGACTAATGGTTCCCTCAAGGAGAACTCATTATGCTGAAAGCATCGAGTCTATCTAAAGGATGAATATGAGAGTGATGAGAAGTAGGGTGACAAATTATATAGTGCTAGTTATTGCCGTCAGCTAGCCTCGAACGGTAGCAATGGTGGGTTTGACAGCATGTCAAATGGAACGACATTGGAATATATGTAATGTAATGCACATATTTCCCACTCCTACTGTCAGTATACTGTCAGTATATCAGTTTATATTACTAAAGAATGGTTTGTTACATCTCTCCACTTTGGCATCAATTCTACAGGTTCAAAGGCTTAACTTTGTCTAATATCCTTATGGACTGGCCTGTGGTTTTTCAGCATCTACATTATACAGTAGCTTCCATTGTTTAGCCTATATCTCTTGGCAGTTTGAAAACAGTGTAGATCTACGCTACAGTACTGCTCCACCAGAATGTAATGACCTTACAGTACAGCCGTGGCAGCTCTACAGGCCCTTTTGGCTGACTTCTCCTCGTGTGTTTTGATTTCTCATAAAAGCAGAGTGCCAACTAGTGGCAGACAGAACAGAGGGGCCTCTGTGAAGTGTAAAGCATTCCAAGCCGCGACCTCTGGCTGTGACCCGAGTGTTAATCACCGCTACAGCGAGAACGGCCACCATTGGCCTCCACTAACCCCCCTTGCCCCTCTCACGCCCTCCCCCACCCACCACACTAATGACCCACCATTCCCCTTTGCTCAGGGGCAAGCTGTTGTTCGCCCACCCGGCCCTGGCCCGATGGAGGCTTCTCTCTGGCGGTCTTTTTTTTCTCTCTGACGGAGTGTGAAAGTGCTAAAGGGCCGTTGTGTCCTCTTGGCCTCCGTAGGGCCCTGACTGCCGTTTTGTGTTGTGTTGTGTTTGTGCTGGTGTGATTAGCTCTCCTCATCAACACCTCGCGTGACACACAAGGCAGCCCAAGTCACAGCCGAGTCAGACACACACACGGACTGAGGCGCACACACACACATACACTTTATCACACACACACACACACTGGGGTTGCTGCAGGCAAGCGGAGCAGTGTGAGTTTCACTAGTCTGACTGGTCTAATTATATGGGGCTCTAATGAACTGTAATTACTGACATCCACGAGAGCCACTGAGCCAGTGTGGTTTAAAGGTGACTACTATGGAGTAATTGGACTCGTTCAAAATGCTTTCTGTGCCCTGACTGATTTTCTGTGCGCTGACTGATTTTTTTGTTCTGTGAACTGACTGATTTCTATTCCCACTCTGTTTCTCTGTTTTCCCTCACAGTTTGATGGTGACAACATGTACATGAATGAAAATAACCAGGAGTTTCTCTCCCCAAATCAGGTGAGTTGGCATTTTTCTTTTTGTTGATGAAACACCTGCTTCCTTTTTTTTTTCCTTTTTTTTTTTTTTTCTGGACTAGAAAATGACCAGACATGCCTCGGATTTGATAAGGTCTCACGGTGGACTGAAACTAAAGCTACTATTCTACGTTCAGGGTTATTAAAATCACAGCCTCAAAGTCCAGGTTGTTGCTGGTTATTCTGATCCATACCTGGTAGTTCATTCATCGATTGTCATTAAATGGACAGAGATTCGGAAAAGCTGACCACGACTCCATTTTGTTGCTTCCAGCCTACAAACAGAAACTAAAACAGCAAGCTCCCGCGCTCAGGTCTGTTCAACGCTGTTCAACGCAATCTGATTCCATGCTTCAAGACTACTTCGATCACGTGGATTGGGATATGTTCCGCATTGCGTCCAACAACAACATTGACGAATATGCTGATTCGGTGAGCGAGTTCATTAGAAAGTGCATTGACGATGTCGTACCCACAGCAACGATTAAAACATTCCCAAACCAGAAACCGTGGATTGATGGCAGCATTCGCGTGAAACTGAAAGCGCGAACCACTGCTTTTAACCAGGGCAAGGTGACCGGAAACAAACAGAATACAAACAGTGTAGCTATTCCCTCCGCAAGGCAATCAAACAAGCTAAGTCCCAGTATAGAGACAAAGTAGAGTCGCAATTCAACAGCTCAGACACAAGAGGTATGTGGCAGGGTCTACAGTCAATCACAGATTACAAAAAGAAAACCAGCCCCGTCGCGGACCAGGATGTCTTGCTCCCAGACAGACTAAATAACTTTTTTGCTCGCTTTGAGGACAATACATTGCCACTGACACGGCCCGCTATCAAAACCTGCGGGCTCTCCTTCAGGTGAGTAAAACATTTAAACGTGTTAACCCGCGCAAGGCTGCAGGCCCAGACGGCATTCCCAGCCACGTCCTCAGAGCATGCGCAGACCAGCTTGCTGGTGTGTTTAAGGACATATTCAATCAATCCTTATCCCAGTCTGCTGTTCCCACATGCTTCAAGAGGGCCACCATTGTTCCTGTTCCCAAGAAAGCTAAGGTAACTGAGCTAAACGACTACCGCCCCGTAGCACTCACTTCCGTCATCATGAAGTGCTTTGAGAGACTAGTCAAGGACCATATCACCTCACTCCAATTTGCTTACCGACCCAATAGGTCCACAGACGACGCAATCGCAACCACACTGCACACTGCCCTAACCCATCTGGACAAGAGGACTACCTATGTGAGAATGCTGTTCTTCGACTACAGCTCAGCATTTAACACTATAGTACCCTCCAAACTCGTCATCAAGCTCGAGACCCTGGGTCTCGACCCCGCCCTGTGCAACTGGGTCCTGGACTTCCTGACGGGCCGCCCCCAGGTGGTGAGTTTTGATTACCAACAATGACGAGACAGCCTACAGGGAGGAGGTGAGGGCCCTCGGAGTGTGGTGTCAGGAAAATAACCTCACACTCAACGTCAACAAAACAAAGGAGATGATTGTGGACTTCAGGAAACAGCAGAGGGAGCACCCCCCTATCCACATCGACGGGGCAGTAGTGGAGAAGGTGGAAAGTTTTAAGTTCCTCGGTGTACACATCACGGACAAACTGAATTGGTCCACCCACACAGACATCGTTGTGAAGAAGGCGCAGCAGCGCCTCTTCAACCTCAGGAGGCTGAAGAAATTCGGCTTGTCACCAAAAGCACTCACAAACTTCTACAGATGCACAATCGAGAGCATCCTGTCGGGCTGTATCACCGCCTGGTACGGCAACTGCTCCGCCCACAACCGTAAGGCTCTACAGAAGGTAGTGAGGTCTGCACAACGCATCACCGGGAGCAAACTACCTGTCCTCCAGGACACCTACACCACCCGATGTCACAGGAAGGCCATAAAGATCATCAAGGACAACAACCACCCGAGCCACTGCCTGTTCACCCCGCTATCATCCAGAAGGCGAGGTCAGTACAGGTGCATCAAAGCAGGGACCGAGAGACTGAAAAACAGCTTCTATCTCAAGGCCTTCAGACTGTTAAACAGCCACCACTAACATTTAGTGGCCGCTGCCAACATACTGACTCAACTCCAGCCACTTTAATAATGGGAATTGATGGAAATTGTAAAAATGTACCACTAGCCACTTTAGACAATGCCACTTAATATAATGTTTACATACCCTACATTACTCATCTCATGTGTATATGTATATACTGTACTGTATATCATCCACTGCATCTTGTCATCTTTATGTAATACATGTATCACTAGCCACTTTAAACTATGCCACTTTATGTTTACATACCCTACATTACTCATCTCATATGTATAGACTGTACACTATACCATCTACTGCATCTTGCCTATGCCGTTCTGTACCATCACTCATTCTTATATCTTTATGTACATATTCTTTATCCCTTTACACCTGTGTGTATAAGGTAGTAGTTGTGGAATTGTTAGGTTAGATTACTTGTTGGTTATTACTGCATTGTCGGAACTAGGAGCACAAGCATTTCGCTACACTCGCATTAACATCTGCTAACCATGTGTATGTGACAAATAAAATTTGATTTGATTCCACTCACATTGGGTAATATTTAGACTCGAGATCATCACGCTCAACTCATATTCTCACATTGTCTCCCCATTAACATAAATGTATGATTTACGCGAAAGTCTGAGTTGCACGCGCTTATCTCAACTCTGAATTGGCCCGAAAGTCTTCAAGGTCTGAAAAGTTCCTGATTAGAGGGAAATAAGAAAACCAAGCCAGTAGTGCTGGGGACCTTGAGGACTGGATTTGTGAAAGTGGGTCCTACATAATTGGGTCCAATGAGATTCATGAGAACACAGGACTGAATGCATCAGCGTATGTACTGTACTATAGTGCATTGTACCGCAGCTGGGCTAAAACACATGGGTTGCCATATGTTGCGTTTGAGCTGGGAGATTTGTTGAATTTCGTTGTAAGCCTCACTGCCATACAAAGTAGGGAGAGGCACTTGTCCTTGTCAATTGCAATCACTTGAGTGGGCCAAGAATATCTCTATCAGATCACGCTGCACTGTTGTTCTAACTTATAGAGATGATCATACCCTAGAAACACAACATATCCACACAGAGTTTCTAAACTCAGAGGCACAACATTGTGAAACGTCTGGGAATGCTTGTAAAACAGACCAAGCAGACCAGGCCGGGGTTTGGGGTCTGAGATGTCAATGAGAGAAGTTCACCTACTTAAGACATTGGCTCAAATCTAGGTTGTGCCTTTAGATTTCGAGAAAATTAACAACAAATAGGGGGGGGGGGGGGGGGGGGGGAATCACATGTTATTACTCCAACCTCGTGAATGTGACAAACTGATACGTTTTCATTTTCATCCAAAGCAACTTCATATCAAAGGAGTGCCTTTGATTTGACGGCCTGCACATACACAGTTAGGCGCGAGCCGACAGTTAGACCCGATGATGTGTTTCTGCGCATGTGGTTAGCTAGCCAACGCCGCCATGACATCACCTACAAGCGTGATCTGGGATTTCTATTGGAGAAGCAGTTTCTGCCTGTCTTCATACTGTACTTTGATATCCATTAGAAATTCACAATCCTCTCCTGGCTTCAACTTCTCTATCATCTGTCTGTTGCATTTCCTTTTACTGGTATGTTCTTTTACCCTTTTATCCTTTTTACTATATTAAAATGCATTTGGGTCAGTGGTTCTGGGGGGGAAAGAACCAACGCCTCCATACTGCCTGAAACTGCCTAGATCATCTCGCTGTAATGCCCCCACTGTTACTTCGGCTAATCGGGCACTGTCATCTCCACTATCTATGGTGGCAGTTTCAGTTCGATCACTGTGATGAGTCATAAAGAAATGGGGTCAGATCTTCTGTCATGTCCACTGTTCCCATGCGCATAGACCTGACCCCAGTTAGCTGAGAGCATAGCTCTCTCACTCTCACTAAAGAGCTATCGCTCTCCCAGTTAGCTCTCTCTCTCTCTCTCAGTTCAATGGGCTTTATTGACATGGAAAACATATATTTACATTGCCAAAGCAAGTGAAATAGACAAACTAAAGTGAAATAAACAATAAAAAATGAACAGTAAACATTACACTCACAAAAGTTGCAAAGGAATAGAGACATTTCAAATGTCATGGTATGCCTATATGCAGTGTTGTAACGATGTGCAAATAGTTAAAGGGACAATAAATAAACATGAATATGGGTTGTATTTACAATGGTGTCTGTTTCTTGTGGCAACAGGTCACAAATCTTGCTGCTCTGATGGCACACTGTGGTAGTTCACCCAGTAGATATGGGAGTTTATCAAAATTGGATTTGTTTTCAAATTCTTTGTGGGTCTGTGTAATCTGAGGGAAATATGTGTCTCTAATATGGTCATACATTTGGTAGGAGGTTAGGAAGTGCAGCTCGGTTTCCACCTCATTTTGTGGGCAGTGTGCACATAGCCTGTCTTCTCTTGACATCCAGGTCTGCCTTTCGGCAGCCTCTCTCAATAGCAAGGCTATGCTCACTGAGTCTGTACATAGTGAAAGCTTTCCTTTTGGTTCAGTCACAGTGGTCAGGTATTCTGTCACGGTGTACTCTCTGTTTAAGGCCAAATAGCATTCCAGCATTGCTCTTTTTTGTTAAAGTAATTCTCTTTTTGAAAGTAATTATCTTTTTGTTTTCTCATGATTTGGTTGGGTTTAATTTTGTTACAGTCCTGGGGTTCTGTTTGCCCCAGGACCAGCTTGCTTAGGGGACTCTTCTCCAGGTTAATCTCGCTGTAGGTGATGGCTTTGTTATGGAAGGTTTGGGAATCGCTTCCTTTTAGATGGTTGTAGAATTCAACAGCTCTTTTCTGGATTTTGATAAGTAGCGGTATCGGCCTAATTCTACTCTGCATGCATTGTTTGGTGTTTTACGTTGTATACAGAGGATATTTTTGTAGAATTCTGCATGCAGAATCTCAATTTTGTGTTTTTCCCATTTAGTAAATTCTTGATTGGTGAGCGGACCCCAGACCTCACAACCATAAAGGGAAATGGGTTCTATAACTGATTCAAGTATCTTTAGCCAGATCCTAATTGGTATGTCAAATTTTATGTTCCTTTTGATGGCGTAGAAGGCCCTTCTTGCCTTGTCTCTCAGGTCGTTCACAGCTTTGTGGAAGTTACCTGTGGCGCTGATGTTTAGGCCGAGGTATGTATAGTTTTTTGTGTGCTCTAGGACTATGGTGTCTAGATGGAATTTGTATTTGTGGTCCTGGCGACTGGATCTTTTTTGGAACACCATTATTTTTGTCTTATTGAGATTTACTGTCAGGGCCCAGGTCCGACAGAATCTATGCGGAAGATCTAGGTGCTAGAAACTGTTGTATGCCCTCCTTGGTTGGGAACAGAAGGACTAGAGCATCAGTAAACAGTAGACATTTGACTTCTCTATACCTCTCTCTCTCTATTTCTCTATTTCACTCTTTCTTCTCTTGCTATTGGCCCTTATTTATTTCTCTCTTCTCTCCCTCCCTCCCCTCCCTATCTCATTTTATCTTTCCCCAGTTAGCTTTCTCTCTCCTTGCGCTCTGCCTCTCCCTAGTTATCTCTTTCCCACTCTTCTTGTCCTTTCTCTCTCTATATCCTTCCCCTATATCACCTTTTACCTATCTCTCCCTAGTTAGCTCTCTCTGTCTCCATCTATCTCTCCCCAGTTAGCTCTCTCTGTCTCCATCTATCTCTCCCTAGATGTTTCCCCTCCCTCTTCTCCTCTCTCTCCCCACCTGCCGCTTTCTTTCCCCTCTCTCTCTTCTCTCTCTCTCTCTCTCTGGCGACAGTCGAAACAGGGCTGATTAAAAGACAAGGTCAGGCCTCTGGCCCGGCCTCAACTAGCCCTTTGTCTGCCCAGGGTCACTTGCGATTGTCGTGGCAACAGTGTACAATAGAGTAACCAGCAGAGAGTGTCCCTTTACTCCGGTCTCTCCTAGCACCGGATCGATACGGCACCAAGCAGGGAACATGAGCTGCATCCCAAATGGCACGCCATTCCCTATATAGTGCACAACTTTTGACCAGGGCCCATAGAGTTCTGGTTACACGTAGTGCACTACATAGGGAATAGGGTGCCATCTGGGACTTAGCCCTGACATGAAAACCCTCCCCAGCTATTCCTCTAGACTGGACTAAATGCCTGTGAGCTTGACTTTTCTATTGTAGCTTGCTCCTGGAAGGCCCAGGGAGTGCTCTCTCTCTCTAGCTCTCTCTCTCTCTCCCTCTCTCTCTCCCTCTCTCTCTCCCTCTCTCTCTCTCCCTCTCTCTCTCTCTCTCTCTCCCTCTCTCTCTCTCTCTCTCCCTCTCTCTCTCCCTCTCTCTCTCGCTCTCTCTCCCGCTCTCTCTCTCCCTCTGTCCCTCAGTAGACTCGAGTTAAAAACTCTTGCACTGAACTGAACTGAGGTAGAAGAATATGAAGATATTTTGTATGTATTAATTCTGTGTTAAAGGCCCACTGTTCTATTTACAGCCATTTCTGATAGTCAATTCACTTCTTGGTATATATTATATAGCCACTGATTCTTGAAAACATCACTTACAAATGCCTCATGGGCTTAGTACAACTGTCTAACCCCTTGAGTGGGCATTTAAAAAAAAAAATAAGACACTGTCATCCTCCATATGACCTGAACTACAGTAAATTCCCTTTTTATGCGTTTCCACCATGATTTAAATATTTGTTTAGCATAATAGACGTTTGGGGAAATCGGTGGGAGAGAGGCAGAGAGTGTAGCAGGAATAATTATCTTAATGGAGGGACTGTTTGGATATGCAGCCGAAGTAGCTAGCGGAGATTATAATCTCGCAATTAGTGTAACAAGGTTTTATTGATTGGCCCTGTTGTAGCGCCACGGCTGCCAAGTGGTCCGCTGGTTCTACATGCAGAGCGAGTGTACCTTCGCCAGTCATTCCGCTCTAACACTACGGCACTAGCGCGTTCCTCGGCTTGGCTTCGCCTGCCTGTATGCGGTGCTGTATCTGGGCATTAGCAGCATCAAATAAAAAGGCCTTAAGGATCATGGTTTGGATGGCCCGTTTGAAAGGCCTGATGATGAAGTGAAGCGCATTTTCTCTGACTCACTGTAGTAAATTACAATTACAGTACCCCCGTTGATTTCTGTTTACGAAAGGCAGCCTCTGGCAATGTCTAATTTCAAGTTGGGGCTGCCTGTTTTCTTTTGGTACAAGTTGAAAATAGTTTCACTTTTTTGGGGGGCGCATTCCATGTTTTGTGTTCGAACTTTGGCATAGGATAGGTTTCAGAATCGTGTTTTTCACAAAGAAAAAAGAAATTCACAGTGATTGTAATTGAAAACCATCCGCCTAGGTATTGGAGACACACCCATGCCTTACAGCCTTCAACAGCTATCCACTCGTTTCTATCTCTGCACATGTTTCTAATGACACATTGTAGACTTTGTGCTCACTCTGATTATGATGTCACATTCCTGATGTATCTACTGGCACCGTATTCCCTTTATAGTGCACTACATTTGACCACAGCACATAAGTCTCTGGTCACAATTAGTGCACTATATTAGGGAATAGGCTGCCATTTGGGATACAGCCCTAGAATTATAGGAGCTCAAGTTAATTTTCCTCATTTTTTTCTCCCCTTTCTAAATGAGATCGGTAATTCGCTAGTTGGCCGCAACCCAATCTCTGTCTGTGCGCCTGATTGGTCAAAATCGGTCTTGTGTGACTGACAGGAAATGCTCTGATTGGGGGAGACGGTATCATTGGATCGTTGTCGCTGATTAAAGCCGGTGCCGCCACAGTTTTTGTAAACTCCCGCCATTTGGGGATCCTCGTCTGTGCCCACCGCCCCGGCCCTGCTGCTAGGAATTACCAGGCCGTCGCATTAGTTTGATTTACAGCTTCCTCTCGCTGTTTAGATTGGGTCTGGGACTGAGAGTGGCAGACTGAAAACCCTGCCCTCCCCCCCATCCTCTTCTTCTCCTCTACCCCCTCCACCTCTCTCTCTCCTCTCCCATCTCCTCCTCTCCTCTCCCCTACTGCGCTCATCCACCCCTCCACCACCACCACTACCCCTCCACCTCTCTCTCTCGCTCCCTCCATCTTTTGTGAAAATGAAAACAAAGAGCGGGCTGCCAAAATATTTCTGTGGCCGTTCGCTGACGAAGCAGGGGCAGGAGACAAAGTGAAAAAGATGTGCAGGCATATTTGTTGCTGCAGCAAAAAGCTCCCTCTTTCTCTTTCTCTCTCCCTCGCTGTGGCCTTTTTTTTGTTGGAGTGATTTGGAAAATGGCTCCCTTTTTCACCCATTAAAAGCCTTCTGTTTGAAATAGTTTACTGACACGGGACTGCAAATAAATGCACAGCTGTATATTTGTGTAAGGGCCCTTTGCCGTGCCGAGATGTCAATTTACCATGTTGCCGTTAGGTGATCAAATGAATCTAATGGCAGTCTTAATGTGTTTTTATAGGACTTTCAGAAAACCAGGCTTAGTCCCAAATGGCACCCTGTTCCCTAGTGCACTACTTTTGACCAGGACCCATAGGGAATAGGGAGGGAATAGGGTGCCATTTGAGATGCAGGCCCAGTTGTTGATAAGGAACCAGTCATTCAGGATTGCATCAGATAATATTTTCCACCCTATGCGCTGATAGATTTCTATTTACTGTTTGAGGTCGTAGAATGTTCTTAAATATGTTCATAGTTTCGCTTAATAACTACTAGTTTCACTTTAGTGAGACTTTTACACTAACAGCCTCACATTAGATTCACAGCTAGTGTCATTTTAGCTCAAAGCAGGTAAATACATCCAAACCTTGAACGGAGTTATGAAGGGGTCTGTTATGGCCATAGAGTCTTCATCCCAAATGGCACCCTATTCCCTATGGGCATCGGTCAATAGTAGTGCACTATTTAGGGAATAGGGTGCCAATTGGGACGCAGCCATAGAATGTGTGTACAATCATGGCTGAGGAATAAGTGGCTCATTCACAGTGGAGAGCTGTCCCCTCCCTCTGCATCTTGTAAAAACAATGGCACCATGGATCGAAACCCCAGATGTTTGCACCCGTTTTCAGCAGATGTGCCCATCGCCAATGCACAGCCACATTGACTATTGACTCCAGGCCTATAAGACTGGGAGAATAGGGAGACACTTAAGAACCCAGTGATACCATGGTGGAAATGCTCGCTATTGTTGTGACTTGCATGCATATGTGCAAGTACTGTACACGCATGCATTCACACACACACACACACACACACACACACACACACACACACACACACACACATAAGCGATTGTCCACATGCAAAGTCATGTTTGCATGCGCATTTGCACACACACACACACACACACACACACACACACACACACACACACACACACACACACACACACACACACACACACACACACACACACACACACACACACACACACACACAGTCCAAACAATCACCAGTATATACACATTTGTGTGTCCACACGACTGTCCTGTCAGCGTCCTCATTGTCAGTTTCCACAATTGTCTATAAATGACTAAAGATCCACAACTGTCTTTTCTATGTGTTTTTGTATTCGCCAGACATTTAAAAAAAACACGACAACAGCACAATTAGGCTTTGTCAGTCAGAATCAGAAACAGTGGCGTCATTGTTTTCGCACCGCACCAGCGTTGACCTTCAATGTGAAAACAGTGTTAAGAAAATAGTGAAATTATAAAATAGAAATCCATATAAAAGAGCTGATGTCATTGGATTTGTTTTTCGTGATGCACGGTGCACGGAACTCGTCGCCTGCGTCCCAATTAGCATCCTATTCACTACATAGTGCACTACTTTTGACCATGGCCCAAAGGGCTCTGGTCAAATGTAATGCACTGTATCGGGGATATGGTGGCATTTGGGACACTTCCATCGACTATACAGCAGCAGTAGCCCTGTTAAGTCTATCAGAAGAGACAGGGCAACCAATGAATGAAGTAAAAAAGATTCCTTCTCTGGAGAGAGATGCCTGCTCTCTATAAGAAGCGACAAGGGGGATACTGCAGAAATAATATGTGTGCCAAATTTGACTTTATAATGCTAAATGCCTCCTGTCAGGCAATAAGTTTGATTAAGGTCCTCATTTGAAATGTTGAAATCATATCTCCTCCCCCCTCCCTCCCTCCTTGCCTTTCTTTGACCCCTTCCCCCACGCCTGTCACCCACATCAGTATCAGAGCGTGTCACAATCTCTCTCTAATTGACTCTTCAAAACCTGAGCTTTGTTTCTTTATCTGATCATTTGTTTTCTTAGCATTTTTATTATTGCATTAGCGAAGATCGTGTTTGAGCTTACACAGTTCACACTGCGAAGCATCTGCACACAATCACTATCGGAGGGGTGAGCGAATTAACTGAACTCTCTTTCCACTGCATCAAGTCTGGGCTAAGAATACAATAGCGAACGCTTATTAAATCTAGAATCTATTTCTGCTAGCTAGGGTAACATCTGCCCCCATCATTCTCCAATTCAAATTCATCCAACTTTATTTGTTCTTTATTTGTCCATCTTCATTCATCCCATTCCATTGTCTGCACAGTGTCTCCTCTCTCCCCAGTCTTCTCTGTGTTTCGTCTGGGACCGTTTGAGCAACGTTTTGTTCCACTCCAGTGTACAGCAATAATGACCTGTTAGTGATGGGATAGACCCAACCTCTCTGAGCTTCCTCTCCCAGTCAAATCAAAGTGTCATTAGAAGAGGGGAGAGACAAGTAGAGAGCGAGACAAAGAGAGAGAAGGAGAAAGAGACACGGAGAGAGTTCTTTGTGTTGTTTATTATTGAATAAACTTCCCTCCATGTAACCCCAGCATGTTGTGCAATAGCTCAGCCCCCCACTCACTCCGCTGTTGTTGTGCCACTTCAAATTAGTCACTCCCGGGGCAGCCTTCTATCTTTGCCAAATGCATTAGTACGCCGTTCAGAACTCATACCGCCTAGGGTTAAATGCAAATTATATCATTTCTGTCAGCCAATCAAATCAGCGTGACCCCACGACCCAGGAGATGAGTCCTGTGCGTAATGAAATATGACATGGCACAAAAGGCCTGATTCTAATCGCAACCGACATATGATCAGATGACTATGACCTCATGACCTTGGATGAGGAGTGAGGAGTGAGATGCTGGGAGACAGAGGGAGGAGACGGGAGGGGGGAGATGAGAGAGGGAAAGAGGGGAGAGACAAGAGGAAGGGAAGAGACATAAAATAAATAAACGATTGCAATTAGCACGGTTGTTTTAGTCCACGGTTGTTTAGTAATCAACTCCTTTCTCTAGGATGAAATGGACCGTATCTGTGCTTAAGAAAAAGGGACATTTTGTCATTTTGTATCTGTCATCGCCTTTCATTCTTTAGGCCTTGTTAGCATTGCGGGGCATTGTCATATCCGAAATAGCCATAGCCAGCATTGTAGCTACTAGATATTTTTTATGGCTATTATTTCCTAGGTGAGCCCATGACACTGTGTTGGGGCTGGAGCGATGCCTCACTTTCCTCCTCAGACAGAAACTTAGATCCACGGTTTCAGATTCCGCAAATGTACAAATAGTAACAGAGTGACGGGTAAATAATGCAGCTAGTCTGTTTGGAGCGAGAGAGATGGAGAGGAAGAGAGAGAGAGAGGGATGGGAGAGAGAGAGAGAGAGAGAGAAACAGAAAGAGAAACAGAGAGAGAGATCGATGGGATGGAGAGAGAGAGTGTGAGAGAGAGAGAGAGAGAGAGAGAGAGAGAGAGAGAGAGAGAGAGAGAGAGAGAGAGAGAGAGAGAGAGAGAGAGAGAGAGAGAGAGAGAGAGAGAGAGAGAGAGAGAGAGAGAGAGAGAGAGAGCGAGAGAGTGTAACCTGGGCCGGGCACACTCGTTGTTATTCTAAGGAGGCTCTTTGTGGTGTGTTGATATCCGTGACATGATATTGTAGCAAAAGAACACAGCTGATGGCTTTAATTAAAGCCTGTATTATGGCTGGGAGAGAGGGACAGATCAACAGAGAGAGAGAAACGAACATAAAGGAGAGGGTTGTCCACAGTTTGAGCTGTCTAAACAGGACACACATGGACTTCTTAGCTCACAGTGTTGCTGTTGAGTTTCTAAAATGCAAAGCATGACATCACCCAGTCGTGGAGAAGGACTGTTCCATATCGTCATAAGTATATTGTCGGGTACATTATTTTCTCATCATTTTGCCCAATATCTGCACGTGGAACAGACCACCCTCTAAAGTCAACAGGGGTGATGTAACCCCACTCTACTCTTGTCCATGGCATCATTTACGAGGCGTAAGCTTTCTACGAGGGGAATGTCAGCATGAACAAAAAACGGACGAGGCACCCAAATTCTTCCCCAAGATAACCCTCCCTTCCCTCCTCCTTTCTTTTCTTGAAAAACAGGCCGTATGGAAGCGAGAGATAACTATGACTTTGTTTTCTGCGCTCTGGGTGGGTTGGAAAGGGGAAGAGGGTGGGGGTGAGGTGTAAGCATAAATCACAATTTGACAAACCTCTTCCAATAGGCAGATAAGTGCACATTAGTGGTGAGGCAGATCTGTCATCATCATCACCCCAACCCAACGCCCCAAAGCCCCTGTGCTGTCGGTCAGGCCCTCAGTTGAATCGCTGAGTTGGGAAGTCGAGAGTCTCCTCTCAAACTGTGTCGTGAGGGGAGGCGCTGCCTTGACACAGTTTTCATCTAGTTAGCGAGGTGTATATAAGAACAGATAGATGGTATATACTGATGGAAATGGCTGAATTTCAATGTTTCTTTTGGGGGGGGGAGCAGTTTTTCACAATAAACTTGAATCAAAACAAATTGGCAAGTAAAATGACTACAAGATATAACATATCAAAAATTAATTTGTGTCCATGATAATACATTTATTGTGTATGATACAGACTTGATGCGGCGCTCAGTTGGTTAGAGCAAGGCACTAGCTATCAAGTTTGTGGGTTAAAATTCCGCTGGTACCACCTATACGAAGACTATTATAAGTCGCTTTGGATAACGCCATCTGATAAATGACATATTATATACTACATGATGATTCAAGTTTCTTTCCTTCATTCCTTTGCATATACAGTGCATTCGGAAAGTATTCAAACCCCTTGACTTTTTCCACATTTTGTTACATACAGCATTATTCTAAAATGTAATAAATTGTTTTTTTAAATCATCATTTCCCTCATTTTTTTTGCTTAGTCATTATGGGGTATTGTGTGTAGATTGATGATGATTTTTTTTAAATTCATTTAAAAATAAGGCTGTAACATAATAAAATGTGGACAAAGTCAAGGGGTCTGAATACTTTTGAATGCATTGTATGTTTTACCACAAGTTTGTAAAAAATAAAATGTAAACTCAGCAACAACAAAAAAACATCCCTTTTTCAGGACCCTGTCTTTCAAAGATAACTTGTAAAAATCCAAATTACTTCACAGATCTTCATTGTAAAGGGTTTAAACACTGTTTCCCATGCTTGTTCAATGAACATGCACCTGTGGAACGGTCGTTAAGACACTAACAGCTTACAGACGGTAGGCAATTAAGGTCACAGTTATGAAAACTTAGGACACTAAAGAGGCCTTTCTACTGACTCTGAAAAACACCAAAAGAAAGATGCCTAGGGTCCCTGCTCATCTGTGTGAATGTGCCTTAGGCATGCTGCAAGGAGGCATGAAGACTGCAGATGTGGCCAGGGCAATAAATTGCAATGTCCGTACTGTGAGACCCCTAAGACAGCGCTACCGGGAGACGGGATGGACAGCTGATCATCCTCGCAGTGGCAGACCACGTGTAACAACACATGCACAGGATCGGTACTTCCGAACATCACACCTGTGGGACAGGTACAGGATGGTAACAACAACTGCCCGAGTTACACCAGGAACACACAATCCCTCCATCAGTGCTCAGACTGTCCGCAATAGGCTGAGAGAGGCTGGACTGAGGGCTTGTAGGCCTGTTGTAAGGCAAGTACTCACCAGATATTACCGGCAACAATGTCGCCTATGGGCACAAACCCACCGTCGCTGGACCAGACAGGACTGGCAAAAAGTGCTCTTCACTGACGAGTCGCGGTTGTGTCTCACCGGAGGTGATGGCCGGATTTGCGTTTATCGTCGAAGGAATGACCGTTACACCGAGGCCTGTACTCTGGAGCGGGATCGATTTGGAGGTGGAGGGTCCGTCGTAGTCTGGGGTGGTGTGTCATGGCATCGTCGGACTGAGCTTGTTGTCATTGCAGGCAATCTCAACGCTGTGCGTTACAGGGAAGACATCCTCCTCCCTCATGTGGTACCCTTCCTTCAGGCTCTTCCTGACATGACCTTCCAGCATGACAATGCCACCAGCCATACTGCTCGTTCTGTGTGTGATTTCCTGCAAGACAGGAATGTCAGTGTTCTGCGATGGCCAGCGAAGAGCCCAGATCTCAATCCCATTGAGCACGTCTGGGACCTGTTGGATCAGAGGGTGAGGGCTAGTGCCATTCCCCCAAGAAATGCCCGGGAACTTGCAGGTGCCTTGGTGGAAGAGTGGGGTAACATCTCACAGCAAGAACTGGCAAATCTGGTGCAGTATCATGAGGAGATGTACTGCAGTACTTAATGCAGCTGGTGGCTACACCAGATACTGACTGTTACTTTTGATTTTGCCCCCCCCCCCCCCCCCCCGCCCCTTTGTTCAGGGACACATTATTCAATTTCTGTTAGTCACATGTCTGTGAAACTTGTTCAGTTTGTCTCAGTTGTTGAATCTTGTTATGTTCATGCAAATATTTACACATGTTAAGTTTACTGAGTTTATATTTGTATTAAAAAAATATATTTTTATGTTTTGCATCTTCAGGATGCCCAGCCCACATGGGTTTTTTTAGACACTGTATTCATAAAATGAGTTGTCCAAATATATATTAATTTGACTTCAAATCATCTGCTAGATATCGTCTGTGATACCGAAGGCCTTGACTACTGAACAAAGCCTGTTCAGATAAGTCCCATTAGATGAGCCGAGCTAGTGAAGCAGTGTTGTGGAAAGTTAGCTTGGTGCCAACAAAAATAACCTGGAAAGCTTCCCAATCAATGATATATTCCCTCTCATTCCATCCCCACACCAACTGTCTGTTCATCTGTTTCTATTAAATGAAAGGTGTATTAAAATGTGCGCTGAACTCTCTGACGACCTCTACACTTAATTAAGACGGAACAGAATGTCTGCATCTGAAATGGGACCCGATTCCCTATATGGTGCACTACCTTGGACCAGGGCCCAACCGGTGCCAATAGGGTGCCATTTGGGACGTGGGCAATGCTTTCTACTTATTTACCCAGGAATATATTCCCAAAATGGTATGCTAATACTATTGATCAAGAAGGAAGCTCCCTCCCCTTTATGAGAGCGAAGTCTACATAGTTGTACCGGGCGTAATAAAATATTGCATTGTGCATTAGAATGGAATCCTTGAGAGAAGAAGCACTTAGAGAAACCGTGGATATGCGTTTGTTGGAGTCGTCACCGTATAAGGAGGACAGACTCTGTTCTATATGATCTATCAAACACATACATGCATACGCCATTGTTTAGATTTGACTTTTAAAGGGGACGGGGTGAAGAGTATGCATTAACTGGAGTGTACCTTGGCTCTGCAATCTCACTCTGAATAGAATATGAATTATTTATCTCGCAACTATTCAACTGGGAACGTCCTTGATATTTACATTTTATCATCAAGTGCATCCCGACTAGGCTTTAGAGTAATGTAACATGTGACACGTATTATTCACTAGCTCTCACTTATGCAACTGAAAAACATTTAACGGAGCAAAGGATTTGTATTTGATTGGAAGAAGTATTTTTTTACGATCCGAAAACAAAGCGTATTGGTCACAGTTGATGAAAATCCCCTTTGTACTTAAGATATAACATAAGATATTATATACTTAAGATAAGTGATGACTGCATAGGGCTGACCACATTTAGTTGACTGGTTTGTTGGTCAACCAATATTTTTTTAGGCGAGCAGTTGCAAACATTTTTTAATATATTTTTTTTAAATGTATGTCTGTCTGTTTCACGACTGTCTCAGTGGACTAATCCATTGCGGAGGCCGCAGGGATGGCACACCAGTATCGCCAGAAGTATATGTACTGTTAATTCCCATCATTTCGAATTAATGCTTGGTTTGTTACAGTACGTTCTGTCAATGCATTCAATATATTATTATTACAGTCTTACCATTGTCATTGTAGGAATGGACACATTGCTTGCAGAGCGCACAACCTAGGATACACTTGTGAGACTTTTTTAAATGATTGTCTTAACCGTCACTGTGTAGCTTCTTAAAGTCACCCCCCCCCTCGCCTTAAACAGCAAGTAAACAAAGTTTGTTTTTACATCCAGAATGAAAATAGTTCCTCAATGTAGGCTATTTGAGAAATCTTTCCAGTTCTCTCCCTTTCTATAACCACTCAGCATGAAATAGGAAAAAAATGTCATGCTCTGATCCGGTGTAAACGTTATAAAATAGCTCTACCTGATTGCTTCTTATCCCTTGCGCAAATAGATCACAGCTGTGTCTATCTGTCCAGAGCTCACTGGCACCGGAAAATTAGGGCCCAGAACATTTTATACAATGTTGCAAGTTTGCTAGCACAATCGGGCTGGACCAAGTTAAATGTTTCTTGCAGACATGCCACGGGTAGCCAATGTGATTTATAGGTTATTTATTTTTATCAGGATATTTTATACTTGCAGGCTGCAGTGTTTTTATGTTTTGGTTTATGTAGGCTATTTTTACATATTGGCAATGGCAACAGAAGTTACATTTAGGTTTGTATCATTTAAATTTTGATATAATTTTACTTTATTTCTACTTTATTTTAAATGAAAGGAAACTGTTCCACAAAAATGTGCATATGAAAACCATAACTGGCACGCAGATCAGTAGAAATGGTATGATAACTTGGCATTCCATATGGGAAAGGTTGCCGACCACTGGTGTAGCCTATTACCCGCAACTTCAGGACCGTAATGGCAGAATCTGTGAAGGCCAGCAGCAATGGTCAGCGGGAGGAGGAGGGTCAGGAACATAGTTTTTACTTCTGGTTTGGCTATATTGATCTCTGGCTCCCTCTTTAGTAATTTGTGTGTCTTCATTTTTAATCGCAGTGCTTAAAGAATCAGAATCAGCCTACATATAGTTGATTTTATTCAAACAAAGGGTGTGTCTACAGTGCCTTGCAAAAGTATTCACCCCCCTTGGCGGTTCCTATTTTGTTGCATTACAACCTGCCATTTAAATAGATTTTCATTTGGATTTCATGTAATGGACATACACAAAATAGTCCAAATTGATGAAAAAAAATTAAATGGAAAAAATGACTTGTTTCAAAAAATGCAAAAAAATAAAGAATGGAAAAGTGGTGTGTGCATTTGTATTCACCCGCTTTGCTATGAAGCCCCTAAATAAAATCTGGTGCAACCAATTACCCTCAGAAGTCACATAATTAGTTAAATAAAGTCCACCTGTGTGTAATCTAAGTGTCACATGATCTGTCACATGGTCTCAGTACATATACACCTGTTCTAAAAGGCCCCAGAGTCTGCAACACCACTAAGCAAGGGTCACCACCAAGCAAGCGGCACTATGAAGACCAAGGAGCTCTCCACACAGGTCAGGAACAAAGTTGTGGAGAAGTACAGATCATTGTTGGATTATAAAAAAATATCCAAAACTTTGAACATCCCACCATTAAATCCATTAATAAAAAATGGAAAGAATATGGCACCACAGCAAACATGCCAAGAGAGGGCTGCCCACCAAAACTCACGGACCAGGCAAGGAGGGCATTAATCAGAGAGGCAACAAAGAGACCAAATATAACCCTGAAGGAGCTGCAAAGCTCCACAGCGGAGATTGGAGAATCTGTCCATAGGACCACTTTAAGCCATAAACTCCACAGAGCTGGGCTTTACGGAAGAGTGGCCAGAAAAAAATAAGCAAACATGTTTGGTGTTCACCAAAAGGCATGTGGGAGACTCCCCAAATATATGGAAGAAGGTACTCTGGTCAGATGAGACTGAAATTGAGCTTTTTGGCCATCAAGGATAACGCTATGTCTGGCACAAACCCAACACCTCTCGTCACCCCGAGAACAACATCCCCACAGTGAAGCATGGTGGTGGCAGCATCATGCTGTGGGAATGTTTTTCATCGGCAGGGACTGGCAAACTGGTCAGAATAGACGGACTGATGGATGGCGCTAAATACAGGGAAATTCTTGAGGGAAACTTGTTTCAGTCTTCCAGAGATTTGAGACTGGGACGGAGGTTCACCTTCCAGCAGGACAATGCCCCTAAGCATACTGCTAAAGCAACACTTGAGCGGTTTAAGGGGAACATTTAAATGTCTTAGAATGGCCTAGTCAAAGCCCAGACCTCAATCCAAATGAGAATCTGTGGTATGACTTAAAGATTGCTGTACACCAGCGGAACCCATCCAACTTGAAGGAGCTGGAGCAGTTTTGCCTTGGAGAATGGGCATAAATCCCAGTGGTTAGATGTGCCAAGCTTATAGAGACATATCCCAAGAGACTTGCAGCTGTAATTGCTACAAAATGTGGCTCTACAAAGCATTGACTTTGGGGGGGGGTAAATAGTTGTGCACGCTCAAGTTTTCAGTTTTTTTGTCTTATTTCTTGTTTGTTTCACAATAAAGAATATTTAGCATCTTCAAAGTGGTAGGCGTGTGTAAATCAAATGATACAAACCCCTCCCAAAATGTTTAATTCCAGGGTGTAAGGCAACAAAATAGGAAAAATGCCAAGGGGGTGAATACTTTCGCAAGCCACTATATATATGGAAAAATACACTTTTGTAAAATAACCCGACTCTTGGTCATCCAATAATGTTTTTAGTCGGGGACAGCCCTAGTGCATAGTATCAGAGCCTTTTATGGTTAAGTTCTGACAAGACTTACAAGAATGTCTGGTTAAGACTCGCGCTGCATACAAAATGGAATCCTATTCCCTATAAAGTGTACTACTTTTGACCAGGGCCCATAGGGGAATTTCTTGTCATTTGGGACTTAGCCTGAATACCTAGTGCCTGCCTCATTATGAAAGATCATGGAGATTTGAGTTCCCCAAAGGATTCAACGAGGGTCTCACTTCACACAATGGCCCCTATGTTTACAAAAGACAAGTTTGTTTCCTTCCAACAATTATGAGGGAAATTGAATCTCCGGAAATGTTCGTTTTCTTGTGCATTAGACCAAACAATAACACGATTCCCAAAGGTTTACAAAAACATCTGTCTTCAAAGAACAATTTAGAAAATTAATATCCACGCTTTTCCAGACAATGCGAGGGACAGAGTAAATCCAATTGAAGCAATTAAATTGTTTTTCTTCTTCCATTCATGTTCACTAGTCACGGGGGAATGAAAGCATGTTTAAGTGTTGTGTTCGTTCAATGTCTACATCCCTCCGTTATAATAAGTAATACATTGCAATTACAACTTCCTTGGTCATGACCAGATTGAGGCTGTTTTTTTAGGGGGGGGCTGGTGTTTTTGAGTTTGTCTTTCATCTGCTGTAGTGGTTACTTAACATTACCCAGTTAAATGCTTTCGATTGTTTGATCATATTTGTAAAAGCTACACAGTAGGTGGGTTGATATTAAGTAATTGTACTTGCAGTAGCTACCTACTACCTTTGAGTTATTTACTCTTAGTAGAAAAGAACTCTCTGAGAATAATTTTTTTCTTTGCCTTTGCCCTGTTTTTTTCTAAAAGGATTTGTTTAAGAGATAAATGACCACTCCAGTGCAGAGGATGACAGCCTGCACAAAGATGATATTGAATTGATTTCTGAAATGTATACGGCAAGACATGAATCATAAAAATTATATTAAAAACTTGAATGGCTGACACCGGAATATTATTTGTGATGATTCATTTGACTCAGTCATTACAAAGGGAGTCAAGTCCGAGTGCCTCAGACAAAATTGCTTTTTCGTTCCCCATTGAATTTCTTCCATTTTTCCCCCCTCTAGAATTCAGAATCATATTTTTCCTTATTGCAGCACACAATACCATGGACCTATTGATAGTACAGGAATACACAGATATGCATACGGTTATTCTGAAAACAAATTGTGTTGCTGTATATTTACTCTGGGCACATGTACATTTCTGATTTCGCCTGACCGAAGTGTTATGTCTGAAAGCTCATATTACAGCATTTTCCAGTACACTCTTTTAATATGATAAGCATATAGGTAGGGTGTAATTGGGGACTGACCCTCTATTATTGTTATAACTCCCATCTCTGGGGTGGGGTGGGGGGTGGGGGGCACTATTACCTCATTAAATAATTTGACTCTTCTAGACGATATGTTCTCTGACTGACACAAATGACCTCCCCCCAGTACATCAAATGTTCTCGAATCATACACTGCTCTTGGCAAACCTACCTACATATACAGTAAAATACAGTATCTCACACCATCTCCCTCTCTGTTTGTCCTTCCAGAGCTATTCCGGTCAGGGCGGAGGAGGCGGAGCCAGTGGGAACGGTGCGGGGGACGAGGACTACGAGATTCCCCCTATCACCCCTCCCAACCACCCCGAGCCCCCCTTGCTCCACCTGATGGACCCTGAGTCGGGCTACCTGTGCCACTCCCTAGGGGCCCACCACAACGGCCTGCTCAACCCCTACTCCTACCCGGAGCTGCCTGCCCTCATGATGTCCAATATGCTGGCCCAAGATGGCCACCTGCTCTCCAGCCAAATGCCCTCGGTGAGTACCCCCCAGGCGGTTTTGCTTTGATATCAGAGCTGGTTTCCAACACTATTCAAAGTCATTTCAAATATATAATCTGTTGTTGTTTTTTTTTTAGCTTGGAACCAATACAAAACGATGGAATCAATATAAAAGTCCCAAAAGTACAAACCCCGCACACCAGGCAGCCTAAAGCAAATGCTCAAACAAAAATATTTCAAGTAGTATTTGTAGTCTGTCTGATACTGATTCGTTCGTCATTGCTCCATCATTTGGTAGTACCGACGACTCATTTATGTTGTGTTAGCGTGAACTTTCTTAGCGTGAACATTGTTAGCGTGCCTTTCAGTGTATAGTTTGGCTCTTGGGAAAGCTTTTTTAAATTTTGTCTAGACTGCCTACTCTTCAGATTTTTTACTTTTGGAATATAGTAAAATGTTACATTAACAACATAAATAATAATTTCTCTGATCATTTCATATGGCATGCAACAATATTCATGCCATTTCAAGAGAAAGGAAAAGGTAAATAGAACAGTAGAACAGACGGTTTGTGAGGTTGCCCTGTCAGCTCTGACGCTCAAAGGTTTGTGGGTAAATCCATCCGTGTCATATCTCTCTAAAAAGTGAGCATCAGCCATTATGAATACACTCTGATTGTTATATGAATACACCCTCCCTCAGCCTTTTTACACAAACTGCTTCAGTGTGCCACAAATTATCATAATTAGCCATAATTGTATTAATGAGATTGGCAGGAAATTGACATTGTTTCCATATGTCTGGAATGAGATCATTCTCAATAAAAACAAATGCATACCAAATGGCACCCTATTCCCTTTCATAGTGCACTACTTTTGACAAGGGCCCATCGAGCTCTAGTCAAAAGTAGTGCACTATAAAGGGAATAGGGGAACATTTGGGACGTGGCCTACATGTACTGTATACACCATCATCTCGTTGAAGCTGTCTATGTAGAGAGTAGAGACCGTTTAATATGCCTGGTTAGAGAAACCAGTGTCATTTTAACTGAGAAAATAAAATCTAAATGTGTACACAAAAGCTACAGTATATGTAGAGACCGTGAGTTCAAGGTAATAACTTAGGACCACTATATCTGATTGTAGACGTGGTCATATCTCTATACAAAAAACGAATATCAGCTTTTCTAATACCGTGATAATAAGGAGACTGGAATCCATAGCGTTATCTTTAGAAACGTGTTTAGTAAGATACAAACAGAAATGGTTACAGAGAATTATGAATACTGTAGTATATCATGCCACACCTCCCCCTTATTGCTCAGCAATATTGCCTCTGAATAAACATGTCTTTTAACATAAACCACAGTATTCTATTCTTTAAACATAGCAACAGTTCATATGTTAGAACAGAACAGTTGTTATGTGTTTAGTATGATAAAAAAATTCAAATTACAGAGCATTATGGGTACTGTAGTACATAATGTTACAATTACTATGGAAAGTGTTATCCTCACAGTAAATATGGATATTTTATATTTCACAAAATGATAATGGTTTCCTTTCAATTGTGGTGGCTATTGAGTAGTCATAGAGAGGATATAAATGGTGGTCACTCTTTTGCATGCTACACTACACTGGACAGGATGAGACATTTAAGCGTTCAAGAATTGAATCGTCTTCAAAAAGCACTATACAAATCACAAATGGTATTATTATATTATTATTATTCACAGCTGCATCTAACTAGATCTCTTCAGATCATGAATTTGTCATTTTGTATAAGCATACACAGATAGTCTCCATACATTGTGTACTAGATAACGAACCTAATCAAATCACATTTTATTGGTCACATGTTTCGTAAACAGCAGGTGTAGACTAACAGTGAAATGTTTTACGGGCCCTTCCCAAAAATGCAGAGAGAAAAAAAGAGAAATAATGGGAAAGATAATGACGCGGGGAATAAGTACACAATGAGTAACGATAACCGTTGCAAAGCTTCATTTGCACAACAAAGGCCTTCTTTAAGATATACATTAGTCAAATCTGTTGAGCGTAACAATTATGTGAGCTACAGTTCAAACAAGGGGTAATCCAGTAATAAGGAACATCTCTTAGCATGGCCAATAAGAGAAAAATATATATTGGTGTATATTTTAGTGTTGGTGTATATTATTGGTGTGTACAGTTTGTTAGTGTATCTCAGTGTTGGTACCCTGGTACCCTTACAAAAAAAAATACATTTTCAGTTTACATGTGGAAATCAACAATACCATTGTTTTCACCTCACATGTGAATTGCAGTTTCACATGTGAAATGTGCGGTTTCACAGGTTAAGAACTTTCACATGTGAGAATCGGATTGTTTTGGATAGAATTTTCACATGTGGAATTGCATTTTCACATGTGAAAAACATTCATGTGAAGATCGCATTTGCTGTTTCACATGTAAAACAACTCCTCATGTGAGCATCTCACGTTAACATGTGGAATTTCAAGTTCACACGTGAAAAACAATCACATGTAAAAATCTAATTTGCAGTTTCATATGTGAAAAACATTCATGTGTGATTATTTTTCACATGTGAACTTGCAATTACGTGAAAGTGAAAATCTAATTTGCAGTTTCACATGTAAGAAAGCTCCACATTGTAACAGTAGTCCTCCTCCTCTTAAACCGAAAAGGAGGAGTAGTGATGGAACCAAGGCGCAGCGGGTTGTGAACACATAATTTATTTAAAGACAAGACGAAAAACACGAACTTCACTATAAATTAACAAAACAACAAACGGAGTAGACAGACCTGGACGACAAACTTACATTAACACGAAGAACGCACGAACAGGGAAAATAGACTACACAAAATGACGATGTACAAAAACAAACCGAACAGTCCCGTATGGTGCGACAAACACTGACACAGGAGACAACCACCCACAACGAACACTGTGAAACAACCTACCTAAATATGACTCTCAATTAGAGGAAAACGCCAAACACCTGCCTCTAATTAAGAGCCATACCAGGCAACCCCTAAACCAACATAGAAACAGAAAACATAGAATGCCCACCCAAACTCACGTCCTGACCAACTAACACATACAACAAACTAACAGAAATAGGTCAGGAACGTGACATAACCCCCCCCTTAAGGTGCGAATTCCGGGCGCACCAGCACAAAGTCTAGGGGAGGGTCTGGGTGGGCATCTGACCACGGTGGTGGCTCAGGCTCAGGGCGAGGTCCCCACCCCACCATAGTCAATCCCAGCTTACATCTCCCCCTACAAATGACCACCCTCATATTACACCCACTTAATCCTTCGGGTAACATCGAGACAAGGGGCAGCACCGGGAAAGAGGGATAGCTCAGGACAGAGGGATAGCTCAGGACAGAGGGATAGCTCAGGATAGAGAGGTAGCTCAGGATAGAGAGGTAGCTCATGATAGAGGGGCAACTCCGGACTGAAAGGCAACTCCGGAGAGAGAGACAGCTCTGGACTGAGGGGCAGTTCTGGATAAATAGCCGCTCTGGGCTGAGGGACAGCTCCTGACTGGCTGACGGCTCTGGACGCTCATGGCTGGCTGACGGCTCTGGACGCTCATGGCTGGCTGACGGCTCTGGACGCTCATGGCTCACTGACGGCTCTGGCAGATCCTGTCTGGTTGGCGGCTCTGGCAGATCCTGTCTGGTTGGCGGCTCTGGCAGATCCTGTCTGGTTGGCGGCTCTGGCAGATCCTGTCTGGTTGGCGGCCCTGGCAGATCCTGTCTGGTTGGCGGCTCTGGCAGATCCTGACTGACGAATGGCTCTAGCGGCTCCTGACTGACTAACGGCTCTGACGGCTCGTGACAGACGGGCGGCTCTAATGGCTCGGGACAGACGGATGGCTCAGACGGCGCTGTGGAGACGGATGGCTCAGATGGCGCTGGGGAGACGGATGGCTCAGATGGAGCTGAGGAGACGGATGGCTCAGATGGCGCTGCGGAGACGGATGGCTCAGATGGCGCTGCGGAGACGGATGGCTCAGATGGCGCTGCGGAGACGGATGGCTCAGATGGCGCTGCGGAGACGGATGGCTCAGACTGATCCTGTCTGGCGGAAGGCTTTGGCTGCTCCTGTCTGGCGGAAGGCTCTGTAGGCTCATGGCAGACGGGCAGTTCATGCGGCGCTTGGCAGACGGACAGTTCTGGCGCCGTTGGGCAGACGGCAGACTCTGGCCGGCTGAGACGCACTGTAGGCCTGGTGCGTGGTGCCGGAACTGGAGGCACCGGACTGGAGACACGCACTTCAAACCTAGTGCGGGGAGCAGGGACAGGGCACACTGGACTCTCAAAGCATACTATATGCCTGGTCCGTGGTACCGGCACTGGTGGCACCGGGCTGAGTGCACGCACATCAGGACGAGTACGGGGAGAAAGAACAGTGTGTACAGGGCTCTGGAGACGCACAGGTGGCTTAGTGCGTGGTGCCGGAACGGGAGGCACTGGGCTGGAGACACGCACCATAGAGAGAGTGCGTGGAGGAGGAACAGGGCTCTGAAAACGCACTGGAAGCCTGGTGCGTGGTGTAGGCACTGGTGGTACTGGGCTGGGGCGGGGAGGTAGCGCCGGAAATACCGGACCGTGCAAGCGTACTGGCTCCCTTGAGCACCGAGCCTGCCCAACCTTACCTGGTTGAATGCTCCCCGTCGCCCGCCCAGTGCGGAGAGGTGGAATAACCCGCACCGGGCTATGTAGGCGAACCGGGGACACCATGCGTAAAGCTGGTGCCATATAAGCCGGCCCAAGGAGACGTACTGGTGGACAGATATGTAGAGCCGGCTTCATGGCACTTGGCTCAATGCTCAATCTAGCCCTACCAGTGCGGGGAGGTGGAATAACCCGCACTGGGCTATGCACACGTACAGGAGACACCATGCGCTCTACTGCGTAACACGGTGTCTGCCCGTACTCCCGCTCTCCACGGTTAGCCTGGGAAGTGGGCGCAGGTCTCCTACCTGCCCTTGGCCCACTACCTCTTAGCCCCCCCCCCCCCCCCCCCCCCCCCCACAAGAAATTTTTGGGCAGTACTCACGGGCTTTTCGGGCTTCCGTGCTAGACGCGTCCCCTCATAACGCCGGTTCCTCTCTCCGGTTTCCTCTGCTCTCCGAGCTGCCTCCAGCTGTTCCCATGGGCGGTGATTTACTCCAACTTTAGCCCATGGTCCCTTTCCTTCTATGATTTCCTCCCAAGACCAGAAATCCTGTTTCGTGCGCTGTCCGTTTACCCGCTGCTTGATCCGGGTTTGGTGGGTGGTTCTGTAACGGTAGTCCTCCTCCTCTTAAACCGAAAAGGAGGAGTAGTGATGGAGCCAAGGCGCAGCGGGTTGTGAACACATAATTTATTTAAAGACAAGACGAAAAACACGAACTTCACTATAAATTAACAAAACAACAAACGGAGTAGACAGACCTGGACGACGAACTTACATTAACACGAAGAACGCACGAACAGGGAAAATAGACTACACAAAATGACGATGTACAAAAACAAACCGAACAGTCCCGTATGGTGCGACAAACACTGACACAGGAGTCAACCACCCACAACGAACACTGTGAAACAACCTACCTAAATATGACTCTCAATTAGAGGAAAACGCCAAACACCTGCCTCTAATTAAGAGCCATACCAGGCAACCCTTAAACCAACATAGAAACAGAAAACATAGAATGCCCACCCAAACTCACGTCCTGACCAACTAACACATACAACAAACTAACAGAAATAGGTCAGGAACGTGACATACATGTATAGCCTAAAAACATTAAAACTATAATTTTGATATCATGGATGGTCAGTCCTTGCATCCATAGAGTAGTCTATTTATTTGAGAGTTGTTGCATTTCTCCAGCCCCGTCCCTCAGCTCTTTACCGAAACTGTGGCGGGGCGGGGAGCACTTTTCTTAATGTTTGAATTAAGTATTGCCGCTTTAAACACTTTTAATAGAGTAATAGTGTTAATATATGGTGCAATCCTCTAATGAGTGAGTTACTTTTGTGCCATTAATATCAAGCAAAATTTCTGAAGAATTCTCAACAGAATTCTGTAAAGAAAAATATTGATATTGAAAGCAAGACATAAACCCGAAAGTATTGGGAGCAAAACAAAATATTGCAAGAATTTTTATTTTTATTTTTTTACATGCGAGAGCAAATGAATTGTAAATGGATGCAATTATTTTTTTTTTCCAGTAGAAAATAATATATGGTAACGCTATTAAACAAAACGCCTCTGTCCTGCGATTTTACTATCTTTGGTTAAGTTACCTTGACCTTTGCTTTCTCTCCCCTGGATGGGAGACCAGATGTAGCTGGAAGTGGTGAAAAAAAACACGAGGGGAATTTCTTTTCACGTGAGGAAAAAACACGTGAAATATTAGCACGTGAAACTTTACACCTGTCCGAACACCACATCGGACTTGTGAACATTTTCACATGTCGAAAGATTATAATAATTGTGATTTGTTCACACATTTTCATGCTTTTTTGTTGTAAGGATGTATATATCGGTGTGAATATTGACGTTTGTGTTGGTGTATAAGTGAATATATTGCCAATAACAGTATATGTTTGTATCACGTTGTGTTGGAAGATGGCGCAAGGTATTGTTGTGACCTCATCGTCTTCTTCCTCTTCATAAACAATATCTTTGCTCCTGAAATGGATCTACTACATCTGGAGGTCAGGCCTTATATTCAATCTTGAGCACATGGGGGAAAAAAATCCCATTATGTTTCATCTTTCCTGCATCAGCCATTCTATTGTGGCGCTGCAGTGAGATCTGTTTTCATCAGGCAGATTCAATACGTGAGCTCGACAATGAAAAGAGTGCAATTGGGCTGGATGGAGAGAGAACGAGAGCGAGGGAGAGAGAGGAGATATTGCGGAGAAGGAAAGTAGCTCTAATTCTAAATGAACAAACTTTTTTTTTTTTTTTTAATTCAACACATTATTTTCTCAGGATTTGGGTGTTAGATCGTTAAGAGATCATGCAGTTCAGGAAAAGAGGTTTATGTCGGGTCCTTATGTAAATACTGAAAGGCTTATGGGTTTTAAAGCAGTAAACTAGCAGAACACCAGATTAAAGTAGTAGTTCACAGGTATAACATGACATGGGTATACAGCACAATACTTTGCATATAGCTAAGTATGTTATCTTATATTATATTAATATGTTATATGTATTATCAAAGTGTTAAGCGTTTCAGACCCAGCTGCCTAGTGCGATATGGCATTAAATGCGGAGGACCAGTGGATGTATGAATTGGCTTGTATTAGCTTAAGGCAAATGCTATTGTAAGCTAAAATGCTAATAAGCTACAAGCTAAGGATAATTACCTAAACGCTAACAAGAGTGAGTACATCCACTTGTTAGCTAAAGCTGATAGCCTCTTGCTTTCTGAAAACTCACAAACCTCTCTGTCTACTAAATGTTCATGCTAAATGCTAGCTGTGCATGTATGCCTACCGTACAGCTTTACATCATCCCTATACACCCACACCTCTTTTCTAGAAACAAGCTAATTTCTTATGAATTGTGTTTCTTTTCAAAAACTCTGTTCAGCCTCTTAGCCAAACACACTTGATCGACAAGCCACACATACAAAGTGCTGGCAGAAAATAAAATAAAACGCTCCCTCTCATCTACACAGGTACTATCCTGTTCTTGTTCTCCCCTCAACTCTTAGGCCTGAAACATGTCATTGACTGTACTTTCCTCATTTAGTTGAGAGCCATTTTCAATTAATAAGGGCCTTAGCTGATGCTTATTGTGTTGCGGTCCTGAGCCCCTCCTGGACGAACCCGATATCTTTCCGAGAGCCTTTTCTCCGATGCTTCGATGCACTTGGCAAGCCCTCCACTCTCTCTGTTAATGCGTTAACTGTCATAGCATCTTCCACAAGTTCCAAAACACATTAGACATTTAATATCCACGCTCAGGTTACACTGATCTTTTCCATAACGCTTAGGGAGATACCCATCGGCCGGTGGTAGAGGGTTTCTGGACTAGCACTAAATACTAGGTCCCACATTTGTTTGTGTACTGTCTTCATTGGCTTGTGCATTTGCTGTGGAGGTGCCCCTTTATCTCTTAACGACCAGAGTGCTAGTTGTATTCCAGTTTATTAGGCCTACTACTAGTCTGTGATACCTGGATGTTTCAAGCAATACTGCGTGTGATAGTGCCCTGAGTTCTTTTTCCTGATAATGTGATCTGACCAGCAAAAACTGTTGTTGTTGAAAACGTAACCGTTTCGGAGCACTTTCTAAGTCAAATATGGTGTGCACATGCATCTTTCATCATTAGATTGCCCTCATCTGAAACACAAACAGTACTACAACTTGAATAATTCATCTTTGACTGGATATCGTATTCATGCCCTGCATTTATTTATGACATCATCATCATCAACATCTACGTGTTTATATTAAATGGCTATTGGAATACGTAGCAAATTGATAAATGCATAGATCAACAGAGGGATTTTTGTCATGAACGATTGCTTTAATTTCAAGGTATTAGCGCTATAAACACGTAGCTATCCTAATATTCTCGTGTGCCCTGTTACAGGATGCATAAGGACAATGAGGGAAGCCAATTGCTTAACCCCTATTGTAATGGAAGTTAATTAACAATATTAAGGCCAAGGATGCTCATATTCAGCTCACAGCTTAATATCACCTCCTTTTGTTCCAACGTTCCAAATGAATTGAATTCACAATCCTTTAATCTGCTGACTATTATTCTGAGGATTCATTGAATGGGTTCATCTTGACCCGATAGTCATGTTAAAGGTGGCAGCTAGTTGGGTTTTCAGTCTCTGGTGCTTACGGCAGGTGTTCGCCTAAATGTACATGAATGAAAGAGGATCCACTGTCAACTTAACTTGTCACAGACAAGGCTAATGAATTAATGATAAGATACTAGAGGTGCATCTTAATGTGTTCTTCCTAATTCAAGCTTTCAGTAACTTAACTAGATTGCCCACCAATGTGGGCAGGTGCGAGGAAGAGGTATTAGCAAAAAATTGCTGGACTTTATTATGTGCTTCCTAAATAATAAATAGACAATGGCTACTTGCCATACATTGATTTTCCTATATTAGGATTGATCAAATGTATTATTTTTTCAAACCAAGATGATTTTTTTACTCAATCTAAATCATATTTAACTAATACTGTATTCAATACATTTCAATTTGGTGATCCATGATGAAAAATATGCCTTTAGTCTCTTAAAACAAGTTAACTAGCACATGAGCATTAGTTTAAATCAATAATACCTTTCTGTTAAGATTGCCAGGTCCATAGTATAGTCATGTAGTTAATTATGTTTTAGATTTTCATCAATAACTTCTATAATGTTGTTTACAGTGGCCAGTAGTACAAGGCTGCTATAGGTTTTCTGCCGTTGGATTGCTACAAATTCTACCCTCTTCATTATTCAAAGAGAATACATTAATGGTATAAAACCCATTTCTCTATCTAGAGACCTTAATTCTCAGTGATTGGTTAAGAGGATTATAGTGTCTCTAGGGAAATGATAGATCCATTTCTTTCAGTTTTTTTTATCACAGTTCGACAAGCATGATATAGAACGTATCTTATATATTATATAAACTATTCCAGGCTCAGATAGATGATCGATGCTTCCGAAACACATTTTTGTTTGATAGCCCTGTGAAACCTGAGCGAAAGAGAGAGAGAGAGAGAGAGAGGCCTGCTTTTTAAACAGCTTTCTTTTCACCTTTTGCAATTATTTATTTTCAAATAGTCCTTCAAGCTAATGTTCCATTTTTGTATTTCACAGGCCCTTTTTCCCATAAATGAAGAATCGCCGTAATAAATCATTGGACAAACAGAGACTCGTGCAAACCCTGAAAGGTCTAAAGATTTATGTAACACATTCATGTTTTCCACTTCCTCATTTTAGTACTCCACTGGTAAAGCTCGGCTAATAAAAGGTCCTATTAATATTTCCTGTTGCTAAGCAACCGCCAGCAGCCATGTAATAGCATTCTGCTGAAAAAATAGATGACCGATAAGGAAAAAATAAATTATTTTATCATCTCCCGGGAAAAGGTGCCTTATTTTTCCAGCAATGCGATATGAAACTGTAGTTGTATATTATGAAGAAATATTGGAGCGAAATATAATGTTATTTCCAATTTCATTATATCTAAGAGAACTTTGAATTCATCGCTGCTAGACGGCTAGAACTCATCTTTGTCTTCTTTCTGATAAAGTCAATTAGCCTTAGGATTAAGCTAATCAAGGATAAGGTATGGATTTCATTTCCTTTTCATGCACACCCTCGGAAATAGTGTTATGTTTTAACATTGGCCAGCTCCATTGCATTTCAGGCATTTCACATTTCAGACCTAAGGGTGTTCATACATTTTTCAATAGGTTGATTCAATAGGTTGATTTCAATTCTTTGATTTAAAGCTGCAATATGTAACTTTTTGGGCGACCCGACTAAATTTACATAGAAACGTGTTTTATAGATGTGTAATTCTCATTAAAAGCAAGTCTAAGAAGCGGTAGATATGTTCAATGTGCACCATTTCTATGCTTCTTGTTTTTAAGTTCCGTTTTTGCCTCTTTCCCTTTCGTTTTTTTACACCAGCTTCAAAAAGCTGAAAATACAATATTTTTGGTTATGGAAAAGATTTTTCAGAGCGGTGTAGATGGTGCAATTATTCTCTACACTATGCTTGCTTGTTTTGTCACGTACAATCAAATTAAGCAAACTATTCGAATTTTAGCAACCAGGAAATGGCCAAGTGATTTCTGCATAATGCATCTTTTAATAGGTTAATATCAATTACATTTCCATTGGTTGACTTCATTGTATACCACTCCGTCTGTTGTCTGAGTGCCTACAGCCCACTCACTCCACTGTATCATATCAGCATGGTTAGAGGTCATTGCAACAGAGTGGAAGTGGAAACACATATCTCCATACAAATAAACTAATTGAAAGCTTTCCATTTCTAAGTACAGATAGATATAGTGTTTACGTATCATCATGTTTATGCTCGTCACTCGAGTTGCCGATATGAGAGGTATTGAAGACTCATTGTGTGAAAAAAAATAATCATTACATCCCAAATATTCCCTATTTAGTGCACTACTTTTGAACCAGAGCACTGTGGGCCCTGGTCAAAAGTAATGCACTAAATAGGGAATAGGGTGCCATTTGAGACGTAGTCAACGAGGCCACCAAACAAGACTCAGCTGCAGCAGATGATGGACGCAGTCCTGTGATGCAGTTACATAGATAAAGGATTTCATATTTCATATTACATTTAGCCACAGGCCCCTACTGCAGCTTATCATTGCATGAAATCGTGTCCATATTGCTCTGTGCCATATCTTCGCCATCCTACTTGGAGGAATATTCGCCCCCTGTTGGCTATTGGAGAAGATCCCACATGATCGCAGCTTCCCCCACTGACTATTGTCCTCTCCAGTGTACAGTACTTTGACTAATAGGATGTGCAACTGTAATAATGGGCCGATCCAAAATGCTGGCGCTTTCTCGGCTATACTCTTGACATTGCACTGTAAGATTAGCCTATTCAAATGATTCCCCTCTACTGTATTATACCATTATGGTATTCAGACATACTGTGTGTCAGCTACTCATTTGTATGTTATTACTGCAGTATGCTCTTTGGAGGTCCACATGTGCAATAGGTGAAGAAGGCTCCTGTCAAGAACATGTGAAGACAGTGTGTGTGAGGAGTTAACACTCTCGCAAATCACCTCCTGGTTAACTTAATTGTTGCCGAGACTCCCCGCAGTGTGAGAACTTTACGTGCCCATGCGTGTGTGTGTGGAGTGTGTATGTATGCGTGTGTGTGTGTGCACGCGCGCCTATAAGCACACACGGTGTGTGTATGTCTGTAGGCGCGCATACTGTGTGTGAGTGCGAGGTGAGGAAGCGGATGGGAGACGTATTTGACTGTGCTCTCATTAGAAGAAGCAGAGCGGCTCACAGGTTGTGTCCCAAATGGCACCCTATTCCCTACATAGTGCACTACTTTTGACCAGAGCCCTATGGCACTAGTGCATTTAGTAGGAAATATGGTGCCATTTGGGAGGCAGACTCTGTCTTACTGTCGGTTCCGTGGGTCCCCACAGCTCCTCACAATCGTCTCAAACATGTCAGACGAGACATTTGCTCAGATACTCTCCCTTTGTGAAGGTGGGAGACAGTTGTGTGATGGGGTGCTTTGAGAGATAGAGAAAGGGGGGGAAGGGGAAGAGAAAAGGGGGCCGCTGACATTACATGTAATGAGGAACATGGAGGATAACGCCAAAGGGGACACTACGACATTTCACATCTGCAAATCACAATTTTCAAGTCTCCATTTTGAAAAGGTGGTTGGTGGTTAGTAGTCACTATTCAGTCATATGTGATAGGATATCAACCCTCTGTTTTATGGTACCCGAAGCACTCCAATTTGTTCCTGTTCTGTTCAACGGCACTGGCACATTACTGTTGTAGTGCAGCCAAGCTTTGGAAAATGTGCTTGCACCCATCATTGCCTTATTAGTGACTCTGTCTCAGTATATCTTCAAAGAGAGACTTAGTGGCTTACAGTCCTACTATAGTATGGCTCAGGTGTGTTTAAATCTGTGCTGATGAGAGAAACATACTTGCTCAACTCAAGGCTAATTCCATGCCTCCATATTGAGTGCCAGGTTGGTGTACACTGTACAGCTCCTGACAGAAAAACATCCAAGTGGTCTTTAAAATCTCTCTCGAACCGTGGCACTCTGGCGTGTACATTGACAGAATGAAAAAAGGGACACTTGGATTGTTTTGGACACATTGGAACTGAACTGTGCGTAACTGTGCTTTCTTTGCAATGTCACCGTGAGACATAACAGCTATGTGTAATTACTTTTTGATACTGCTCGTTTGAGGAGCGTTTGCCATTTCTCAGCCAAAGGAAGTGAAGGAAGTACAGTATGTTCAAGAGATTTGTATGTATTTTTTGTTCTTGTCATTAGGATTAGGATCAAGTTGGAGTGATCGGAGGTTGCTTGTTCAGTTGTTGCTTAGCAAGTACAAGTGACCTAGGCCATGTAAATGGGGTGAATTATATGCATATGTACAGCCAATTATGAATTCATTGACAAAGAGCTACCATAGAAATAAACAGAATTTTCCTCGCTGTGTAGAATGATGATAACCCACCTTGGGAATTATCCGCTTCATGTCCTAAATATACCCTGTATCCAATACCTGGACTACTTTAATTACTTTCATTATCGCAAGCCAATCCTGTTTTTTCCTTTGCGCGTTTCATCCAAGGCATCTTCTGCCTACCTTATTACTTTGCATCCCTCCCTTGAAAACCAAAATGAAAAAAAAAAAACATGTGAAAAGTACACGTGGTATTGGTACACGGGTAAGTTATTGTAAATGTTTACATGTGAAATTTGCACGAGTCAGTCACGTGGTTTTCGGACACGTGTGACGTTCCGTGGGATAAACAGACACGTGGTTTTCAGACACGTGAAGTTTTACATGGGCTTTTCACATGACTCAGACACGTGGTTTCCCAACATTGAACATGATATAAGTCTCACATGTGTGCTTTTGAAACTGGCGGGATTAGAACCTGGGTCTCCCAAGGGAACATGAGGGCCGTCAGTAGGCAGTATGAGGGCCCGGTAGCTAGCTGGCTGGTTGGCTCGCCTATTACCTAAGGCGTGTTTACCGTTGCTTTTGAAGGATCAGTCTCGAACACAGCCCTAATTAAAGCTGTCACGGCTGGGCGCCTGCAAGGATAATGTTATATTATTATAGTAATTTGTTTCAATTAAACGCTCAATGATTTTACAATAGCAACTGTGAACCTGTGTGAGTGAGCCATCGCTCTCAAACAAGATGGCTCCAATCAGGGAAGGTGTGAATTGGGTGGTTGAAGGAGGAAGGCTTAGTAAACCTGGGTTTCTCCCAACACTGCCAGGGATGGGAGCGCTAAGCAGGCAATAAAGTACGGTCACTATTCAATCAAAAGCTGAGTGGGGCAGTGTGCGGCGGTGAAGCTTGTTTGATTTGAATGCGTGAAGAGTTTTTTTGGTTCGTTTTACAAAGCAAACATTGTTTTGTTGATGTATTGACCCTGAAAACGCCTGGACACCCATTTTGAATAATACATTACATCGAGATTCTTGATTGCTTGGTCCTCAGAGAAAATGGAGGTAGACACAAAACCTCAAAGTAGATTATGCTAATTATAATAGAATATGTATTTTATTAATTCCATCCCTTTTTAAGGCTGATTGATAAATATTTCTAAAGGATATTATAAAATGCAATTACGTCCCAATATTTGTCAGATTTTGCCCTTGTTTTATCTATCCCCTTGTTACAGAAATAATGTCGATCTTGGGCCATTTTGATCCTAAATCATTGTTTGTATTCTATCACAAAGGCTTTAGCTCAAAAGTACGGCAAACGAACGCTGTCACAGTGTGTAAGTACATTGTATGAAAATACTCTCATCAGCCAAAGTGAGCCATTGAAACCATCTTCCACTTGGTTCTTGCTCTTTGTCAATCGACATGACAATGCTATGTATGGCGATGCATACTACAATTGTACTACCATTCCAATGCAATACTACAGCGAGCAAAAAGCCCATGCATAGTGGTGGTCGGGTCAATGTGTCTCTATTAAGGAGCTAGAGCCATGAAACCGTGTAATGCATTGGGACCTAAATAAAGCAGTTGATATGAAATGGTAACATTATAATGATATGAAATCATGATATTAAATCATAATATGAAAGTACAAAAGTAGAAGTATTCGCTCAATAGTGTGTACAGTTGAAGTCGGAAGTTAACATACACCTAAGCCAAATACATTTAAACTCAGTTTTTCACAATTCTTGACATTTAATCCTAGTAAAAATTCCCTGTCTTAGGTCAGTTAGGATCACCACTTTATTTTAAGAATGTGAAATGTCAAAATAATAGTAGAGAGATTTATTTATTTCAGCTTTTATTTCTTTCATCACATTCCAAGTGGGTCAGAGGTTTACATACACTCAATTAGTATTTAATAGCATTGCCTTTCAATTGTTAACTTGGGTCAAATGTTTCGGGTAGCCTTCCACAAGCTTCCCACAATAAGTTGGGTGAATTTTGGCCCATTCCTCCTGACAGAGCTGGTGTAATTGTGTCAGGTTTGTAGGCTTCCTTGCTCGCACACGCTTTTTCATTTCTGCCCACAAAATGTCTATATGATTGAGGTCAGGGCTTTGTGATGGCCACTCCAATACCTTGACTTTGTTGTCCTTAAGCCATTTGCAACACATTTGGAAGTACGCTTGTGGTCATTGTCCATTTGGAAGACCCATTTGCGACCAAGCTTTAACTTCCTGACTGATGTCTTGAGATGTTGCTTCAATATATCCACATCATTTTCCTGCCTCATGATGCCATCTATTTTGTGAAGTGCACCAGTCCCTCCTGCAGCAAAGCACCCCCACAACATGATGCTGCCACCCCCGTGCTTCACGGTTGGGATGGTGTTCTTCGGCTTGCAAGCCTCCCCCTTTTTCCTCCAGACATAACGATGGTCATTATGGCCAAACAGTTCTATTTTTGTTTCATCAGACCAGAGGACATTTTTCCAAAAAGTACGATCTTTGTCCCCATGTGCAGTTGCAAACCGTAGTCTGGCTTTTTTATGTAGGTTTTGGAGCAGTGGCTTCTTCCTTGCTGAGCGGCCTTTCAGGTTATGTCGATATAAGACTTGTTTTACTGTGGATATAGATACTTTTGTACCTGTTTCCTCCAACATTTTCAAAAGGTCCTTTGCTGATGTTCTGGGATTGATTTGCACTTTTCGCACCAAAGTACGTTCATCTCTAGGAGACAGAACGCATCTCCTTCCTGAGTGGTATGACGGCTGCGTGGTCCCATGGTGTTTGTACTTGCGTGCTATTGTTTGTACAGATGAACGTGATACCTTCAGGCGTTTGGAAATTGCTCCCAAGGATGAACCAGACTTGTGGAGGTCTTGGCTGATTTCTTTTGATTTTCCCATGATGTCAAGCAAAGAGGCACTGAGTTTGAAGGTAGGCCTTGAAATACACCCACAGGTACACCTCCAATTGACTCAAAGGATGCCAATCAGCCTATCAGAAGCTTCTAAAGCCATGACATCATTTTCTGGGATTTTCCAAGCTGTTTAAAGGCACATTCAACTTAGTGTATGTAAACTTCTGACCCACTGGAATTGTGATACAGTGAATTTTAAGTGAAATAGTCTGTCTGTAAACAATAGTTGGAAAAATTACTTGTGTCATGCACAAAGTAGATGTCTAACCGACTTGCCAAATCTACAGTTTGTTAACAAGAAATTTGTGGAGTGGTTGAAAAACGTGTATATAACTTCCAACTTCAACTGTAGCTCTCTGTCTTTGTGTAGCTCTAGCTCTGTAGTCATTGGGTCCTAAATACAAATACAGATAAGAAGTGATATGAAGTTGAGTTGAACGATATTAAATCTTTTTTAGGACAAATGTGAGAGGTATCCACTGCATACTGTCTAGCTCTCTTTCTCTGTGAAACTCTAGCTTTTCTAGTCCACTTCACTGTGGCATTGCAGATGCTGGTTTAATCCCTTAGCTAAATCAAATGGTGCAGGCAATCCGAGCTGCGATGAAACCATTTCAAAGGTAAGGTCAGACGATCAGAAGAACAATAGCTTTCTGATATACCAGCTTGCACACAATGTGTTGCGCATAATTGGAAGGCCTTTGTTATTTGACTCCCATTTGACTATGATGTACAAGATGCGAATACAAACACAACTACAGTGGAGAGAGGGGAACAGATTTGCCCCAAAGTTTCGTCCTGCCTTTGCATCACGGTTAGGGTCGGCTGGGCGGTCATTCTGGACTTTGAAATTGCAATATCAAACTGTCACCAAGCCAATTGTGTGTGTGTCACACCAGGTATGAATCCAAGTTCTCCCCCTGGAAGCAACCAATGTCTTAGACCATCAGACCAAGAGGAGATTTCTTCTTGGTCCGAGGGCAGATTCTGGTTGTGAAGTTCGCAGGCGGGGCTACCTCGTCACACGACGCGTTCATGTCCGCTACATTCACCCTCCTTTGACCTCTTCCCCCATGAGAGACCGCACCACATAGGGCGAAAAAGTATCACACAGGATATGAACCCAGATCTCCGACAATGGGAGCAACCAGGGTCTTAGACCATTACACCAAGAGAGAAGCGTCAAACAATAAAGCGATATTCTCAGAAAAGTCAACCCTTCGACAATGGAGAAGCAGCCGAATTACAATTTAATTTATTACATAATCGCCAGTTGCATCATCATTGCCCTGTTAGAATAAAGAACATGTTGTCTGTCTGCCTGTTCTGGGAGGGATCGAGCCAGACAGTAATGGCCAAATAAAGCCTGTTACACAGACAGCACTTCCCCCCACGTCCAGAGATGATACCGTTTATGAATTAGCATACTGTACCTATGGCAACCGGCAACCTTTGTGAGATTCTTTCATAATGTTTGTACAGCCGTCACCCACCTGCTTTATTTAGCTCAGGGTGACTGATAGTGCAACGTGATACCTTCTCACTCTCTCTGATTCTCTCTCGAGGTGAAAGGGTGAACAGAAAGCACTCCAAAACATAATAAAAGGCCCTTTAGGATAACGATTTGGTTCGACAGCTGTTGGAAGTGTGATTATGTGACTTGGAATCGTGATGATTTGCAAGAATAGGGTTTCTACATGTAGTGTTTTGTATTCATGTATTATTTGCTTGAAATATGCATTTTTGTTGTAGAGGTAAACCTAGTTACTAGAGGCATCATGTACTGTACCTTAATGTCTTTGAATTTATCATGTGTAAAATAAACTACAGTGCCAGTCAAAAGTTTGGACACGCCTACTCATTCAAGGGTTTTTCGTTATTTTTACTATTTTTCATTGTAGAATAATAGTGAAGACATCAAAATTAGGAAATAACACATATGGAATCATCTAGTAACCAAAAAAAGTGTTAATCAAATCAAAATATATTTTATATTTGAGATTCTTCAAAGTAGACACCCTTTGCCTTGATGACAACTTTGCACACTCTTGGCATTTGCTCAACCAGCTTCATGAGGTAGTCACCTGGAATGCATTCCAATTAACATAAGGACTATTTGACCAAGAAGGAGAGTGAGGAAGTGCTGCATCAGAGGACTTGGCCTCCACAATCACCCGACCTCAACCCAATTGAGATGGTTTGGGTGAGTTGAACAGCAGAGTGAAGGAAAAGAAGCCAACAAGTGCTCAGCATATGTGGAAACTCCTTCAAACTGTTGGAAAAGCATTCCTCATGTAGCTGGATGAGAGAATGCCAAGAGTGTGCAAAGCTGTCATCAAGGAAAAGTGTGGCTACTAAAATCTAAAATATATTTGATTTGTTTTGTTTTGTTTACTACATGATTCCATATGTGCTATTTCATAGGTTTGATGTCTTCACTATTATTCTACAATGTAGAAAATAGTAAAAAGAAAGAAAGAAAAAACCTTGAATGAGTATCCTACAAAAATAAATAAAATCTATCAGCTTCAATGGCCACAATGCTTCTGCTGTTTACTTGTCAGTGTACCTTTGCTCCCATAATTTATATTTTCTTGTGTTGGTGTGGTTTTTGAGATTGCACAGTTGAATAGATACAGTACGTTTGCTCACATTTTACCCGAACGCAGTGCAAGGTGTAGTCAATTAACCTTTGTACATTCATTTAACTAATTTCTCACAAGGTGAAAACTATTTATTTGCAATATATGAAGAGAAGAGATTATGTTTTGGTAATGAGCCATTTTAAGTGTACAGTGGCTTGCGAAAGTATTCACCCCCCTTGGGCCACCTTTTGCGGAAATTACAGCTGCAAGTCTCTTGGTGTACGTCTCTATAAGCTTGGCACATCTAGCCACTGGGATTTTTGCCCATTCTTCAAGGCAAATTGCTCCAGCTCCTTCAAGTTGGATGGGTTCTGCTGGTGTACAGCAATCTTTAAGTCATACCACAGATTCTCAATTGGATTGAGGTCTGGGCTTTGACTAGGCCATTCCAAGACATTTAAATGTTTCCCCTTAAACCACTCGAGTGTTGCTTTAGCAGTATGCTTAGAGTCATTGTCCTGCTGGAAGGTGAACCTCCGTCCCAGTCTCAAATCTCTGGAAGACTGAAACAAGTTTCCCTCAAGAATTTCCCTGTATTTAGCGCCATCCATCATTCCTTCAATTCTGACCAGATCCCAGTCCCTGCCGATGAAAAACATCCCAACTGCATGATGTTGCCACCACCATGCTTCACTGTGGGGATGGTGTTCTCGGGGTGATGAGAGGTGTTGGGTTTGCGCCAGACATAGCGTTTTCCTTGATGGCCAAAAAGCTACATTTTCAGTCTCATCTGACCAGAGTACCTTCTCCCATATGTTTGGGGAGTCTCCCACATGCCTTTTGGTGAACACTAAACATGTTTGCTTATTTTTTTCTGGACACTCTTCCATAAAGCCCAGCTCTGTGGAGTGTAAGGCTTAAAGAGGTCCTATGGACAGATACTCCAATCTCCTCTGTGGAGCTTTGCAGCTCCTTCAGGGTTATCTTTGGTCTCTTTGTTGCCTCTCTGATTAATGCCCTCCTTGCCTGGTCTGTGAGTTTTGGTGGGTGGCCCTCTCTTGGCATGTTTGTTGTGGTGTCATATTCTTACCATTTTTAAATAATGGATTTAATCGTGCTCTGGGGGATGTTCAAAGTTTCAGATATTTTTTTGTAACCCAACCCTGAGCTGTACTTCTCCACAACTTTGTCCCTGACCTGTTTGGAGAGCTCCTTGGTCTTCATAGTGCCGCTTGCTTGGTGGTACTCCTTGCTTAGTGGTGTTGCAGACTCTGCGGCCTTTCAGAACAGGTGTATATATACTGAGATCATGTGACAGATCATGTGACACTTAAATTGCCCCACAGGTGGGCTTTATTTAATTAATTATGTGACATTTGAAAGTAATGGGTTGCACCAGATCTTATTTAGGGGCTTCAGTTATTTTTTTAATTTCACTTCACCAATTTGGACTATTTTGTGTATGTCCAGTACATGAAATCCACATATAAATCCATTTAAATTACAGGTTGTAATGCATCAAAATAGGAAAAACTCCAAGGGGGGTGAATACTTTTGCAAGGCACTGTATATATGTAGAATATATTCACAGTACAAACCTTCTGACATGTCTTGCTTTCCATTTGATTGATCAACTAGTCAAAACAGGGGATTAGTTTATAAGATTGTATTATGTATGTATTTTAATATTGCTATCTGGATATTGTGCCCGATATTTTACATTTGAGCACTTAGCTTTAATGAAAAAGGAACTACAATTGAAGCTAATGCTATGAAGCATGATTTAGAATATGAATAGTGGCAGAATGTATCTATACTTGATTCTAAACAAATATTATGAATTATTCACGTTTCGGTTGAAAGAGAAACGAACATGATTGATAGGAGTCCGCTATAGGCCTCTCCCCCTTCCTCCTCTAACAATATGGATTAGATGGGTAATTCCTTTTGTCCCAATAACTCCTCTACTGTTCTATAAAAACAGATATATCCCAATTGGAACTACTGAGAACCCCTCTACCTTGCCACACTGCTACTCTTCTGGTTTGCTTGTCCCTTTTTTTTTGTTTATATGAAACATAGTTTGCTCAGATTAAAAGGGTGACGATTTCACCCAGAGGCTGTTGCTATGGAAATAGGTCTGCTGTAGCCATGATAGGCCATTCGTGTTTGATTAATTGGTTTTTCAATGCTTCTTGATTTGTGAAGACCCTTAAAGAGCAGCTCCACCGAAAATGGAAAAATAATGGATTTTTTTTTCTGCTAAAGCTATTTCACCATGTTTGAGAAGTGGAGTGATGGTGTTTTAAATTATGATTTGAGGTTGGAAGGTTCTGTTTTGGGTGGGGGAGGTTAGAGCATGGTTATTTTAAATGCAAAGGGAATGTCTTTGTTCAGGCAGCCTTTTGTTAGCAGCTGCCGAGGCCAAAAAAAAATCTAATGTCCTGTAAATATTCTTCGGTTTTTCAAAGCAGCCCAGAGTTCTCTACAACATTACATTACCAGTACATTTTATTCTTAGCAACCTACTGGGGCCAATTATGATTACAGAGCTGCAGAGCCTTCATCTCAGAGGCTCTACTTGTGTTTATCAAGATCTCATAATGCTAGGGCCTCTGTAATTTGATCTTTTTAGCACAGCGCTAATGTGTAATGTATTATTTAACTCATGAATGTTTAACAGTGCTAATAAATGCTAGTTCATCCCTTTCTGATCTGTAAATTGCCAAACATTCCTCAGTTATGCTTGCATTAAGGCCTGCTTTGGCTCGTCTATGTCCTGAAAGAGTTTTTTTTTTTAATGCTTTTGATGTTGTTATTTTAGAAGATCTGTTAGACTACTAAGAGTGTTACTTTAAGAAGGGGTTATGAGGACTGTCTCTTTAATCAGTTGAAAGCGTGTATCCTCTTTTAATGCATTAACTTCCAACAATGAACTTGGCACACAGCTTTTCCCCCCCCTCGTTGAATGACCAACCACAGTCATTTTAGTCTATAGGCTATTATTCCATAAGCATAGCTTTCAGTCTGAACCATCCTGGTACTTAGTGAACAATCTAGTAAACGTTGCCCTAATGATGCTCTACAGCGGCAAGACATCTCCCACCTCGCTTTGAAAGTCAAGTGGTTCAGTTGGTTTGGATTCTATTGGTTTGGATTGTAAATTCCAAGCAGGGACATCAGAGGGTGTTGACACAAGTCCACGGGTGGCAGTGTAGATCTCCATAAAAGAAAAACAGTTTCATGAATTCACGAGTAAGATAAAGCGACAGATACAGTCTTTGAATAATGTTGGTGTGATGAATTATATGTGATTCAAGGTCATTTGCACTGGAGGACTGCAATTGAAATTCAACACGTCAAATTGTGCCTCAAAGCGCAATCAGATAAAAAATGGCCCGAATAGTGCCAAGTTATTGGACGAACGCATGGTGTGTATTTCAGTGGTGACCGAGGAGAATGAAGATAAGTTTGCTTCCGACCGGTCCTAAGTAGAACACTGGGAACAGTGAACCCGGGAGGGCAGACTTCCTTTCTTTGACCTCCTACCAACCGTTTGCCGTCATTAACGAAGACGTCACGTTTTTGGGCAAATTGGGAATGTGCAATTGGTAAAGTTAAGTAGTAAAGCTGGTCTTCTTCTCTCACCCAGATCCAGGAGATGACTCGCCACGACGGCTCACATTATGACCTCAGCCTTCACAACCCCCATCTGATAAACAGGTCACCTAGGATACTGTCCCACCACCCCATGAGCGCAATGTCCCAACTGAACTCTCAGGTTGGCCGGAGTGCACTTACGCATGGTTCTCCCTCACCTCCCGGAAGTAAATCAGCCACACCCTCTCCCTCGAGCTCTACACAGGAAGAGGAGATCGATTCCCACCATAAGGTACTGATGTGGCAATGCTTCTTTGATTTCACTGAACCTAGGGAAAGTTAGGGTGTTTGGGTTGGTCGTGTTGGGTGTTGCCAGATGGAATGAACATATTCTTTTTTTACATTCCATTTTTTATCAACGTGACTTGCGGGCACGTTGTGTAATGTGTGTATGTATGGCAGTATGACAGTGAATGTATGGCAATTATGCAACAAGCTACTCTGTGAGGTTTTAAGCGCAGTGGCGCCTCGATGCAAGCATACACATTTCCAATCTCATAGGTATTGGTGATTGCTTTGTTTCATTTGTTTGTTTGCCTTCTTAGGACATGCCAATAACAGACCATCTTGTATTTTTTAGATTGGCTTCGAATCCTAGTTCAAACTTAACGATGCATTCTGCAGAAATTGCTCCACCATTTCCTGGTGCTAAAATTATAATAGTTAGTCTAATTTCAATTTATGTGACAAAACAAGCAAATATTATTGTATTTTCAGTTGTTTGAAGCAGGTGTACCAAAAAAAGAAAACTTAAAAGACACAAAAACAAAACTTAAGAACGGGAAGCATAGAAATATAGCACATTGAACAGATCTACTTCTTCTTAGACTTGCTTTCAATGAGAATGGCAGATCTAAAACTCACACTTCTATGTGAATTTGGTCACGTCCCCCCAAAAGTTACATATTGCAGCTTTAAAGCAATGCACCTTTTTATTTTCCCTTTGTTGCTTGCTGTCTAAATTATTTCATTTGAAATATTCATGTAATGTGGGATTTGCTGAGAATCCATTATCACCATGTCATCTCATTCATTTAATTTGCATATTGTTAATTGTCACGTCAAGAAAGCAAAACGAACACACCATTTACAGTTATGCTGTTTTCCCTCAAACAATTGTGAACCAAATGTCAGATTCCCTTGTTGATTCTACTGCTTTATGAATGTTTACACATCTTGTATTACTGTTGTTCGATAGGCCCTAATTTACAGAAGCTGTGTTCAGTTAATTATATTGCAGCAATGGCGACAGTAATGCATTTGGATGTGTTCGTATACAAGCCGTCTCTATAAGATGTCGTAGACAGAACTTGAGACAACATAGTGATGACCAAACAAAATCAGTAGTCTTCTATACTGTATATCATTGTCTTCCAGGGCTCTACACACCTATCAATAGATGTGTTTCTCCGTTGTGGGATAAACGTGTTGAAAAGGACAGGAAAGCTTGGGGAAGGATACGTGTGCCTCAATTCCTCTACTGGAAAAGCACAGCTCTTTCATTTGAAACAAGGAAACAGGAGTACATACTCATTAAAGTGGCATTCGTTTAATTTATGTAAATCCATACAACAAAGCATATAGAAATTACTCACCAATCAGGGCTCTCACTGGATTTGTTTTTCCTTTACCTGGGGGATTGGTAAAGAGGTACATGAATATGTATAATTGAATCCGGGGGTTTCTATAGTCTTGTTGCATATTTATCAGCATCTGTAAGCGCACGGTTAAAACAGCAAATGTTCTGAAAAACAATACTTTCTCCAACATACAAGTGCCCCGCTGTGCATGACTGTCCATGTATGAATAAAAAACGATTACTATCTCTCCCCTATCAGAATGTAATTCCATTTGCCTCCCTCCAATTTATTCAACATCCACATCAAAGCTAGTAGAAACAGATGTGATTTCGAATACTTTTTGCTCCATTGCACAAAAGTTGGAATCTATTATCTTAATGAAACTATGTGAGGAATGTACAGTTTTACTTAGTCCTGGAAGAAATGTTGCATTTGTGTTGTTTTGATAAATAATGTTTGACAATGTCAACGATGTATAGGCTGACAAAGCAGATTCAATCGGAATAGATTATGGTAAATTAGATAAGACTAGACATATGATTTTGACTCAGTTTCTGTTCATGGAGTACAATTCAAAACAAGATAATATTAATAGTATTATACTATACATGTATTTGAACAAAGTTGTGTTTTATTGTAAAAAAAAATTGTACTTTTTAGCCCTTTTTCGTGATATCCAATTGGTAATTACAGTCTTCTCCCATCGCTGCAACTCCCGTACGGACTCGGGAGAAGTGCAGGTTCGAGAGCCATATGTCTTCCGAAACACGACCCTGCCAAGCCGCACTGCTTCTTGACACACTGCTCACTTAACCCGGGAGCCAGCCGCACCAATGTGTCGGAGGAAACACTGTGCAACTGGCGACTGTGTCAGCGTGCATGCGCCCAGCCTGCCACAGGAGTCGCTAGAGCGTGATGGGACAAGGACATCCCGGCCGGCCAAACCCTCCCCTAACCCGGACGACGCTGGGCCAATTGTTGTTCATGGGTCTCATGTTTGCTGCCGGCTGCGACACAGCCCGGGATCGAACCCGGATCTGTAGCGACGCCTCAAGCACTGCGATGCAGTGCCACTCGGGAGGCCCCAAAGTTGTTTGTTTGATGTTAACAGGTTTAAATGGTTACATTGAATGTTTTTGAGAATTCTAAATGAAAATAAATTCTGCACTGCAAATATTTGTTGTTTTCATTTTGATTTGACTGTGGATGTCTCAATAACTCGGGATTGATTCAATTATGCTGTCATTACGACGAAAACGCTCATCGCAAAAATGCACACTTTCATTAAAGTCAAACTGAGTTATATTTTGTTTTTCGCTGCAAACATTCAAAAACATTATTGTCTATTACCCTAGTACTTGCAACAAGGGCGCTTGCAACAAGGGCGCTATTCTTACACTTGACTGGCAACTCATATCTCTTGATGGTGGGGATGCAAACTTGTTTTAGCTGTCTGGTGGGCATCGACATGGATGAGTTGGCACACTGACTATGTCCATTGGTCTATGAGAGGCAGTGAAACTTTACCAATCTAAGGAGCCTGTGCACTGGAACGTGAAGTAGAGGAGTGGAAAGCATCTAGTCACTGTGTGCTGTTGATCTTCTCATGTAGTAAAGAAGTGTATATATAAAATGGCGGAAACAATTGGCATCACACCAAGTCTGATAGCCTACTATTACTATTGAAAGGGAACAGTTGAGGTTTACTGCATTTCTTGTGTGTAATACATTCTCTTTGAGTGAGCGGCTGTCTTATTGTAAAGAACTACAAACTTCAGTCTCCAAATAATGTTAGAAAGACATGAGGGACAAATTAATCAAGTAGAACTCTGTTGTCGTTTTTTTGTTCGTCTTCCAGATCACGGGAGAGAAGCGGCCATCCTCGGAGATGATGAAGCCCAAGCCCAAACCGCAGAAGAAGAAGAAGAAAAAGGACCCCAACGAGCCGAACAAGCCTGTGTCAGCCTACGCCCTCTTCTTCAGGGACACCCAGGCGGCCATTAAGGGCTCCAACCCCAACGCCACCTTCGGGGATGTGTCCAAGATAGTGGCCTCCATGTGGGATAGCCTGGGGGAGGAGGCAAAACAGGTACACATACCAATAAATACTTGGGTATACACACACAATTACCAGGATTTCTGCATGAATTGGTCATAACATTTGATCTGATCTTCATCTATGTCACAACACTAGACAAACACTGTCTGCTTGAGCTAATAACACACAAACAATTATACGTTGTCATGTCTTTATTGAACACACTGTGTAAACATTCACAGTGTAGGGTGGGAAAAGTATGTGAACCCTTGCATTTAATAACTGGTTGATCCTCCTTTGGCAGCAATAAACTCAACCAAACGTTTTCTGTAGTTGTGGATCAGACCTGCACAACAGTCAGGAGGAATTTTTAACCATTTATCTTTACAAAACTGTTTCAGTTCAGCAATATTCTTAGGATGTCTGGTGTGAACCGCTCTCGAGGTCATGCCACAGCATTTTAAATCAGGTTGAGGTCAGGACTCTGACTGGGCCACACCAGAAGGCGTATTTTCTTCTGTTGAAGCCATTCTTTGTTGATTTACTTCTGTGTTTTGGGTCGTTGTACTGTTGCATCACCCAACTTCTATTGAGCTTCAATTGGCAGACATATATCCTTACATTCTCCTGCAAAATGTCTTGATAAACTTGGGAATACATTTTTCCGTCGATGATAGCAAACTGTCCAGGCCCTAAGGCAGCAAAGCAGCCGCAAACCATGATGCTCCCTCCACCATACCTTACAGTTGGGATGAGGTTTTGATGCTGTGCCTTTTTTTCTCCACACATAGTGTTGTGTGTTCTTTCCAAACAACTCAACTTTAGTTTAATCTGTCTACAGAATATTTTGCCAGATACACTGTTGAACATCTAGGTGCTCTTTTGCAAACGTCAGACGTGCAGCAAGGTTTTTTGGGACAGCACTGGCTTCTTCTGTGGTGTCCTGCCATGAACACCATTCTTGTTTAGTGTTTTACGTATCGTAGACTCGTCAACAGAGATGTTACCATGTTCCAGAGATTTCTGTCCGTTTTTAGCTGACACTCTAGGATTCTTCTTAACTTCACTCAGCATTCTGCACTGTGCTCTTGTAGTCATCTTTGCAGGACAGCCACTCCTAGGGAGAGTAGCAACAGTGCTGAACTTTCTCCATTTATAGACAATTTGTCCTACCGTGGACTGAGGAACATCAATGTTTTTAGAGATACTTTTGTTATCCTTTCCAGCTTTATGCAAGTCAACAATTCTTAATCTTAGGTCTTCTGAGATCTCTTTTGTTCAGATCAGGCAATGCTTCTTGTGAATAGCAAACTCAAATTGTGTGAGTGTTTTTGTTGGGCAGGGCAACGCTAACCAACACCTCCAATCTCGTCTCATTGATTGGACTCCAGGTTATCTGACTCCTGACTCCAATTAGCTTCAGGAAAAGTCATTAGCCTAGGGGTTCACATACTTTTCCCAACCTACACAGTAAATGTTTAAATTATATATTCAATATAGACAAGAAAAATACAATAATTTGTGTGTTATTAGTTTAAGCACACTGTGTTTGTATATTGTTGTGACTAAGATGAAGATCAGATTCAATTTTATGACTAATTTATGCAGAAATACAGGTAATGCCTGGGTTCACATACTTTTTCTTGCCACTGTACATGCATCCCCACACACATTTGTGACTCACAACCTGGATGGTCGTATGTAGCAAAGTTTGAAATTGTATTTTTTACATTATATAAAAGTAGAGACTCGGAGCTACAAAATCGTACAGTTGAAGTCAGAAGTTTACATACACCTTTGCCAAATACATTTAAACTCAGTTTTTCACAATTCCTGACATTTAATCATAGTAAAAATTCCCTGTCTTAGGTCAGTTATGATCACCACTTAATTTTATGAATGTGAAATGTCAGAATAATAGTAGAGAATGATTTATTTCAGCTTTAATTTCTTTCATCACATTCCCAGTTGGTCAGAAGTTTATACACACTTCACTTAGTATTTGGTAGCATTGCCTTTCAATTGTTTATCTTGGATCAAACATTTTGGGTAGCCTTCCACAAGCTTTCCACAATAAGTTGGGTGAATTATGGCCCATTCCTCCTGACAGAGCTGGTATAACCGAGTCAGGTTTGTAGGCCTCCTTGCTCGCACACACTTTTTCAGTTCTGCCCACACATTTTCTATAGGATTGAGGTCAGGGCTTTGTGATTGCCACTCCAATACCTTGACTTTGTTGTCCTTAAGCTATTTTGCCACAACTTTGGAAGTATGCTTGTGGTCATTATCCATTTGGAAGACCCATTTGCGACCAAGCTTTAACTTCCTGACTGATGTCTTGAGATGTTGCTTCAATATATCCACATAATTTTCCTCCCTCATGATGCCATCTATTTTGTGAAGTGCCCCAGTCCCTCCTGCAGCAAAGCACCCCCACAACATGATGCTACCGCCCCTGTGCTTCACGGTTGGGATGGTGTTCTTCGGCTTGCAAGCCTCCCCCTTTTTCCTCCAGACATAACGATGGTCATTATGGCCAAACAGTTCTATTTTTGTTTCCTCAGACCAGAGGACATTTCTCCAAAAAGTATGATCTTTGTCCCCATGTGCAGTTGCAAACCGTAGTCTGGCTTTTTTATGGCGGTTTTGGAGCAGTAGCTTCTTCCTTGCTGAGCGGCCTTTCAGGTTATGTCGATATAGGACTTGTTTTACTGTGGATATAGATACTTTTGTACTTGTGTCCTCCAGCATCTTCACAGGGTCCTTTGCTGTTGTTCTGGGATTGATTTGCACTTTTCGCACCAAAGTACGTTCATCTCTACGAGACAGAAAGCGTCTCCTTCCTGAACGGTATGACAGCTGCGTGGTCCCATGGTGTTTGTACTTGCGTGCTATTGTTTGTACAGATGAACGTGGTACCTTCAGGCGTTTGGAAATTGCTCCCAAGGATGAACCAGACTTGTGGAGGTCTCAATTCTTTTTCCTGGGGTCTTGGCTGATTTCTTTTGATTTTCCCATGATGTCAAGCAAAGAGGCACTGATTTTGAAGGTAGGCCTTGAAATACATCCACACTACACCTCCAATTGACTCAAATTATGTCAATTAGCCTATCAGAAGCTTCTAAAGCCATGACAACATTTTCTGGAATTTTCCAAGCTGTTTAAAGGCACAGTCAACTTAGTGTATGTGAACTTCTGAGCCACTGAAATTGTAATACAGTGAATTATAAGTGAAATAATCTGTCTGTAAACAATTTTTTGAAAGATGACTTGTGTCATGCACAAAGTAGACGTCCTAACCGACTTGCCAAAACTATAGTTTGTTAACAAGAAATTTGTGGAGTGGTTGAAAAACAAGTTTTAATAACTCCAACCTAAGTGTATGTAAACTTCCAACTTCAAGTGTATATCATACACTGCATTTGTGGAACAATGGGAAAGTAATTCTGCTTTGAAAGTCAACTTGTAAACTCACTTTTGAGAAAGTCGCCTTTGAATGTTTTACTATCTACAGTAGTGAAGACCTCTTCTTTGTCTACACCCATTCAGCATCGTTCATACCCTCACCCTAAGCTTTAGCCCCACCCATCACGTTTCGCTCTTGAAGCGCACACTTGACGCTCTGGCCGATGATTTGTTTACCTCTTGATAACATGAAAACAGCCTAACCAGTACTGCTGGCAACAATTTCATTACGCTTTTTTGCAGACGTTTCCTGACACCGGCCATATTCAACGGATGTTGTACACACGTCAAATAACGTTAGCTAACGAGCCAGCCAGCCAACGTTAGCTAGTTAAACAATAAACAGTGCCAACAATGCCACAGTGCTGGGAGCTAACCAACCATGTTCAATGTTAGCTAGCTAACATTAGGCTCTAACTAGAACAGCGCACGGCTCTGGGAAACGAATAATAACGTCAGCTAGGGAGCCAGCCAGACAATAATATCTGAAAATATAATGTTAGCTAGCTAATGCTAGACTATCTTACCTGTATACATCATTGTGCATGGACGCATCTCGCATTCTTTATGTTCAAACGGCTCCCCTGTTAAGTTGTGACATATGCCTAGTTTCCTGAATCGAGTTACATTTCAAAACTGGAGGATGAAGTTTCGCGGCTCCAAAATTATGCATTATAGCATTCCTGCTGTAATAAAATTCACTTTATCTCTATAAAACATTGACAAACATACAGTGGCTTCAGAAAGTATTCATACCCCTTGACTTAATCCACATTTTGTCTTGTTTCATCTCATCCATCTACACACAACACCCCATAATGAGAAAGGGAAAACATGTTGTTAGACATTTTAGCAAATGTATTGAAAATGAAATATCTCATGTACGTATGTATTCACACCCCTGAGTCAATACTTCATAGAAGCACCTTTGGCGGCGATTACAGCTTTGAGTCGTGTTGGGTGTCTGTATCAGCTTTGCACATCTGGATTTGGGGATTTTCTCCCATTCTTCCTTGCAGATTTTCTCAAGCTCTGTTAAGTTAGATGGGGAGCAGTGATGAATAGCAATCTCCAAGTCTTTCCACATATACAAGTCTGGGCTTTGGCTGGGCCACTCAAGGACTTTCACATTCTTTTTCTGAAGCCATTCCAGCATTGCTTTGGCTGTATTCTTGGGCTAATTGTCCTATTGGAACGTACATTTTTGCCCAGTCTAAGGTGAACTCTGAAGAAGATTCTCATCAAGGATTTGCCTGTATTTGGCTCCATTCATTGTTCGCTCTATCTTTACCAGTCTCCCTGTCCCTGCTGCTGAAAAGCATCCCCATAGCATGATGCTGCCACCATGCTTCATGGTAGGGATGGTGTTAGACGGGTGATGAGCTGTGCCTGGTTTTCTCCGGACAAAGCTCTTTGTTTGAAGGCCAAACATTTTGAATTTTTGACTCATGAGACCACAGAATCTTTTGCATTATGCTCTAAGTCTTTCACGTGCCTTTTTGCAAATTCCAGGCGTGCTGCCATGTTCCTTTTTCTCAGGAGTGGCTTCCGTCTGGCCACCCTCCCATAAAGCCCAGATTGGTGAAGTGCTGTAGAGACTGTTGTCCCTCTGGCAGGTTCTCTCATCTCAGCCAAGGAACTCTGTAGTTCTGTCAAAGTGGTCATTGGGTTCTTGGTCACCTCCCTGACCAAGGTCGTTCTTGCACAGTTGCTTAGTTTGGTTGCACGGCCAGCTCTAGGAAGAGTCTGGGTACATAATTTTTCAATTTCCCAATGATGTGCTCTTGGAAACTTTCAACACTCTACAAATAGTTTTATATCCTCATCACAATTCTATCTCGGAGATCTACGGACAGTTCCTTGGACTTCATGGTATAGTTTCTGCTCTGATATGCACTGTCAACAGTGGGGCCTTATATAGACAGGTATGTTTCTTTCAAAATCATGTCCAAACAATTGAATTGGCCACAGGTGGACTCCAATCAAGGTTTAATGACATCTGAAGGATGATCAAAGGAAATTGGTTGCACCTGAGCTCAATTTGGAGTGTCATAGCAAAGGGGTGTGACTACTTATGTAAAGGAGATATTTCAGTATTTAATTTTCAATAAATTGGCTAAATTTTATAGTGTATTGTGTGTGGAAGGGTGAGAGATAAACAATATATTTAATACATTTTGAATTCAGGCTGTAACACAACAAAATGTGGAATAAGTCAAATGGTATGAATACTTTCTGAAGGTACTGTATATCCATATCAGTCAAACAAAGTCTAAATGTCCAACAAAACATATCACAACATAAAGGTACTGTACAGGCAAGGCCAACCTTCACTTCAGATGGTTTGTTCAAGTCAGAGCCATAAAGGCCTACAGAATAACTAAGCAACAGCGTATTTACCATAATCACAATGTAGTTAAATGCAAGTAAACAGTTATCTCCCACCACGACCTCACACGTCTGTCAGAACAGAAGCACCACAGAAACTCCTGTCAAAAGAAAGACATTTCATATTCACACAGTAATCACAGAAAACAATAGGTAAACACATAACAAACACATCTTAGTTTTGTTACGGCCATAGAGGAGTAGGCAGAATAAAGGCACATGTCAAAGAAAAAATATATCTAATTTGTAGTCACAAATATTGGTACATAGTTCACTCCAAAATCAAAGCTTGATTTGAACTATCTTTGAATTGTGGATTATGCATACAGTAGGTCCCGTTGCAGTATCGTTTCCATCGATTCAGTTATTTCTCTATAAAATGGCTTTCACTGTGAAATATTGCACCATATGAATTGCACCATAGAATGTACCATATACTTATGTGATGCATGGTGTGTATGATGGAACAATGGGTTGTTCATGAAGTACATACTCAATGTCAATGTCATTATTACAGCTCGATTACAATGGCAATGCAAGTGTAGTGTTGTTACAGCGAAACTACTAGCCTGTATTGATTAAACTCACAACCATAGGGTTACAGGAATGTCAAGTTTTTCAAACAAAACTTCTCTGTACATTTTCTTTGCTTTCATTTTTGCATTCCAACCCTGGAGGAAAAAGTCAAAGGGGCCAATAGTAACAAATGACTTGCTGAAATGAATGGAAAATGAGACAGTCTGATGATGCCGGTCCCAGACAAAACTCATATTTTTAGAATATCCAGTCGGGCAGGGGCCTATTGCGTGTCAAATAAAAGCACCTGTCTCTATGACGAAGTGCAGCCTGTTCGCCACCGCACACCGTATCTCACACCGTAAGTGTGTTTTTCCCCAAACCTACTTTATACAGCTGGACTTTGGAGACTGGTTGTCCTTTTTATTTGCAGTAAATTTTGGCCTCCTTCACTAGGCCCTCTTCAGCATGAATCTTCATTTCGCTCCTGACACCCTTGAATGTGAATTCCTCATTTCCTGTCCTTTTATTTATATCTGTTGCCTGGTGATTTGATCATGCTGAGAATACAAGATTAGCAATTGCCTCGTCCTTGAATCCGCCTCAAGGACATCTGTTCCTGAGATGTTATTGTTTGCTGGGTTCTTAACCCTCTGGTGTCCTGGCTCTTTCAACCATACATTTTGTGTTCAGCACCCTGTATTATTTTTCTGAGGTCATTTTTGTCTCCAGACTAAGATGAAATAGAATAGGGGTTGTCCTTCACAGGAGGACTATCTGTAAAAATGACTGTTAAAGGGCAACTCCACCATTGCATTATAATTTGAGATGTTGTTCTACACCTAATTGTACTTGATTTGGTTGGGCTCTTGTGTTAAATCACATTCTTTAGCCCACAGAGGCCAAAAATCAACTCAAGATGACGATACATCACGATACCAAGTAGATGTTTACACACATCTAGATTATGCGCAGGGGAGGACCTTCCTCTGAATGACATCATCAATTCTATTCAAAATACTTTTTCATCAGCAACAATATATCAAATCAAATAGGCCTCCATATTGGAAGGACCTTGGAAATGGAGCTGAGCGCTATGTCTGTTCTAGACTGTTTATTTCTACACTTAAAACAGACATTTTCAGTCTTCCCTAAAAAATATTTTTATCTCCCCTCTCAAACTGATGAGTGCCATTTTTTTTAGTGTTTGGCTGTCATGTCAGTTCTACAGTACTGATGAGGTGTACTTTAATGTCACTGACCTTCCAGAGCCAGTATAACTAGAATGTCAACACATTCTCTTGCCGCAGACATTTTTTTTTTTAAACAAAGGAATGCCCTCTGTTTCCAATTACCTGTGTTAGAAAACAAGCAATTCCCTATCCAAATGAAAAGATACCAGCACTGTATCTTATTAAGTATCAGATTTACATCATAAACTATATACTTCTTTGAGTTTCGGTTCATGTTTAATTCTGCTGTACTGCATGATTTATTTTTTGCCAAGCTGTCCTTGAGTGTATTAGAGGCATGTTTTTTTTCATGTATTTTATGTTCGTAGCCTCTTTTATTCAGCTGTTTTCAGCTGTTTTCTCACATAGAGTATTTATACCCCTGGGGTTCCTGCTTTGTTGTCTCAGATCAATCATTGAATTTGCCTTTGTTATTCCTCAAGGTGACAATGTGTTCGAGCCGCCCCCCAAATACAAAATGAAATGTTCTTCTTTTTGTGGTTTAGATTAAGATCAATCCCCAGTTTTACGTCTATAAAGGAAAGACTGTTATAAAGGGGATAGTAGCACTTAGCTTTATTTAATTGAGTCTGTTGTGTTGTAAGTGTGATTCCGTGAAAGGTCATAAGAGAGAGAGAGGGAAACTGTCGTTCTGGCCAAAGAAAACAAGCTTTCAAACAAAACGGTCCTCTGTATCTCCCTCTTTTTATCTCTCTTTCTCTCGTATTATTTCTTGATCGCTCTACCTCCTTCAATCTCCCTCTCTTTTCCCCTCCTTCTATTCCCCTCTCCTTCACTACCTCCTTCAATTCCCCCTCTCTTTTCCCCTCTCTCTCTTTCTTTCCCCTCCCTCCCTCCCTCCCTCCCTCCCTCCCTCCCTCCCTCCCTCCCTCCCTCCCTCCCTCCCTCCCTCCCTCCCTCTGTGTGAATCAGTCAGCTAGCTATAGGTGATCCCGTCAATGCCTCGGCTAGACTTAAACCTGTCTCAAGCCTTGACACCCGTCGTACCCTCACAGGTTGTTTCTGCTTGGGTTGGGGGGGGGGGGGGGGTAATCGCTCAGTCGATGTCAGGAGGGGTTCGGGAGTTATTGTCTCCTATAATTAACTGGTTATCAAACAAGAACATTTCATTAAGGTACAATTACCGGCTAATTGTTGCGGGACACCCCCCCGTGTCAGGATTACGACCGCAGCATATGCTCCCTCGAAGCTTTGTTATTTCTAATTCATCCCGACCTGCAGCCTCTGACGGCTTCAATTGCTAATGAATCCACTCACTTTGGAATAATTAGAGAATCCTTAGGCATGGTAATTTATTTAAAAGTATCCGTCGTCGGGCGAATCATTAGCTGTGTTAAATTAATTTGAAATTAAAGCTGCTGGGAGTACTTTGGGGTTCATTAAATAGGCAGCGCTGGCTCTATCAATATTTAAGGGGTGAGGAGTTAAGGTTGCAACTTCTAACCTGTAAATATCATCACAGTCTGTTTTTTATTTCTTGTTCTAGGAATAAGTTATATTTACAGATTTTTGGGTTTATATTTACAGATTTGTATATGAATTGTGGAAACAAAGCAGAGAGGAATGATATAATATCATGTCTACCATATATGGGTTCACTCCCCCTCCTCCCTCCTCTCCCATCACTTTCACTCTATTTTGACATTCATGCCATTATGGAAAGGATGATATAGCTGGAGAGAATGGAATAATGCAAAATATATCATTATATGGGAGGATAAACATAATTTGTTGGGGCAATAACTTATTTTCCTCCACCTATAGAAGGCTGCAGTGCACTGCAGTTTGCATTTGTGATGTGTGTGTGTGTATGCATACGAGTGTGTGTGTGTGTGTGCTTGTTTGCGCGTGTTTGAGTGCTTGTTTGCGCGTGTTTGAGTGCATGTGTCTCATCCCTTACAAAACAATAATTAGGTTTTCGTACACGTTTTAAGTTTCACATGTACATTTTTCACATGACTCAAACACATGATTTCACATGTGATATTCTAAGTTTCACATGTGTGCTTTTGTACCTGTGAGATTTGAACCCTGTTCTTCCATGGATGAAGACAGGTATTAGACCATTAGATACTGATTTTGATTTTAACATGTTAAACGGCATAAATAAGGAGACACGGAAAGATTATTTTCACTGGGTTTCTCTTCCAATATATATTTATTCTACATTTCTCACAATCTCAGAATATTGTCTGTTGAAATCAAAATTGTCTCTTTGTAGAGGTTAGGGGTTACATCAGGGGTTCTTAAACGTTTTTAGCTCGAGACCCAAATGAGAAGTTGACCATCCTCCTGTGACCCAAATTGTCCTCCAACGACCCAAATTAAGAAGAAATAGTGTGTGATTATGGATATATTCTCATATACACCTTTCACATGCCCAGGGCTCACGTTGGGTCCTGGACAATAATTTAAAAACCCTGGTTTACATTCATTCCAATAGCAAACAAATTCACACATTTTCAAATACATTCAAATCCCTTTTATGCCTGTGTATTAAATGTAACAAAAACCAATGAACAGCTAACAATAACAGAAGCTTAAAATAGCTAGCAAGGGCGAAATGGCAGGCTAGCTAGCGCCTAGCAAATTGCGTGCTAGCTAGAACCTACTTGCCTAGCGACAGGTAGCCTAGTGGTTAGAGCGTTGGGCCAATAACCAAAAGGTTGCTGGATTGAATCCCTGAGCTGACAAGGTAAAAATCTGTCATTCTGCCCCTGAACAAGGAAGTTAACCCACTTTCCCCAGTAGGCTGTCATTGTAAATAAGAATTTGTTGTTAACTGACTTGCCTAGTTAAATAAAAAATGTAATTTACAATTTAGCACTAAGCTAGCTAGTGGTTAGCAATTACCATACAACCACTTGATAAAAATGTAATTCAATTAATCTTCTAAAAAATATATTGTAACCGTGGTTCATATGTAAATACACTCAATATGAGTCCTCATTTTTGAAATACTTTATCATTTAAGAACCAAAACATTTATAATGGAAATACAAAATCATCCTAGACGCCTATTGTTCTCTTATAAATGGGAAAATGTCACAATTTTGTCACTCGGTCAAAACAATTAAAGTACCTTCCCCCCAAAGGAAGTTGGCGCCAATATTTCAACTGAATTAAAAAAAATAATACGATGAAGCTCCGGTAATATGGATAACTTTTGAAAGATAGGTGATATGCGTTTTTGCTAACGTTACACTAATCAAAGCAGTGGAGTATGTAGTGAAGCAAAACTTTAGTGGTCAAAACCATTCATCGTGGGGCGACGGGGGCTCCATGGCTCAGGCGGCCAAGTGGACACTAGGCTGTTTGGCTCATCTTAGTCTCGAAGAGGAATCATTTTGCAGCTGTTTCTGATTAATAAACAATGCCACGCTGGTGGGTGGTAACATTCTAATAAAACCTAGCCCTGAAATGAAACGTAGGCTAAAAATCATTTGTATAATAATAATAATGTATTCAACTTTTATAGGACTATTCATTACATAAAGATTCTCAAATCACTTTAAAGCAACACAAAAAAAGATAAGCAATTTATAAAACAACAACAACATTCATGAGATGTAAGGTAATGTGGAGGGTTGGGAAAGCGCTTGGCTTGAGTGGCCATCGGAGGGAGGTGGTCTAAGGGGGAGAGTAAGCAAAGATGGTCTCTGGAGCATGTCCGGAAGCAGGCAGGCAACACAGTGTCATCAAGGTGTCTCCTGGTCCTTGCCGTCTGTGTGGCTTTTCCATAGTAGGACTCGGATTAAGTTTGAGCTTCAGCCACTGCAGTTCACAAACTCCGTAAGTGTAGCTAGCTAGCTACTCGTTCACTACTACCAAAATGTAGCACCCACTTGGCTGAAGCTGCTACGGCAGTAACCACATTTCAATAATAGTTAAAAAGTAGCCTTATAACTTAGTCCTCCCGACGATCGTCATCACTGCACACGTCAGCCATCTTGCTTTTGGGCTTCTCTCCATCCTCAACCTCCGGACACTGGCTGGCATTCGAATCAAAACAATTGCCAGCCAGTAAACATTAGCTAGCCAAACAAAGACTTGCCAGCTTCGGTCTTGAAACTCTGTGTGTCATATCATAGGAAAAGACATCACATGGATTTGCACAAAGTTGGCAGTTCGGTTTAATCACAAATATATCGTACTTTGACAAAAACAATGACTTATTGACTTAAATCGTTGTGCAACGTCATGGGTAAGCTCTGGCCATCGTCTTTCAGGCCAGAAAAGTGGATTTCTACTGGTGTTGGTATTCAAATTATACCTAAAAATGAGCAGAAAACTCATCACAGTTTAATTAAACATGCTATCTCCACATTTTGAAAACGTGACCATGCTTACAAACCGGAATACAGGATAATAAATAAGAGCTAGCTTCTCTGTTCTTTTCACTGGGCCTTTTCCAATGGTCACAGAACAATATCTGAAGAGAGACATCTGCCTGCAGCAGTAACACTCCGAATGCCAACCCCTAGTGGTAGCGCTAAGATACATGTATAGCAATGCAACACCATGGAGGACTACAATAATAATGGAGTGGATAGCTCAAAATAAGAAATGATCATTTGAATTATTATTATACTCAGGTAGGCTAAGTTACCTATTTACAGAATGGCATTATAGAATTTGCAATTCCACACGTGGAAACATTACTACTGCCACATGTTAACACCAACTTTCACATGTGAGGAGGATAACATTATTTAACCCCCATGTGTGATCTTGCAATTCCACATGTAAAAGTAAGATTTTCAGATGTAGTTTGAAGATTTAATCTGGAGACAGGTGTTTTATACAACAGCCTTCTGTGCGTTCTCTTTCGACTCCCTCCGCATATTTGCAATCAAACGCCTGAATTTTCTCCATCTCCTTAGCTATCATACTCTAATTCCACCGGGCATTCCACTGATTTCAAAACTCGGCCCTCCAGAAAGTGGAGAACAACACGTTTGCAGTTCTACTACCTGATATCCTTCAAAAAAGCCTCATTAGAAAGGATTACCTACACATACTGACAAGCTCATGTTATAGACAGAAGCACCCTACATGGCAGATCAATCCGAACTCATCTCTCTGCATGTCCAGCCCATCCATTATCTCAGCCAATCATGGCTAGCAGGAAGGATCCTGTCTTTTTCTGTGGCTAAACCAACTAGGCTCGTAATTTGACAATTGTATTCATATTTACATATTTGTTATTAAGGCACATGAAAGTTCACATGTTCCAGAAGGCATTTCTGTCAAAAAAACACAGTAAAAAATGTATACTTTCAAATGCCTCTCCTGTGAAGTAGTGACGTGTGACATACGCCTTGTTTGCTGCAATGAGTCATACATGTGTTTAACGTGATTGTTTGTCACATTTGAACTTGCAATTCCACATGTAAAAGGGACATTTTCACATCTGATAGTTTTTAACATGTGAAACTGCAAATTCACACGTGAATCTGCAAGTCACATGTGATGCAAAAACATGTTATTCTCCTCACATGTGAAAAGGTGGTGTTAACATGTGAACTCTTAATTTAATGCAATTTAAAATATGGTTTCACAGAAAATGTAAGAAAAAACCCAGGAGATTTCCATAAGGGATGCATGTGAGCGTGCCCATATGTGCATTTCTGTCTTGTCTATGTACATTTGCAACGCATGAATAGCTAATGGTAATTCTAGCCCATCTCTTTCAAAGGGAATGACCTGTCTTTAAGACCACAGAGGGGCTCTACGAAGAGAACTTTAATTATCCTCGATCTGCTCATGCAGTCTGTTGTATAGAAGAACTCCCAAGAGAAGCCAAGATCTGAGGGATGCGTCCCAAATGGAACCTTATTCCCTACATAGTGCACTACTTTTGACCAGGGCCCATAGGGTGGCCCACGTGGCTCTGGTCAAAAGAAGTGCACTATGTAGGAAATAGGGTGCCATTTGGGATGCATCGAGGACTTTCTTATCAATCTAGGGATGGACTTGGCACTTGTTTTCTTACCATCAAAAAGGAACGGGGGCCTCAGTCTCAGCCTCAGCAAACGCTAGCAACCGCACATGACTGACACCCTATTACATTAACTTGAATTGCCCTTCTGAACGCATCATTTGAGGTTCGTTCGGCGGATCCCTATTGCCTCGTGCTAATGCTGTTTGGAATTTTCATCTCGTCTTGATGCTTTGATGGGACATCAAGTCTGATTTAGCAATGTGTGTGCTTTAATGGAGGCAAAGACAGAGAGGCAAAATGCAGAATAGTGTTTTTTAAAGTCTCGCTCTCTACCTTAATTTCATCACACCTCTCTCTCTAAACACCTCACATTTGCAATGACTGTGGGAAAACCGACACGAAACTGAATGGGATGATATCATGTTTATGTTTTATTTTTTTCCAGTGGTTCACATGGCATTGACATTATGTGCATCATGGAGTAAAATATGGTCTTTTCTAGGTTGGGAAGGGACCAGGGGTAAATTCAGTGTGGCAAAATGTTCAGAACAGTGCAGATAGATATATAACGAATAGAACTGACAAAATCCTCTATTCAACCTATACATTTCTATCTGAAAGTTCTGTAGCACCCTCCTGAACAGGACCCCAGGGCTTTTAGCCTTTAAAAAAAGATTGTCCGCTAAATGACATTTATGTGATATAAAATGCCTAGCCTAAAAAGGACCATCTGCTAAATGACATCAAACATCATGTAAAATTCCTAGCCTAGCCCTAGCGCCTTGTCACTGACCACTGCTTTGTTTCTGGTTGTATCTCGCAGGGCTACAAGAGGAAAACAGAGGCTGCCAAGAAGGAGTACCTGAAAGCCCTGGCCGCGTACCGAGCCAGTCTGGTTTCCAAGGTAACGGCGGAGGTCATATCTGTGATATACATGGGTCAGTGGCGATATAAGGGATGATAAATTAGATAGAGAATTCCTCTCTCATCCCGGGGGAGGATCTCCGTGCGGTGCCGCTTGAGGAGGGGGTGTGTGTGTGCTCCGAAGAGAAGAGTGAAAATTAGGGCCCAAACACACACACACTCCTTTATTTGCCTGTGTTATTTGCAACACAGCGAGTGAGGGAGGGATGAAAGGTGTGTTTTGTGTTGTGTTGTGTGTATGTGTGTGTGTCTATGTGGGATAGAGTGAGGGTGTATACAGTATGTGTGTGTGTTCTTAAGTACTGTATGCATGTATGTGTGTGCTTGCTTGCGTGTGTGTGTGTGAGAGTGTGAGGGTGTATACAGTATGTGTGTTCTTAAGTACTGTATGCATGTATGTATGTGTGTGTGCTTGTTTGTGTGTGTGTGTACCTGTGTGTGTTCATGCGTGCGTATGTGGAGGCAGAAGTGGGAATTACCTAGCATGGTGCCACCTGGTTGTGTCTGTTTTTGAATGAGAAACAAATGTGTGGGCTGCCTGAGGCTTGTTTCTTTTGACTATATCCTGGGTTGTTGGAGATGAGATATGATACAGATGTTGGATCTTAATTTGACCCCTTTCGTCGCAGGAGAAAAATAATCCTGCAGCAGGAGGAAAATAATCCTGCAGCAGGAGGATTTGAAGAAATATTTAGAATCGCCACCAGGGGGCAGCTGGAAGCGGTGTTTGTATACAATGCAGTACCGTACCTACATTGTACCTTATGTAGGCTATGTGCAGGCCACAGAGCATCTCGTGTGAATTCTTATGTGGATTATAATAAATGTACATATTTGTGTGGGGTGGCAGATAGCCTAGTGGTTAGAGCGTTGGGCCATTAACTGAAAGGTTGCTGGATCGAATCCCTGAGCTGACAAGGTAAAAATCGGTCGTTCTACCCCTGAACAAGGCAGTTAACCCACTGATGATTAAGGCAGCCCTGCCGCACCTCTCTGATTCAGAGGGGTTGGGTTAAATGTGGAAGAGGCATTCAGTTGTACAACTGACTAGGTATCCTTTCCCTGGTTGGAAAACATTTGTTTTTTTTAGATGAATTCATTTATTATATGTTGAAGGCAAGCAATAAGCAGAATGAATTATTGGTTACCTCAGTGCCTGTGTGGTCCAGCGGTTACAGCTGTTTACCCTGACACATATGCCAGAGTCAGCATGGGTTCGAATCTGGCCCACTGCCCTTAGACTCCTGGATGAATGTTTATTTTTGACACATTAAATGTGCATGGTCACAGAGTTAATTCTGCATTGTTACAGGGTTAAAACGAAAAAACAACTCAAAGGTTAACAGTTTATGCATTCATTCCAAATGGTTATGGTTAAGGTTAAGGGCGGGCTATGGTTTAGGGAAGGCTTAAGAAACAAAAACAAAAAGAATGCCTATGTATCATCAGTATTCATAGCATTCTTAGTGCTTGCTGAGTATTGTGCGCATTGGTCTAAGCCAGGGGTGTCAAAGTCAAATGGACGGAGGGCCAAATAAAAAATTTAGCTACAAGCCGAGGGCCGGACTGTTCGAATGTTCATTGAAAAAATTTTAAATGACGCATATAGTCTAGTGAACCTAATTGAACCTACTGAAAACCTAACAAATATATTCCAATATGATCAGATAAATAAAGCAATATTTTCTTATGGCTCTGTCAGTAATCTTTAATTTTCAACAGACACAAAAGACAAATTTCAATGTCAGAAATGTCGGTGCTCTCATCCACAGCCAAGGAATATGCAATGAAATCTTTTCCCTTTTTCACAAGCTGCTCTTTTAGATTGATGGACAACTGGTCTACTCTCTCGGCAATGGTGTTTCTGCTCAGACTCACATTTAAAAAGAGTTGCCTTTTTTCTGGGCAAACTTCGTCACAAACTTTAATCATGCAGTTTTTGATGAAATCCCCCTCCGTAAATGGCCGGGCTGATTTAGCGATCTCTTCTGCCAAAATAAAACTGGCCTTGACAGCAGCCTGGCCTTGTGATTTGGCTTTTTTGAACAGAGCCTGTCGAGATTTGAGGCCTCGTTTTAATTCCTCTGCCTTTTGTAGCCTTTGTTCCATGTCCATATTCTTGTTTTTGTCCGCGTGTTTCGTTTCATAATGTCGTCTCAGATTATACTCTTTCAGTACCGCCACACTTTCTCCACACAGAAGACACACAGGTTTTCCAGCTACCTCCGTGAACATATACTCCGACTCCCACCTTGTTTGAAACCCCCGGTTCTCAGTGTCCACCTTCCGTTTTGCCATTTTTGATGGGTATCTGAAAGTTAATTTTACTGTGATGCTGACGACTGCTGTGCCAATAAATATTGAAATGAAGCAGCCTACTGCTCGGTGCGTCACCGTTGCATTGTGGGAAATGTAGTATTGGTGCGTGTAAAAGATCTGCGGGCTGCCGGCTTGCTGCGGTCTGCGGGCCGGTTCTAATAATAAATCAAGATCATCCCAGGGGCCGTAAAAAACCTTCTCGCGGGCCGGATGTGGCCCGCGGGCCTTGACTCTGACATATGTGGTCTAAGCAGTGTGTGCTGGTGTCGAACCTCATGAGTTCATACCCAATGCTGGGCGATTTAGTGACAAGCCTGAGCCTTAATGGCTATGTTTAGACAGGCAGCCCAATTCTGATAACTTTTCCACTAATTGGTCTTTTGACCAATTACATCCAATCTTTTCACATCAGATCTTTTTCAGAGCTGATCGGATTGATCAAAATACCAATTAGTCGGTCAGAATTGGGCTGCTTGTCTAAATGCAGTCCATTAGGCCCACAAGATAATTCCATTTATTTCAATGATTCCAAGAAGTAAAACAAATAGTCTGGTAATTTACACATCAGAGAAAAGTGTCTCAGCTCAATGAAATCGTCTTTGGATAGACTCAAATGCATAAACATCTTGACAGCTTTACGAAATGAAATATTAAAGCCACACAATACAGGCTTTCAATCCACACCAAACACCATAGCCTAACTAAATAGAAAAATTGTACATTAACCTAACTATAAAATGTTGGCGAGCATCCACACTGCAGGAAAGCTTATCGTTTTACAGTAGGTCTACATCTGTCAATCAATTGATGGCCCAAATCAACTCGTCAACTCAGCCAGAGAAACGCAGTAGCCTAATTTCGCTTTTCACACCTTTCATTATGTTTAAATGGACAGGCTAATGGCTAGCCTACAGAATGTATTGGAATACACTCAAATAACAAGGGGTGTATTGCAAACATCGATGGCACTAGATTATCGCCAGCTGATGTCTCGTTAAACCATCAGAATGTGTTAAATTCACCCGCACAGCTGATCTCAATTACAATCATTATGGGTCACCTCATTACCGCTTCCTCAAAGATGATGTCAGTGTTACTTAGTCAGTATGTAGTGTGTGTGTGTGAGGTGTCAGTGTAAGTATGTGTGAGTAGAGTCCAGTGTGTGTGCATAGAGTCAGTGCAAGAGAGCAAAAAAGGGTCAATGCAGGTAGTCCAGGTAGCCATTTGATTAGCTATTTAGCATTCTTATGGCTTGGGGGGTAGAAGCTGTTCAGGGCCCCGTTGGTTCCAGACTTGGTGCTGTGGTACCAAGTCTATGGTTTGGGTGGCTGGAGTCATTGACATTTTTTTGGGCCTTCCTCTGACACCGCCTGGCATAGCGGTCCTGGATGGCAGGGAGCTCGGCCCCAGTCCTGGGCGGAACTCACTACCCTCTGTAGCGCCTTGCGGTCTGGTGCCTTGCAGTTACCGTACCAAGCGGTGATGCAGCCAGTCAAGATGCTCTCAATGGTGCAGCTGTAGCTACATCCAATCATTGTTCAAACCTTTCTTCTTTCCTCTATATATTTAAATATCTAAAACTTGACCATGTATTCTAATATATAGACTTCAGACAATATCTGAGAATCAATTAATATCCATGTTTTCCAAACGTTCAAGCTTGTAAAATTACACTGACTATGGATCCAATGTAGTTGATCAACCCTGATATACATATTCAGAACCAGATTAAATGCATAATACAGGATTGAATCATGATTATACTAATATTTTTCATGTGCCAGTCTGAGTGCCAAGCACCTATTTTCTCAATTTCCATGTCTTCACTCCATTGTTTTCCTTTCACACAAACCCAAATTGCATTACCATGTTAAACACCCTCCCACCGGTCCCCATTGCCTCACACTTCCTCCAAGGCTTACAAGCCCTAAACAAGTGCCTTGATTAAGGCATGAACAGTTTATTCATCAACCTCTTTCTTTCCCTGTGAAGGTTTTTTGCCTTTAATAAAGACCATTCTCATCGCTCGTTTGCGTAATTAAATATTTATTTCTGACAAATCTCATATTCAGAGGCTTGATTGATGCGTTAGCAGATTGGCAGGCATTTAAAAGAAATTAAAACAGACAGAAAAAACTGCAAATCTACTATGCAATCACAACCACTCAGGACAAGACACATAGTACATCTAGCCATTCAAAGGGAGTCCTCTTTAAATAGTGTGTTTTAATTGCTGACGAGAGAGTCTTTTCAAAGGAAGTGGGAATCAAGGAGAGAAATTGAAGGTAATTGGAAGTCGACAGAGTGTCGTTTTGGACGAGTCACGTGCTCCGTGCGTTTGGCGTGCACCTGTTGCCATTTTGTTTGTGACGCACGCTGATAATCTATGTTGGTGGGAAAAGTACTCACACACAAATGGAGCTTGATGACTACAGTGAAAAGCCCCAAGTTAATAAGTTTCATTCATTCAGAAAGTCAAAGTGGTGTTTTGTGCTTTTCAACCCACCAAGGGACACATGAAGGGATAGCTCACCCAAATTACAAAATGACATATTGGTTTTCTTACCTTGTCCCTTTAAGGTGGGAGTATCACATTTCAATATGTGAACAAATAATAATCTCCTGTTGTTCATGGAATAGCGATAGATTAGTATATTGCAGTACAGTATAGTATGGTAGTATTGTATAGAGTAGTATAGTTCATTCTTCATCATTTCATTTTCCACTTGACCCTGCAGTGTATCTCTCTCATCTTTGCTCATCTATCCATCTCTCCATTGATTATTTCTCTGGCTCTTTTCAATGTATGTACGCCATTACCAAATAGCAGACAGCGATAGATCACGTCAACAACTGTGACAGCTAACGAGAGGGCCTGGACATATTTCATACCACAGCAATGTATACATATATATTGCCATTTAAAGTCTATGAAAGGATGGAAAGTCGATTGAAATAAAGCATGCACCTCAGTGGATACGGCTCCCAGGCTGAAATGAACCGAACAACATGATTCTCACATAGAGGGACCTGAATATATTCATATGTTCTACCAATATTGTGTTTTAGTTGTGTAATGAATTGGTTCATATATTTGCATTGACATACCTGTATCTCACCAATATAAATTAGTTGTGTAATATATTTGCATTAAGATACAGTGTATTTCAACAATATAAATGAATTGCACAATATATTATATCATCTTTCCTTTTTCTCCCTCTGTCCACAAAACTAGTGGTGTTGTATATTATATAGTGTGTAATATATGTTCTCAATATACACTTAAATCTGTTGTCTTGCCCGTTCACCCTCTGAATAGCACACAAACACAATCCATGTCTCAATTGTCTCGAAGCTTAAAAATCCTTATTTAACCTGTCTCCTCCCCTTCATCTACACTGATTGGAGTGGATTTAACAAGTGACATCAAGAAGGGATCATAGCTTTCACCTGGATTCACCTGGTCAGTCTATGTCATGGAAAAAGCAGGTGTTCCTAATGTTTGTCAACTCAGTGTATGTCAGAAAATGTATAGTTATATTAACTGTACTTTTTGTCCCTTTTGTCTTCCCCTCCGTCCTCAGACCTACAATGACCCGGTGGAGACAAAAGGTGCCCAGACGAGCCAGCCTTCCTCCCACATGATGCCCCCCAATCCGCCCCTGTACAGTGTGCCACCCCAGCCCTCCTCCCCGTACAGTCTGGGGCCGGGGGGCTTCCCCCTGTCGGACCTGCAGAGCTACGCTGGGGCGCCGCGTCATGCCCTTTCCCGGACCCTCAGCCAGTCCCAGATGCTGCCCAGCATTAGTGCCTCTCCCCCCTCCTCCTTCCAGATCAGCCCACCCCTGCACCAACAGCTCTCCCTGCACCAGAGCTCCCTCCTCAACCAGCCAATCCGCATGCAGCACGGCCAGTCCCAGCCAATCATCTCCCACCAGATGGGACTCCAGGCCTCCCTTCACTCACCTCCTCCTGGCCAGCAGGTTAGTGTGACTCGGAGAGTGCCGATATCACCAGCATATCACATATCACTATTGCACTAAATTATGTGAAGGAATAATGGACATGCTTACTTTGTAGTATATGCTAGTGTGAACAGTATGGGCCAAAAATATATATAATAATAAATAAATTAAAATAAACATTTATGTTCCTCATCTTTGCATCAAGCATGTATACATTCTACCCAGATTATGTTGAATAAAATTCTCTTCCTGGCTCTCTTTATTCTCCTTTCTCTCCCTCCTCTCTCTTTTAAATTCAAATGTACTGTACATGTTATTGGCTCCCTTGAGGTACTATGTTGCCAAACCAATTAGCAATTCAACTAATCTAAAATGAAAATGTAACAGAATTTGGCATTCGGACTATAAGTAAAGAGCAAACCTCTCTCCCTCTCTCTCCATCCCCTCCCCCTGCTTTTCTCTATCATTGTCCCCTCTCCATATGGCCAGTATAAGTTGTCAGAAATTAAAACTAATGCCATGGCCTTTCTCCTATAGGGATTCTCCCACCTACAGTCTGAGTACCAGAAAAGTGTGGGTTCCCAGTCCCCGGCGGCCCCCAACCCTGGGGGTAGACAAAGCCACGATTGGGACAGTGAATACTGCGATAGGGAGTGTGGTGGCAACCACTGCAGGTGAGCAGCCCAGACCAGTATCGGCTTTGTATAGGAAATTATTGTTAATTCCAATACTGTTTATAACTTAGAATAGGGCAAGTTTCCCTGACCCGAATTAAGGCAAGGTCAGGACCAAGAAATGATTTCAATGGAGATTTTCCATTCAGAATGATTCTTTAGTCCAGTACTTGGCTTAACCTATATCCGATAAACTGTCAGAGATAGTATTCTTTTATGTTAGCTTAACTGTTCAAATGAAAGGACTTCGTTGAATGCCCTTGAATACACAGTTTTATTATTTAATGCTGGCTCAAATGTTAATAAAAAAAATGTTTTTGAGACTACGGCACTTTGTAGGCCTATATCTTTGAGTTTACTTTGTACCATTTCAGTCCTCAATGTTGGCTCAGCTATCTACTGCATATGAAAGGGCGTTTGATACGACTCATGTGCCCCTTGAAAACTCAACGCTTTAGTACATAACGCTGGCTTAGTCAACTAAATAAAAATATTGTTGATTCTACTGTGTAAACCTTAGATAAGTACACATAGTTGTGCTACTTAATATGCTGAAACAACCTCTGAGGCCTCCATATATCACCTTTGAATATATACTGAACAAAAATATAAACGCAACATGTAAAGTGTTGGTCTCATGAGCTGAAATAAAAGATCCCAGAAATGTTCAATACCCACACAAAGCTTATTTCTCTCAAATGTTGTGCACACGTGTTTACGTCCCTGTTAGTGAGCATTTCTCCGTTGCCAAGATAATCCATCCACCTGACAGGTGTGCTCTATCAAGAAGCTGATTAAACAGCATGGTCATTACACTGGTACACCTTGTGCTGGGGACAATAAAAGGCCACTCTAAAATGTGCCGTTTTGTCACAACACAATGCCACAGATGTCTCAAGTTTTGAGGGAGCGTGCAATTGGCATGCTGACTGCAGGAATGTTCACCAGAGCTGTTGCCAGAGAAATTAATGTTAATTTCTCTACCATAAGCCACCTCCAATGTCATTTTAGAGAATTTATCAGTACGTCCAACGGGCCTCACAACCGCAGACCAACCACAATTTATTTAAATTGACTGATGTCCTTATATGAACTGTAACTCTGTAAATCTTTCAAATTGCTGCATGTTATATTTTTGTTCAGTATACTATTGAATCACTATTACTAAACTCAGCAAAACAAGAAACGTCCCTTTTTTCAGGACCCTGTCTTTCAAAGATAATTCGTAAAAATCCAAATAACTTCACAGATCTTCATTGCAAAGGGTTTAAACACTGTTTCCCATGCTTGTTCAATGAACCATAAACAATTAATGAACACGCACCTGTGGAACAGTCGTTAAGACACTAACAGCTTACAGACAGTAGGCAATTAAGGTCACAGTTATGAAAACTTAGGACACAAAAGAGGCCTTTCTACTGACTCTAAAAAACACCAAAAGAAAGATGCCCAGGGTGGGGTAACATCTCACAGCAAGAACTGGCAAATCTGGTGCAGTCCATGAGGAGGAGATGCACTGCAGTACTTAATGCAGCTGGTGGCCACACCAGATACTGACTGTTACTTTTGATTTTGATCCCCCTTTGTTCAGGGACACATTATTCCATTTCTGTTAGTCACATGTCTGTGGAACTTGTTCAGTTTATGTCTCAGTTGTTGAATCTTGTTATGTTCATACAAATATTTACACATGTTAAATGTGCTGAAAATGAACTCAGTTGACAGTGAGAGGACGTTTATTTTTTGCTGAGTTTATTTAATGAACATGTATTATTCACGTATTATACTTTCTCTCTTGTTTCTTTTGAGATGTCTGTCATTTTATTCAGTGTACATTTTTCCGCTATGGCACTGAATAATCATCAACACTTCTGTTAGGAACATCTGTTTGGAGTGTACTCCGACAATCACATGACAAGCGTTTATTTCTTTAATATTAGTTGTACAGCTGTCCCTACTGTACTTCAAAGGGGAAGCATTTTAAGGTTTTCTATCTGCATGTTTTTTGGGGGGAGTAAGTAGTATCACCTTCCTGAGTCTGTGTTTATTTTATTTCCTATTCCGTCTTTTCTCACCGTCTCCCTCTCTTCTCGTTTTCAGTGGCAGCATGATAGCTAGGGACAAGCCACTCTACCTCACTTGAAGCTGGAGGCCGCCGTCAACAAGAAAAGACACCAGGGAGTCAGCCCTCAACACCCCCAACCCACACACACCACCTCCCCGACCCATACCCCTGCAACCCACCCACCCCTGCCACCACCAAACACAACCTTTTTTTTGTCAATGTAATTTGTTTTTTTTTTTAGAAGGATTTGTGCAATTCTGACGACTACTAGCAATCCCTCTCTTTTTTTCTTTTTTCGCAAAGCACTTACAAATGTCCAGGCATTTTTCTTTCCGCGCCTGATTCTAGAGCACTCATCTTTGTCTCTGAGTAAAAAAGTGAACTACCGTGAAAATAGTCCCCCTCGGGGACTAAACTGAGCTTTAATTGGAATAAGAAGAGCAAAAAGCCTTCTTCTTCTCCTTCGTCTCTTTTTAATCATATTTAAATTTATTTTGTTTCGTTTTCTTGTTATTGTTTTTATTTATTTCTTGCTTGCTACATTTGCTTTTGTCAATAACAGTCCCTGTACTGTAGGGAAAATACTCTTCTGGTAGGTTTCAGCACACAGGCCTTGATGTTACTGTAGCTTTGCTTTAGGGTCTGTGACTTATATTAATACAAAGTGACGGGGGGGGGGGGGGATAATTACATACTTTTTTTTTTGTAATATGAAAGACCCATGGAGGTTTACCAAGCTGTCACAGTGTGATTGTAAATATCACTTTTCTGGGATCAAATTGGGAATTCAAAGTACAGATGGCTTTTTTCTTCTTCTTTAATATTACCTGTAAGTCATTGGTTTGTATAAAAAAAAAAATATTGTGTGCCTGTGTGTGTGTGGATGTGTATGCGACTGTGCGTACGACGTGCGCACATGCATGTGGGTCTGTGCGTGTGTGTATTGTGAATTTTAACAGCCTGTGCAGGTGGATTTCAGAGGAGTACTTTACACACTCGATCTTGCATTTAATCTGTGCTCACTGGTGTGATTTTTCCCAATAAAGTTCAATCTAAAACCGAATACAGAGTATGGGTCCCGCAGATCATTAAATGGAAAGTGCAAGGGAAGAGAGTGAGAGAGAGAGAGAGAAAAGAGACAGAAAGAGAGAGAAAAAGGGAACAAGAAAGAGCGAGATGTAGACACATACACTCAAAGGTTGCCTGAAACATTTTTGGCTACTGTCTTTGTTGATTTTATTTTTAATTCACCTGGTCAGGTTAATTGGCAATTTTCAGCCACTCAACATAAAGAGGTAAACTAAAAATGCTATATGTTAATGGTTATGTCACAGAAACATAACAGTGGGTTTCTAGTAGCTTCTTAGGTGTTCTATTGTGTTGATCTCATCTTTAAGTTTTGTGATAAATATTAATACGTTTGATGACAAAGATATATGTTCTTATTTTCACTGTGGCATAATTTCCTTTTTTGTTGTAATTGAAATATAATAACATTTAAACCTGCCAATTGTAGTTATTTTATTTGTAAAGCCAGTAATGATAATTATTTTAAAACTTTTTTTGTAAGTTGCCCATCAGCTATGACAGGTTTCTTATTTACGAAAGAACGTGAGATAATTTTTGCTTCATACAATGGAGGTGCATTTCATTCAAATTGTATTGTTTTTATGTTTGGTTTGATGATGATGATAATAGTTCTTTTTGTTTGTATTATTTTTTTTTTACATTTATATGCTGGTTCTTTCTTTCCTCGCCGGGCGACATTATTTTGTGTCACAATGCTTATTTTATTTCAAATCTCCGTAATAAAAAATAAAAAAAAACGTTAAAAGAGAAACAGGCTTTCACCGACTCTTTTTTTTACAGCACAGAACCTTCTATTTTCTTCCCTTTCGGTAAAGTATCCGATCAAAAATGGCATCCACTTAACCCTTGGACAATGTCCTAAAACAAGGCTTTTATGCTTCCATAATATCTCTCTTTTGTTTCCAACCCAGAACATTCCATATGTTTCCTATACTTAATTTTAGTCTTATGGCTGGACTCAAATCAAATGCCATGGCTTTACTAATTAGCTGTCGTCGCTAGAGCTAACACCAACACCGGCCCAATCTGAATGTTGTCCTCAAACTATCTCCGTAACCATGAACAGATGCAGGCTTGAATTTGCTTTGCTGCTATGTGAAAGTGGTGCACGGTGTGGTGGGCGTCAAGTCAGAGCTAAAGAGAATAGAGAAATGCATGGCGTACGTACTGTACACAAACTCAGGCATCCATCCAAAACACAGATTTTACCCCAATTGCACACAAGTCTTCCAGATAGACGAGGGAGGGGAGCTGTTCAAGGGAACTGTCACGACCGCACCGTTTTATGTTTTATTCATTTGCGGCTGGCATCTCCCTCTCTCTCTTGCAGTATTGAATTGGCAAATAGATCATTATTGAACAATTGGAAAACGTGGACTGCCACTTCGTGATATGACACACATTATACGAAAATCAGTCATACATTCTTAATGGAATAGCAGATAATGGAGTTTTTTTTGGCACAGCCACATTGGTGTCTTTCTTTTTGTGTGTGTGTGCACGTGTGCGTGTGTGTGTGTGTGCGTGTGCGTGTGTGTGTGAACACAATGTTTGGGAAGGTGGGGGTGATGGCTCCTCTGTGCAATGTTTAAATTGACATAATTTCCCCTTTCCTTGCAGTTACAATGCCCTTTCTTTATTTGACAGTTTCTCCACCTTGACGCATATTACTGTCCATGGTCATTCTGACAGTCGTTCTGTGCACCGTAGTAAACTAAATACTGAGCCGCCAGCCTCAATTTGACAATTTTGTCAGGTCCCATAATTCTATTGTCTTTCACAAATTCAATCTCACAAGGGAAAAGTAAAATGAAACCTACAATTTACAGTAGAAGAAGTAATTGAAAAAAAGTCAAAACACTTGTAACCATACAATCAAAAGAGCTTTGCTTTTCCATATCAAGTACAACGGACCTGGGCCTGTATTCACAAAGGGCCGGGAAACCGGCCCAAAGATTTTCAGTAGGAGTGCTGATCTAGGATCAGTTTTGCCCTTTAAATCAAACTGAATAAAAGGGAGAACCTGATCCTAGATCCGCACTCTGAGACACTTTATGAATACGGGTGCAGAGATACAGTAGGTGATATTGAATATTGATATTCGCTATTGTTCTTTTACTGGTGCTCTTTAATTATTTCTTACTTTTCTAGGTATTTTCTTAAAACTACATTGTTGGTTAAGGGCTTGTAAGTAAGATTTTCACTTGTCGTATTCCAAGCATTTGACAAATAACATTTGATTTGATTACGTTCTCTGTTTGTTGAGGTTTGTTTGTTTAGATTGGTAGTGACCAGATGTACGGTGTCCATACTAGGATATAAATGAGTTGTTAAATCAGGTACAGGGGTGTGACATTTGAGGTGGACACTGGTGTGGCCTTTGTTTGGAACCGTCTACATGGAGACAATCTGTTAGATCACAATGGAAACTTTTCCACCGTGGTGGGGGCCTTGGTGGAAAGAGTCAAACCCTCTTTTTTTCTGACAAACACATTTTTTTTTTTCATTTGCTCTGTTGTGGTCGCGTAACGTACCAACTCTGGATTCCAAGTTAACATTTTTAGCTCACCCGACCACATGAGAGGGTGCCTAGCTAGTGAGCCTCAGTGGAGAGTTAGAGAGTAGAAGGTCAGTGTTAGGTGCGGCCTTCAAAATCACATGGCCACCTGACAAAAAACTTGTCAGTTGCAACTTTGGTTCTGTGTTAGAGCGAGAACAGGAAATGTAGGCGGTTTTGACAAGAACAGGGTTTCACTTTGTGTTCATTTAATCTGTTTGGTGTCTGGAGATTCAACAGTATGAAATGATTCCTAAAAGTGCCCGTGCAACTTGCACTTATAGCATTTCTTTGGTAGAAATGCAGTTATTACAAAAAAATGTGTCGAGACCAGGCTGTGAAAAATATGTGAGGTTTCATACAGTCAATGTTATATTTATGATCAAATGTGCAATATCAAAAATGTTCCTTTGATATACTGTATGTGTATGTATTGTATTCTATCATAACAATAATGGGAAAAAGTTTTATTGTACAGATTATTTTCCCATCCCACTATCAGGTTGAGTGTAAATGAAAGGATATGTACAGTATTGTGACATAATTATCTAAGAATATGGCAAGGTGCCATGTTTCTGATGCTAAATGCCCCTAAGACAGATTCTGAAACTCCAGGTAAGACTGAACTTCTCTCTATGACTGATCACCAGAGCAGTGTGCTGAATATTACCGTTGCCTTCAAATTACCATATTACCAGTATTTAAGAAGCTCTTTAAGATCTTGATAACACTACCTCATAAAATGTACATCTTTATGTCTCTTTTAGTCTCTTGTTTGATTATATTGCCTTTTCTCCTTTTTGTTTTTTCCTGACAGCTGAATACCTTTCGCAGCTCTGCAAATGTACTGTAGTTATGGCCTTAACAAAGGAAATCATGAACGGATAACATACATTGATTTAGTTCATGATCAATGAATGTATTGTAACGACCCTGTGTTTATAAGCGCGGAAATCGACTCTGCCGCTCGAGCATGCTTTTGCGGCACAGTCGATAGCACGCCGGACCTCGGGCTAGAAGGTTGAGGGTTCGAGACCTGCTCCCTGCCTGTTTCATTACATTGGTGTCAGAAGTGGGATCGGACCTCGCATCCACGACAGTGCGTGTGCTTGGCCGGTGAGCGCGTTCCTGTAAGACGTAAAGTCGCAAGCTAGCGTGAGGACGCGCTCTTTGAAAGAAGGGAGTAGTGTAACGACCCTGTGTTTATAAGCGCGGAAATCGACTCTGCCGCTCGAGCATGCTTTTGCGGCACAGTCGATAGCGCGCCGGACCTCGGGCTAGAAGGTTGAGGGTTCGAGACCTGCTCCCTGCCTGTTTCATTACAGTATGAATGAACTACAGGCCTTAGGACTCTTCCCGTTGAGTGGGGATACCATTTATGATGTTTATTCCACATCGAAATAGCCGCCATTTTACAACTTCAGGAAATTAATAGCATTGTTCATCAAGGACTATTTAGAGGGCCTTCAGAAAATATTCACACCCCTTGACTTTTTCTAGTTTTTGTTGTGTTACAGCCGGAGTTTAAAATGGCCGACACACAATACCCCACAATGTCAAAGTGGAATTATGTTTTTATGATTTTTACAAATAAATGGAAAATGAAAAGTAGAAATTTCTTGAGTCAATAAGTATTCAACCCCTTTGTTATGACAAGCCTGAATAAGTTCAGGAGTAAAAATTAACATGTCACATATTAAGTAGCATGGACTCACTTTGTGTGCAATAATAGTGTTTAACATGATTTTGGAATGACTACCTCGTCTCTGTACCCCACAAACGTACGGTCCTCAGTCGAGCAGTGAATTTAAAACACAGATTCAACCACAAATACCAGCAAGGTTTTCCAATGACTCGCAAAGAAGTTCACCCAATGTTAGATGTGTAAAAAAACTAAACAGACATTGAATATCCCTTTGAGCATGGCGAAGTTATAAATTACACTTTGGATGGCGTATCAATACACTCAGGCTCTACAAAGATACAGGCATCCTTCCTAACTCAGTAGCCGGAGAGGAAAGAAACCGCTCAGGGATTTCACCATGATGCCAATAGTGACTTTAAAACATTTACAGAGTTTATTTGCTGTGATAGGAGAAAATTGAGGATGGATCAATAACATTGTAGTCACTCTACAATACTAACCTAAATGACAGAGTGATAAGAAGGAAGCCTGTACAGAATAATAATATTCCAAAACATGCATCCTGTTTGCAATAAGACACTAAAGGAAACCCAGTCTGCTTTCCAACAGATGCTGGGAGACAAATTCACCTTTCAGCAGGACAATAACTTACAACACAAGGCCAAATATACACTGAAGTTGCTTACCAAGACAACATTGAATCTTCCTGAGTGGCTTAGTTACAGTTTTGACTTAAATCGGCTCAGAAAATCTATGGCAAGACTTGAAAATGGCTAGCAATGTTCAAAAACGAACTTGACAGAGCTTCAAAAATGTGTAAAAGCTTAATGTTCAAATATTGTACAATCTAGGTGTGCAAAGTTCTTAGAGACCCACCCAGAAAGACTCACAGCTATAATCACTGCCAAAGGTTTTTGGAACATGTATTGACTCAGGGGTGTGAAAACTTATGTAAATGACATATTTCGGTATTTCATTCTCAATAAATTTGCAAACATTTCCCCCAAATTTTTTACACTTGTCATTATGGGGTATTTTTTTAATTATTTTAACCAGGCAAGTCAGTTACGAACAAATTCTTATTTTCAATGACGGCCTAGAAACAGTGGGTTAACTGCCTTGTTCAGGGATAGAACGACCGATTTTTACCTTGTCAGCTCGTGGATTCGACCCAGCAACCTTTCGGTTACTAGTCCAACGCTCAAACCACTAGGCTACCTGCCACCCCACGTATTGTGTGTATATGGGTGAGAAAATGTTCATGCTGTAACACAACAAAATGTGGAATAAATCGAGCGGTGTAAATACTTTCTGAAGGCACTCTTTGTGTAGTGTCACTCTTGGGGGCTGGCTATTGGGGCAGCAAAAATGTCTTATTTCCGTTTGCACTTGTTCTTTTTCGCTTGCTACAAGATATATTGCTATATTGAGGAGTATGATTCATGTAGGTATTGCTTTGATTTAATAGATAAATGGCAATGTAGATATATTACTTTATTCAGGAGTACAATCAATATATTACATTGTTTATAATATACACTAAAGAATCAGGACTAAGGGCGGTATCCATTACTTTATTGAGGAGCACGATCCATATATTGCTTCGTTGTAATGTATCAATAAAATAAAAAAATATGATGATCCAGATATTGCTGGTGTGTCCCCAGGTTTGAGAGCACAGTCCACATCATCAAGCTGCTGCAGGACCTGGTGAACCGTAGTAAGATGGCCCGCTGCCGAGAGAAGTTCGTCTGCCCAGTCATCTTCTACAATGGCAAAGTAGGATGTATACAGTACCAGTAAAAAGTTTGGACACACCTACTCCTTCAAGGGTTTTCCTTTATTTATACTATTTTCTACATTGTAGAATAATAGTGAAGACATCAAAGCTATGAAATAACACATACGGAATCATGCAGTAACCCAAAAACTGTTAAACAAATACAAATATATTTTAGATTCTTCAAAGTAGTCACCCTTTGCCTTGATGACAGCTTTGCACAATCTTGGCATTCTCTCAACCAGCTTCATGAAGAATGCTTTTCCAACAGTCTTGAAGGAGTTTCCACATATGCTGAGCACTTGTTGGCTGCTTTTCCTTCACTCTGCGGTCCGACTCATCCCAAACCATCTCAATTTAGTTGAGGTCGGGGGATTATGGAGGCCATGTCATCTGATGCAGCAATCCATCACTCTCCTTCTTGGTCAAATAGCCCCTACACAGCCTGGATGTGTGTTGGGTCATTGTCCTGTTGAAAAACAAATGATAGTCCCACTAAGCGCCAACCAGATGGGATGGCGTATCGCTGCAGAATGCTGTGGTAGCCATGCTGGTTAAGTGTGCCTTGAATTCTAAATGAATCACTGACATTGTCACCAGCAAAGCACCCCCATACCATCACACCTCCTCCTCCATGCTTCACAGTGGGAACCACACATGCGGAGATCATCTGTTCACCTACTCTGTGTCTCACAAAGACACGGAGGTTGGAACCAAAAATCTCAAATTTGGACTCATCAGACCAAAGGCCAAATTTCCACCGGTCTAATGTCCATTGCTCGTGTTTCTTGGCACAAGCAAGTCTCTTCTTATTGTTGGTGTCCTTTAGTAGTAGTTTCTTTACAGCATTTCGACCATGAAGGCCTGATTCACGCAGTCTCCTCTGAACAGTTGATGTTGACATGTGTCTTTTACTTGAACTCTGTGAAGCATTTATTTGGGCTGCAATTTCTGAGACTGGTAAATCTAATGAACTTATCCTCTGCAGCAGAGGTAACTCTGGGTCTTCCTTTCCTGTGGCGGTTCTCATGAGAGCCAGTTTCGGCATAGCGCTTGATGGTTTTTGCGACTGCACTTGAAGAAACTTTCAAAGTTCTTGAAATGTTCCGGATTGACTGACCTTGATGTCTTAAAGTAATGATGGTCTGTCGTTTCTCTTTGCTTATTTGAGCTGTTCTTGCCATAATATGGACTTGGTCTTTTACCAAATGCAGCTATCTTCTGTGTACCATCCCTACCATGTCATAACACAACTGATTGGCTCAAACGGATTTGGGAAGAAATTCCACGAATTAACTATTAACAAGGCACACCTGTTAATTGAAATGCATTCCAGGTGACTATCACATTAATCTGGTTGAGAGAATGCTAAGAGTGTGCAAAGCTGTCATCAAAGCAAATGGTGGCTACTCAAAATATATTTTGATTTGTTTAACACTTTTTTGGTTACTACATGATTCCACATGTGTTATTTCATAGTTTTGATGTCTTCACTATTATTCTACAATGTAGAAAATAGTAAAAATAAAGAAAAACCCTTGAATGAGTAGGTGTGTCCAAACTTTTGACTGGTACTGTACATTGGTCCTGTTCTAATACTCTTCAAATACACCCTTTTTTTCTCGCATTGCTTGAGGTAATCACTGATCTGATGAGGCATAATTAGTGAAATCAATCCAGCACTAGCCTAATCCTGTCATGTCAGATCAGTGACCACTCTGAGGAAGGAAGGATGCATTTTAAGAGTACTTGAACAGGACCCTCAAGTCAGCGCTAGCCGGCTAGGCACATTCCACATTCCTTTCTGAGGAACTTTTGAAAGTGTAATTCATAGTTAACAGTTCAAATCCCCCATATTGTTTGATGATCTTGTTCCTGAATGGGAATGCCAACACAGGGACGTCTTTACTTCACTTATATCATTTTGACGACTAGGCCCATTACTACTTTGTTATTAGCCTCTATGGCTGTTATGATCAAGTCTGTCAATTCAAATCAAATTGTATTTGTCACGTGCGCTGAATACAACAGGTGTAGATTTTACTTTGAAATTCTTACTTACAAGCCCTGTCCCAACAATGCAAAGGTAAAAAGTAAGTAGACAATGGCAATCAGTGATATCAACATTAGGTGGTCAGACTGAAATACTTTGGTAGTGTCAACATTTTTGACAGATCTCGAAGGGATGGTTTTTGATTGACACAAAAAACGGCACGGACAGTTGAACTGTCACGTTCCTTCTATGTGAAAACTGTGGTGGCGGTTGAGAACATTGAACGTTTGGTGGCCAGTTAAGACTTGACTGACAAGAAGTACTCTTTCGTTTATTAACTCTGTTTCATTTTGCTGCGGGCTGCATAAACCCACATCCAAGCAGAGAAACCACTGTGCTCACTTAGTGTGAGCAGAAAAAGAATAGCACCACTGTTCTTTCTTGTCTCAGTTGTTGCTAACTCTCCCCTTGAGGATGACTCAAATGGAGAACCGCAGACATAACTATCTTCTCATCACATTGTGTACTGTGAAAGTAGGATCGTGTTATTTCTGTGAGGGAACTTTTTTTATGTTCACCACAGATATGGCCGTGGATAAACTCAAATTAGAACAAGTGAAGTTGGAACAGTTTTTTTGGAGTCATTTTAAACACTTACTAAGCGTTGAGATACACTATTTCAGCAATATCACCCGTACATATATTTTAGACCCTGTGGCAGATTTTGAAAATGTTCAGGAGGAATAGGTATTTGATCCAGTTTGTGAATATATTTGTAGTAAAAAGCATGATGTATTGACATGACTGCAAATATTGATGCACTTTTGATTGGTGCAAATAGAAATATTTGATCATTGCTTTGGGATGCATCTTGTTCAAAACAGCTAAGCAATATTTTTGGTAAACTATTAGAATTCAGAACACAGCCAACATGACACGTTGACCTCCAGAGTTGCAAAGGTAAAGTAAAGGTAAGCTTTGGTAAGGTAAGGTAAGCTCTATTGGGTTCAACATTGACTAAAGGACAGTTGGCGAGGACAAAATAGATTGTATTGTTAGGCTTGTTGTGTCCGTTGTCTTTTGCCTCTGCTGGTTAGAAGAGAGGAAGTGTCCTTTTTCGAAGAAAGTTAGAAAGTTCAATGCGATATTCATATTTCATGGCCATTCTCTTTCTCGTGTTCTACTCCACCCTCTCTCTCCCTATTTCCTTCTCTATCTATAAGTGGCAGTGCTTCCACTCAAAACCTTCTTCATTCAGTGTCACATATATCAAAGAAAGCCAGAGGTGGTGTTTGGACTTAAAAGGCAATGGGGTAAAAGAGGGTTGGATTAAGAATCAACCCAAGGCAATGTCATTAATGCCAATCAAACTAAACCAGGTAATACCATGCTTACAAAGGGTACACAATAAAGTCTTACAACTTGGGAACTGCTAGCGATGAAACCTCCTTTGTAGAAAGAGCAAAAATACCCCTTCTTACAGTTTGCTCAAACTGACTTAGAGATCCAGAGACACCCTATGGCCCGGGTCTGTACTGCTGAGAATGGGCTTGAAGCCAAAATGGAGGGGCTGTTGCTAGGCTCTTGGGCCAAGTCTGGTGCACTGTACTGTAACTGCAAATAGAGGATGAACACTTCACGCTGCAGCAGACAGGAGGACTTCACTGAGTAGGATACTGTGGGACTGAGACAGCTGTATCCACAAATTGGGCCAAGAATTGCCTCTACTCAAAGCTTATACTTTGGCTCTTACAGTCCAAAATAGGGTTTCCCCTTAGCCACTTTACAGCTTTAAGGGGAGCTAAATTGTTTGATATTCATAGCAGGAATCAGATTTTATAATCCCAAAGTGGGTGTCCTACCAATCCTATCTAGGCTGATCTAGTCCAATAGAAGCATCGATATGGGGAAAGGAGAGCTCTCATTGGTTTAATAAGAGTTTGATGATTGACAGGATATGATAATCCCACCCATCAGGGGGTTTAGAAGCTTCAAATCCCCCATATTGTTTGATGATCTTGTTCCTAAATGGGAATTCCAACGCAGAGGCGTAGGGACATGTCAAATTAGCAGTTTCACATATGAAAATCACATGCTGAGTTTAAAATTAATGTAAAAACATTTATTCACATGCATTAAATTTAGAGCTCACATGTATACACCCCCTTCTCACGTGAGAGGAAAAACATGTTTTCACCTCACATGTGAATCTCAGTTGCACGTGAAATTTACAGTTTCACATGATAAAAACTTTCACAGGTCTAAATCAAATTTGCAGTTTCATATCTAAGAAAACTCCACGTGAAAATGTCACTTTCACATATGGAATTGCCTTTTTACATGTAAAGAACAATCACAGGTAAAAATCACATTTGCAGTTTAACGTGTAAGAAAACTCAATCTCAATATCACACATGTGGAATAGCAAGTTCACATGTGAAATCCATTCACATGTGACGACAAAGTTGCAGTTTCCCATGTAAGAAACATCCACATGTGAAAATCTACCTTTCACATGTGGAATTGCAAGTTGACACGTGGTGGTGAAATAATGTTATTCTCCTCACATGTGAAATGGTGGTGTTAACATGTTGCAGTATCAATGTATCTACATATGGAATCACTAATTCTATAATGCCATTCTGTAAAAAGGTAATTTAGCCTGCCTGAATAAAATAATTCAAGCGTGTTAAAAATGATCATCTCTTAATTCTGAGCCATCTATTTTGAGTGTTACTTCCGCAGGCGCACATTTCTCTTCTTCATACGTTGGTCAGTGACCATTGGAAGAAGCCCAAAGAAAAAAATAGCACTGTCAGAGTTAATCAGTTAACTCAAGTCAACTTTTTGTCATTTTAGTGCCCACTTTTTTTTTTGCGCATTGTCTGAAAGCATTCAAAATACACTGAAAACATTCAAAATACATAAACTATACAGCTAAAAACAACAATGTGATGTCAAAACAAGCTGACTTCAAATCAAATCAAATCAGGCTCTAACCAACAGTGCAAAAAAAAGGTATTTTGAGGTTAAAGAAAGTGTGTTTTTCGATTTACCTACTTTTGCTAATGGTTACTTTGGACAAAATCAAAACAGCAATATTCTTGTCATGCTTTTTGTACAATAAATATCTTAAATTAGAGCTCAATTTAAGCAAATTAAGAATTTCAATCATGATTAATCACAACAAATCCTGCAACAAGCTCAATATTTTTTTTTTTGTTTTTTTTGACAGCTGTAGTTGACATTAAAATATCAAAATATTAATGAAGGTGAAGTGGTCATGGTTGCTCATAGTCACCTGCATCTTCAAAATGAATGTTGGTCCTCTTGGTCCAATGGTCAAGACTTTGGCTTCCAAAAGTACATGTAAAACTCATAATAAATATCACATGTGAAATGTTGGGAAACCACATGTCTGAGTCCTGTGAGAAATTAACACACACAGGTCTTACTAGAATAGTGTTGAGTGCCCTGAAATCCACTCGTATTTTGGGGACGTTTGTGTCTGTTTTTCCCCCCACATCAGCCAAGAAGCATAATGACTTAATCTTGTCGTTCAACTCCCACTCCATTCGCCTATCACGAATGACAGATAATATAAAACTAGAATCCACTGGAAAGGCATAACGTTTTTATTGGATTATCAAATTAATCGAAAAGACCAAATAAACAACGTGCATCAACGTGCCATCCATGAATCCTCCGCCCTAATTGAATTACGTTTTCTTATTTTATATTTTCTGTGTTTGTTTTTGGCAGTCGCCATCTGTTTGCTTGGACTCTATTAATATGCCATTCAGTTTTGATTGGGCCTTCGTTTTTTTCTCCTCCACCAGCATTTCTCAGCTTCTCTCTCTCCCTCAATTGTCATGGAAATCATTAGAGGCGCCAAAGCAAGAAACAAAAGAACGAGCGTTCGTTCGTAGACCTGAGCCAAACCCCCCAGAACTGTAGCCTAATTATGACGGAACAATTAAGGACTGTGCATATTTATTGACGGAGGACTTTACACATGAACATATGCTCATGAATACCAACAACGGAAGAAAAAAATCCTCTTGAATGTCTATCTGATGTCGTCGTTATCAAACACCCCTGGTTTTGATAGGCCCTCACACCTTCCCCCTCCCCTCCTTTTTACACTCCATGGTTGACAGTCATATTCTCCTTTTTTTTAAGAGCCCGTGGAACAAGAATTTCCAATCTCGGCATTACTCAGAATTCAGATCACAACCCGCTCTCCAACAGTAATACCAGTCTACTTTAAAATTCATAACTACATTTGGAAGAATAAAAAGGCTCTGATGGAATATTTCCAAGAAGCTTACTTGAGCAAAAATAACATATTTAATAACCCTAACCTGGGTCTTTAGTACATACTGTAATGATAACAATAATACAATCGAAAAAAACTCCCAGCCATGCTTTAGTCTTGTTAAAGTTGGCCAAGTCAGCTCACTCTGTGATTCGCTCTGTCCTTTTTCATTTGTCCGGGAGCCAGTTTGAATGGGATCAAACAAACATGATTGAAGCTCGGCTGAGTTGCGCTATGCTGACAAGGGTTGCTGTTTTAGCCTGAGCTCCCCACTCTGCAAATAGTCAACGTTGTTATTGAAAGTGGTGTTGATTTGAAAATTATTTGATAGTCCTTCATGTGGGGATAATGTAAAGCCCAGAATTCCTCTTTTTGAATATTTACCAAACTGTCATCTTTCATCTGATTATTGAAAGTCCTGTTCTGATTTGACAATACCTCATAGGAACAACTGCACAAGTGTGTGAGGTAAAAAAGATAACATGCTTTTCCAATATGAATTGCACTGCTAGTATTAATCTCACACACTCTTTCTGGCCTTTCTCCTATTGTGCTAGTTGCTCTCTCTCTCTCTCTCTCTCTCTCTGTGTGTGTGTGTGTGTGTGTGTGTGTGTGTGTGTGTGTGTGTGTGTGTGTGTGTGTGTGTGTGTGTGTGTGTGTGTGTGTGTGTGTGTGTGTGTGTGTGTGTGTGTGTGTGTGTGTGTGTGCGTGTGTGTGTGCGTGTGTGTGTGTGTGTGGTGTTAGAGAGAGCGCATTGTGGGACGTCCTGAGCTGAATTAGGTCATCGCTAATCAGAGCTCCAATTCTCTCTCTCTCACTCTCTCCACTGTCTATCCCCCTCTTTCTCATCAAACACTGATACCCTTTGTGAGGCAACATGAATAGAGACACAGAGACCCCTAGTGGTTCTGAATAATAGTACATCAAGACCACAGAGAAGACTAAAGATGTGTACTCCATATGCTCTTGCACCATCTGTTTCTTGCACTTAGCACTGCAGCAGAAATGAGCAAAATATGATTTCCTTTTTTTATCACTTTTGCACCACATCTGTAGTAACAGTTATATGCTGTAATTAAACATGGTATTTTAATAAACGAAAGGGGGGCAGCACTAGCATTGACGCTTTATCACTTTAATATACGGTGTTGTATATGTTGATGTACTGGATGTCCAATCATCAACAATAGTCAACAGAGGTCATTGTTTTTTTTTATTTAAATGTATTGCTAATGCATCTGTTGCAGGTCAGCATTATGGTTCATTCCAAAAGAGATTCCACAGTTGGTATCTCTAGTCCCTTTGTTTGCTCGGTAAACAACATAGCAAATATTCCATTTTATCTCCACTTTCTACTTTAATGCCAAAATGACCACCTCCGAGCACATTCACCATTGGACCAAAGCAATTTCTGAATCATGACGCCACCAGGTCAACGAGATGGCTAAACGTAAACAAAGTGAGAGCATGAGCAATGTCACCGATATTCCATTCTGGGCTTCCGTTAACAAGGCCCTTTGAGAAAGACATAGGTCATTCCCGAATTCCCTAGTGTGCTACTTTTGACCAGTGCCTTATACTGTACTGTATTTGAGAAATAGAGTGTCATTTGAGACACAGCCAGTGTGCAATGCCTGCAGGCAGAGAATCCTGTGTCATCCCCTCATGCTGCTGTGTGGCTGTGGCTCACTGCATGGCTCAGTGAGCAGTGGAATGGACTGATGAGGTGACCTGAAAGCAGAGGTGAGGGGAGGAAAGGAGGAGGAGGAAGAGTAGGGGGGGGTGAGTGTCAGGCAAACTGTAGAATCACTGCTCAACGTTCCCCTGGAGACCGGTTGACATGAGTTGACAAAGGTGCGAACGGACAGGCAGAGAGGTTAGAATAGCCTCCGGTGAGGCTTGTGAAGCCGTGTTTGCTGGTGGTGGGCGACATGACTGTACAGGTATTAGTCTGACAAGGAGAGGTTCTGAGGTGTTTTACCAGCTGTCTGTAGAGGCAACAGAATAAATACCACAGGTAAACCTCCCTTATTCAGTTCATGGTATTTATTCTAATACATTTCTATATTTATTAATTGAAGAGTAGTAAATAATACTGCCAAATTGACAACAAAAATTGGCGGGAAGAATCTATATTGAAATAGATTTATATCAATATATCAATATCCTAATCCTTCTGTCTAAAATCTAAAAATGTTTTACTCTCCAGACAACGGCTAGCCATAATTGTAAGAAGCCCGATGCGACCTTTGCTGAATACTGATGCGGATCCCACCGCTGCCACCAATTTTCTCCTTTTTCTCTCTCTCGTAAGTGGCCTCCCATTTTTTAATCAAAATATATTCACACAATCTTCCGCGGCCTCCCTTCCAGACGGTGGATCTAACGGGCTGATTGGCAATTTTTCCAGCTAACTGATAGAACACTGAGGCCGCTGCCAATCTCCTAGACCCCAGTTGCCATGGCAACCCCTCAACCACGGTTATCGACGGGGGCTAATATGGATTCTCCATCCTGATTTGGTAGTCTGATATACACTATTATTATTCCCTCTCTTTGTTGTGCCGTGGAGCTAGTGGAGCCATTGAGACTAGATTTACCGGCATGTGGCGCCTGCACTTCACTGATATTGTGCCATTACTGTAAAAATCTAAAAGGAGGTGTTATTTGAAATACTGATTTACAATGGAAAGGGTATCACACTTCATGGATATCCTACTGTTCCCTCAGCAGTAGACTGTAAAGCTATCATGGGCATCCCAAATAATATCCTATTCCCTACATTGTGGACTACTTTTACCAGAACCCTAGTCAAAACTAGTGCACTACACTCTTTTGGTTTCAGGCAGAACCTTTTTGGGTTCCATGTAGAACCCTCCGTGGAAAGGGTTCTACCTGGAACCAAAAGGGTTCTATCTAGAACCTAAAAGGGTTCTTTGGCTGTCCCCATAGGAGAAGCCTTTGAAGAACCCTTTTCGGTTCCAGGTGGAACCCTTTTGGTTCCAGGTAGAACCCTTTCCACGGAGGGTTCTACATGGAACCCAAAAAGGTTCTACCTGAAACCAAAAAGGGTTATACCTAGAACCAAAAAAGGGTTGTCCTATGGGGACAGCCGAAGAACCCTTTTGGAACCCTTTATTCTAAGAGTGTAGGGAATAGGGTGCCATTTGGGACATAGAATCATCTCAGCTGTAGTGGCTGGGGCCAATTTGCCTTGAGTTAATAAACTGTCAGATTACCCACTGGTTTTGAGACTGCACACATCTGCTGTACATGCAGAGTAATTTTGTAAATTTTGGGGTTTCCTTTGTTGCCAACCAGAAATGTGAGAGAATGTGCACTATACACTCAGTGGCCAGTTTATTAGGTACACATCGAGTACTGGGTCGGGCCCCCCTTTGCCTCCAGAACAGCCTGAACTCTTCCAGGCATGGAAATGTTACTCAATTGGTATCAAGGGATCTACTGTGTACCAAGAAAACATTCCCTGCTCTACTACACCACTGCCACTAGCCTGTACCGTTAACACCAGACAGGATCCGGACTCTGCCATTAGCATGATGCAATAGGAAGCGGAATTCGTAGGACTAGGCAATGTTTTTCCACTCCTCAATTGTCCAGTGTTGGTGATCGGATGTCCACAGGGGCCGCTTCTTCTTGTCTTTAGTTGATAGAAGTGGAACCTGGTGTGGTCATCTGCTGCAATAGCCCATCCATGACAAGGACCGACAAGTTGTGCGTTCCCGAGATGCCGTTCTGCACACGACTGTTGTACTGCGCCATTATTTACTTGTTTGTGGCCCGCCTGTTAGCTTGTACAATTCATGCCATTCTCCTTCAACCTCTCTCATCAACAAGCTGTTTTCGCCCACAGGACTGCCGCTGACTGGATCTTTTTTATATGTCACACCATTCTCAGTAAACTCTAGACAATGTCGTGCATGAAAATCCCAGGTTGGCCCAGGTTGGAACCGGTGCACTTACCACCGACGATCATACCACACTCAAAGTCGCTTAAGTCACTCGTTTTGCCCATTCTACCGTTCAGATAAAAAAAAAATACTGAAAATGTCTGCACTGGTTGGAAATATAGGATAATTTGATGAATCTGTGGAACAATGGAGTTCTTACACAGAATGTTTTGAGTACTTTGTGTTGGCAAATATAATTAAAGCAGAAGTAGTTGTGCCAACATTTTCGACTGTTATGGAAAATACAAACTACTGCGCAGACTAGTAATGCCTGAAAAACCTGGTGACAAATCATATGATGAAATTGTGGCTACCTTAAAAGGACATTATTCTCCCAAACCACTGATCATGGCAGAGAGATTCAGGTTTCATAAGAGAAATCAAGAGGAGGGGGAGTCAATTTCACAGCTTGTGGTTGTATTGAAAGTGTTACAAATTCTCTGCCGGTGACTGTTATCAGGACCTCACAACCTTGAGCTGCACACTACATTCCCCATCCCCCAGCCCCCACGACCGGAGCCTGAGAGTCTAGAGGGTACCATAAACCTGTCTCTCAAACTCTCTCTGACCTGAATGACCTGCACCCTGATAGGTTGCTCGGGAGGTTACTAGGGGGCTGGACATCTGTCCATCCTCTTGACTCTGCAGGTCACACAATACTTGCAGTCTGCGGTGGCAGAGAGCAACATCTCTGTCTCTGCCCATCAACAACTGGACTCACTCATATCTCTGGACTTGTGGGGTGGAGTGCGTGCCCAAAGTGAGTTGTGTGACATTTGTATATTGTTCTTCACAGTTAGTTACTACTATTGCTTATTGCATACTACACCAAAAAAAAAAAAACGCAACAATTTCAAAAAAATGTTACTGAGTTACAGTTCATAGAAGGAAATCATTCAATTGAAATAAATTCCTTAGGCTATAATCTAGGGATTTCACATGGGTGGGCCTGGGAGGGCATAGGCCCAAGAGACAGGTCCACCCACTGGGGAGCCAGGCCCAGCTAATCAGAATTAGTTTTTCCATACAAAAGGGCTTTATTACAGACATAAATACTCCTCAGCACCACCCCCCTCCCAGCTTCTTGATATGCCACACCTGTCAGCTTTTTTGTGCGTATGGAACATTTCTGGGATCTTTTATTTCAGCTCATGAAAAATGGGACCAACACTTTACATGTTGCATTTATATTTTGGTTCAGTATATGTTCCCCTTCTGAGTTTACTGTGTTGTGTAATACTCTGCAGGTGACAAATGCAATTTATACAGTCCTTACTGCTATATTTTGTAAGATTCTGTATCGGTGCCTTTGTGCCCTGGTGAATTCATTCGGTATGTGTGTATTCATTACCTCTGTTACAGAACCGCTACCATTCCATTACCTTACCCACTTTTCATCCCCAAATTCATCTTCCTCAGTGTGTTTAATTATTTAGAGTCGACGCTGACATATGGAATAGTTTTAAGATGGTCATAATATGGATAATTTAGCTATGTCACGTTCCTGACCTGTTTTCTGTTGTTTTGTATGTGTTTAGTTGGTCAGGGCGTGAGTTGGGGTGGGCATTCTATGTGTTGTGTTTCTATGTTGGGTTTAATGTGTTGCCTGATATGGTTCTCAATTAGAGGCAGGTGTTTGACGTTTCCTCTGATTGAGAACTATATTAAGGTAGGCTGGTTTCACTGTTTGTTTGTGGGTGATTGTCTTCCGTGTCTGTATGTATGTTCGTACCACACGGGACTGTAGCGTTTGTTTGCAGTCTGTACCTGTTCGTGCGTTCTTCGTGTATTTGTAAGTTCTCATGTTTTAGGTCAGTCTACGTCGTTTATTTGTTTTGTAGTGTGTTAAAGAGTTTTCGTGTTTCGTCGTTCTGTTAATAAATATTCATTATGTATTCATCACCCGCTGCGCCTTGGTCCGCTCATTCACCACAAGACGACCGTTACAAGCTATTTGATTTTAGGTATCAAAAAACTATATAAAAAAATGTATTTTATAAAATATAGATTTTGGCCTTTACTACTAAAGCCCATTGAAATGCATTGAATAACATCAATAAATGGCAAAACATTTATCATAACATTTATCATAATGATATCTGTCCTAAATTTAGGAGATATTAAAAAAAACTCTGAAAAAAAATATATATTGACACATATTTAACCCCTTTTTTAGGTAGGCTCAAAACTACCTTTATACTTGATTTTTTTTTTTACCATACCGGTTACCTTCAGAGAGTCCCTTGTGGAGGTCCTAGAGCGAAATGGAGAACACCATGTTCGTGAGAGTCTCCCCTTTCCATAGACTAGTTTAAAGGTCAAACCGTTCAGACGCTACGTCTGAAAAACACGGCTCTAGCTCTGCCACCTCTCACTGCAGATGCGGAAGTGCGGCACTGGTGGGTGTGGTGGATTGAGACGCATCCAATGCAAAAAAACAGATATCTCTAGCTTAAATTGACTGATTTTGATGGGGATTTATTGTTATGTAACTTAGATTGACGCTCCAGCGCGTCAATCGACACTATGGGGTTAAATAACGTTCCTGTGTGTTAACTCTTGGGCTGATTTATTCACCTTTAACCGGGGGTGTAACAATTGTTGTCGGGAGAAGGAGAAGAGGACCAAGGTGCAGCGTGGTAAGTGTCCATATTAACTTTTAATAAATACTAACACTTCAACAAAACGACAAACGAACAGTTCTGCAATGTGCACTACACTAAACAGAAAACTACCCACAAACACAGGTGGGAACAGGCTACCTAAGTATGGTTCTCAATCAGAGACAACAATTGACAGCTGCCTCTGATTTAGAACCATACCAGGCCAAACACATAGAAATACAAAACATAGAACAAAACATAGAATGCCCACCCCAACTCACACCCTGACCAAACCAAAATAGAGACATAAACAAGGAACTAAGGTCAGGGCGTGGTGCCAGTGAGTCACAAACCAGTAAAATATATACAGTTGAAGTTGGAAGTTTAAATACACTTAGGTTGGAGTCATTAAAACTAGTTTTTCAACCACTCCACAAAATTCTTAACAAACTATAGTTTTGGCAAGTCGGTTAGGACATGTACTTTGTGCAAGTAATCTACTTTTGTTACGCACGCCTCTGAGAAGAGGGAACGCAACTCCCTGCTATAACTCAACTCCCTGAAGTGCAAGAGGTATGGACTGTAGGTGCGAGCAAGGATGACACAAAAGCAGATTTTACCGTTTACTTGGATTTATTTTCTTACACGGTAATATGGGGAAAAGGGGCTGGACGGAACCAAAGCAAAGAAAGTAAATATCAAAAAGTTCCCCCTCTCCTATCTAACCTGCCTACCCACTTAACTTACCTAATTTAGCACCGTCTGGTGCCCTAACCAAAATACAGGGGGTGGTCCGCCCAGGTCTTACCTAGTGTGCCTAGACAGTAAATATACTACGGGTATATGTATGCCCGCGGGCCTCTTGCCTAAGCACTCCCAAAGTGCCTTCTCCTTCCCCCCTGGGAACAAATGAAACAGAGTAATTATTAATGATTTCACAAACACTCAAACACAGGACATAGAAAAACTGCTACCAACAATAACGGTACATACCACACTTTCTGATACACAACCCACACTATATCACAATCTAATTTTTCTCTCTCTCAATCTCCAAATCTCTACTCCTTATCTCATCTCTCTCCCCTCTCTCTCTCCTGGGCAGAACACTGGCTTTTATCTTCAGGTGGCAATGGTGATTAGAGTCAGCTGCTTCTTGACGAGGGGGCGGGGTCAGCTCCAATCACCAATTAGCCTGGGGTTGACCAATCAGCTGGTTGGGGAGTACTTCAGGAAGCCATCTCCTGAAACACACACTCAAATACAAAACAGAACACAGAAACTGGGGAACGTAACAACTTCGTACAAGTAAAATTTCCAACAATTGTTTACAGACAGATTATTTCACTTACAATTCACTATATCACAATTCCAGTGGGTCACAAGTTTACATACACTAAGTTGACTGTGCCTTTAAACAGCTTGGAAAATTCCAGAAAATATGTCATGGCTTTAGAAGCTTCTGATAGGCTAATTGACTTCATTTGAGTCAATTGGAGGTGTACCTGTGGATGTATTTCAAGGCATACCTTCAAACTCAGTGCCTCTTTGCTTGATATCATGGGAAAATCTAAAGAAATCTGTCAAGACCTCAGAAAAAAAATTGTAGACCTCCACAAGTCTGGTTCATCCTTGGGAGCAATTTCCAAATGCCTGAAGGTACCACGTTCATCTGTACAAACAATAAAAGTAAGCAAGTATAAACACCATGGGACCACACAGCCATCATACCGCTCAGGAAGGAGACGCGTTCTGTCTCCAAGAGATGAACATACCTTGGTGCGAAAAGTGCAAATCAATCCCAGAACAACAGCAAAGGCCCTTGTGAAGATGCTGTAGGAAGCAGGTACAAAAGTATCTCTATCCACTGTTAAACAAGTCCTATATCAACATAACCTGAAAGATTGCTCAGCAAGGTGGAAGTCACTGCTCCAAAACCGCCATAAAAAAGCCAGACTACGGTTTGCAACTGCACATGGGGACAAAGATCGTACTTTTTGGAAAAATGTCCTCTGGTCTGATGAAACAAAATAAAACTATTTGGCCATAATGACCATCATTATGTCTGGAGGAAAAAGGGGGAGGCTTGCAAGCCGAAGAACACCATCCCAACCGTGAAGCACGGGGGTGGCAGCATCATGTTGTGGGTGTGCTTTGCTGCAGGAGGGACTGGGGCACTTCACAAAATAGATGGCATCATGAGGCAGGAAAATTATGTGGATATATTGAAGCAACATCTCAAGACATCAGTCAGGAAGTTAAAGCTTGGTCGCAAATGGGTCTTCCAAATGGACAATGACCTCAAGCATACTTCTAAAGTTGTGGCAAAATGGCTTAAGGATAACAAAGTCAAGGTATTGTAGTGGCCATCACAAAGCCCTGACCTCAATCCTATAGAAAATTTGTGGGCAGAACTGAAAAAGCATGTGCCAGCAAGGAGGCCTACAAACCTGACCCAGTTACACCAGCTCTGTCAGGAGGAATGGGCCAAAATTCACCCAACTTATTGTGGGAAGCTTGTGGAAGGCTACCCAAAGCGTTTGACCTAAGTCAAACAATTTAAAGGCAATGCTACCCAAATACTAATTGGGTGTATGTAAACTTCTGACCCACTGGTAATGTGATGAAAGAAATAAAAGCTGAAATAAATCATTCTCTCTGCTATTATTCTGACATTTCACATTCTTAAAATAAAGTGGTGATCCTAACTGACCAAGAACAGGGCATTTTTACTAGGATTAAATGTCAGAAATTGTGAAAAACTGAGTTTAAATGTATTTGGCTAAGGTGTATGTAAACTTCCGACTTCAAATGTATGTCGCTCTCTTTCAGAAACAGTTATCTGAACACTGTGAATTTGGGCGATGACAGAGTGACACTATATGTGATAGGTTAGTGTGTGGCACATGCAGTGAGGCAATTCAGAAACACCTTTTTACTGGGAGTACCTTAACACTGCAGAGAGCAATAGAAGTGAGTACGTCAATGGAAATGACAAATAAAGACGCACAGCAGCTAAGTGCATCGGCCCAAGTGCATAAATTATCTACGGATTAAAAAACAAGGCAAGCCATGCTATCGCTGTGGGAAACCAAGGGCCTCATTTACAAACCGTGCATACCTACAAAATATACCCCCAAAATGTGCGTTGGCATTTATAAAGTTGGCATTTATCCAAATTTAACTTGACGTGAGAATGTGCTCACCTCCCCGCAAACTTTAGACCATGCTAGGCTTGGGAGGTATACCGTATATACGGTGTATTTGGAAATAGCCATGGGATGGTTTTTCAATACTGTCACGTTTCTGACCTTATTTCCTTTGTTTAGCCTTGTTTAGTTGGTCAGGACGTGAGCTGGGTGGGCATTCTATGTTATGTGTTTCTATGTTGGGTTCATTGCATTAGCCTGATATGGTTCTCAATCAGGGGCAGGTGTTTTACATTTCCTGAGCCTTCAAAGCTGCCCGTCTGTCCTGAGCCTTCAAAGCCGCCCGTCTGTCCTGAGCCTTCAAAACCGCCAGTCTGTCCTGAGCCTTCAAAGCCGTCCGTCAGTCAGGAGCCGCCAGAGCCGTCCGTCAGTCAGGAGCCGCCAGAGCCGCCCGCCAGACAGGAGCCGCCAGAGCCGCCCGCCAGACAGGAGCCGCCAGAGCCGCCCGCCAGCCAGGAGCCGCCAGAGCCGCCAGCCAGCCAGGAGCCGCCAGAGCCGCCAGCCAGCCAGGAGCCGCCAGAGCCGCCAGCGAGCCAGGAGCCGCCAGCCAGCCAGGAGCCGCCAGCCAGGCAGGAGCCGCCAGAGCCTGCAGCCAGCCATGACCTGCCAGAGCCGGTAGCCAGCCATGACCTGCCAGAGCCACCAGCCAGCCATGACCTGCCAGAGCCGTCAGCCAGCCATGACCTGCCAGAGCCGTCAGCCAGCCATGACCTGCCAGGGCCGTCAGCCAGCCATGACCTGCCAGAGCCGTCAGCCAGCCATGACCTGCCAGAGCCGTCAGCCAGCCATGACCTGCCAGAGCCGTCAGCCAGCCATGACCTGCCAGAGCCGTCACTCAGTCCGGAGCTGCCCCTCAGTCCGGTGCTTTTTTCTCCTCTCTGTTGTCAGTCTGTCTGCTCCTCCCCCCTCTTCTCCAAACAGAGCAGGCAGGCCCGTTGTCCTAGCGAATCCACACAGACACACCCTGTTGACATGCTGTTGGAGAGCCAGTACTGTCAAAACTTTGCATCAAACTTTGTTCATTTGCACAAAAACACTCTTGGTAGATTAGCTGTAGACCACACTATCTACCAAGAGAGTTCTCATCTATATTTTTCATAGCCATCTATGTACCACCACAAACCAACGCTGGCACTAAGACCGAAATCAACGAGCCGTAGAAGGCCATAGGCAAACAAGAAAATGCTCATCCAGAAGCAGCACTCCTAGTGGCTGGTGACTTTAATGCAGGCAAACTTAAATCTGTTTTACCTCATTTCTACCAGCATGTCACGTGTGCAATCAGAGGAAAGAAAACTCAAGACCACCTTTACTCCACACACAGAGATGCAAACAAAGCTCTCACTCTCCGTAGCCGATGTGAGCAAGACCTTTAAACAGGTCAACAGACGGATTACCAAGATGTGTACTCAGAGCATGCGCGGACCAACTGGCAAGTGTCTTCACTGACATTTTCAATCTCTCCCTGACCGAGTCTGTACTACCTACATGTTTCAAGCAGACCACCATAGTCCCTGTGCCCAAGAAAGCAAAGGTAACCTGCCTAAATGAATACCGCCCTGTAGCACTCACGTCGGTAGTGCTTTGAAAGGCTGGTCTTGACTCACATCAACACCATCATCCCGGAAACCCTAGAACCACTCCAATTCACATACCGCCGCAACAGATGATGCTATCTTAATCGCACTCTACACTGTCCTTTCCCACCTGGACAAAATGAATACCTATGTGAGAATGCTGTTAATTGACTACAGCTCAGCGTTCAACACCTTAGTGCCCACAAAGCTCATCACTAAGCTAAGGACCCTGGGACTAAACACCTCCCTCTGCAACTGGATCCTGGACTTCCTGACGGGACGCCCCAAGGTGGTAAGGGTAGGCGACAACACATCTGCCATGCAGATCCTCAACACGGGGGCCCCTCAGGGGTGTGTACCTGTTGTATTCGGCGCATGTGACAAATAAAATTAGATTTGATTTGAAAATGTCCAAACTCACCAAAAATGTAATTAGGTAGATCCTACCTATATACGTATAACTTTGAGCTGGATTGCCTGTATTTGCAATTATTTTTTTCCCATTTGCGCTCGATAGCATATGTAGCTAGCAGCCTCCATGGAAATTCGCTATTACTTGTGCTGATTTTGCTAGCATTCTGGTAATAGGCGCCCTTTTTTGTGATTTGTTTGGCGGCCCCTTGTGAACTGAAATCCCAGGGCGAGAGAAGGATGGTATGATGAAGTGAAAATCTGGATACCGCCCAACCCTAGACCATGCGTATGCACATCTGCTAATGGTTGAAATATTGTATTACAAGTAAGTATTTTGCGCAAATGGGGGATTAAAACATTAGATTAGATTAAAACATTTTGCCAACACAGTGAATAGACTGGTAGTTTATGTCAAATATTTGACATTATGGGTAGGTTACAGTATTGCTGTGCATGCGATAGGAGCGCGACATCATTGCCTATTTAATCTCAGAGCCTATACCAAGGCAGGACATTGAAACCCAATAATCTATTGATAAACTAAATATTGAACAACAATTTGTCTTTTGCATGCCATGACCTAATCCCAATAGTTCCCAAATATACAGCAAATAAAGGGCATTATTGACACCATAAAAGGTGAATGGAGGTGTTTTCCCGGTGTTGTTTCAATGCTCATTCACGCGTTTTACCACAGGTGTTGATTTATAACGAAGACATGCGTATGTATGGACGTGCAGCAAGTTTATAATCTCAATATTGTTGTACATGCCCAGACTTTTCTGAAATGGAGCACGCATATATTTAGTGTGACATTTACGCAATGGTTATAAATGAGGTCCCTGGTCGCCAAACGGAGAAGTGTTGGTGCAAATACTGCAGAAGTTGTGGCCAAAAGGGTCACATTGAACGTGCACGCAAAAACTAAAAGACACAATCAAACAAAAGTACCGAACAAACGAAAAGTGACTTCAGGAAGTACAAAAAGAAAGAGCATAAAATGGAGCACACAGAGGGTGAACAAAGTGATACCCTGTCTGAAGTGGAAGAATATTTGCATATTTTGCCCATTTCAGACAATGGAAACGGAGCTCAACAAACAGAAGTTAAATCTACCACCCTACATCATGAGAGGCAACCATCCAGCTTTGTTAGGACAAACCTGGCTGGAACAGATCAAACTGGCATGAAATTCATATAATTCAAACCTACAAGGGATATTGAAGCAACACTGTGTTCAATGGAAAACTTGGCAGTATAAAGGACATAAATGTTAAACTGACCGTAAAACCAGACAGCAAGCCAAAATGCTTCAAAGCCAGAGCCATTTGCCATAAAACCCGAAGTTTAAAGTGAGCTAGACAAATTAGTTAGAAGTGGAGCATTGGATCCAGGTGTTAGTGAATGGGCTACACCCGCCGTTCCACTCCTGAAAAAAGACGGAGCCCTCAGACTCTGTGGCGACTTCAAAGTCACCGTTAACCCTGATGAAAACTATCCATTACCCCTCAATGATGACCTCTTTTCTGGTTTAGCTGGAGGACACAAATTCAGTAAGAAAGACTTGTCAGGCCTATCTACAGATGCATGCTGACCAAGAGTCACAAGAACTGTTGACCATAGTGACTCACATAGGACTGTACAGGTACCGGAGGCTTCCTTTTGGAATCACCTCAGCTCCAGTCTTGTTTCAGAGAGCTATGGACCAGATACGGAGAGGGCTCACCACGGTCCAATGTTACCAGGGTCCAATGTTATCTACTCAACACCGGCAAAGACGAGCAGGAGCACCTGAGAAATCTGGACGCTACACTACAGAGACTGGAAAGGTACGGATTGAGGGTCCGGAAGGACAAATGTGAGTTTTTCCGGCCTTCCGTTGAGTACCTGGGCCACGTCATCGACAGTTCGGGGCTCAGTATGGCGCCATCATGGAAGCTCTTACTGTGAATCAGCTGAGATCATTCTTAGGACTACTGACATATTACGCAACGTTTGTGCCGGACTTAGCTAACATGCCAAAGCCGCTGCATGTGCAAACCGTGGAAGTGGACAGACAGTTGTGAGGAGGCCTTCAAGTGAAAACAGCCTTAGCTCAGTCAGAGGCCCTAACCCACTTCAACCCCAACTTGCCATTACAGTTGGCATGTGATGCATCACCGTATGTGTTGGTGCTGTTGTCTCACACATCATGCCATCATGAGAGCCAAGAGCAATTAAGCACAGATAGAGCGCCATCGTGTTCAGAGTTAAAAAATTCCATCAATTTCTGTTTGGACAACGATTCACACTGCTGACAGACCAATTACTTCCATCTTTGGTCCCCACACCAGCATTGCGTCGCTTGCAGCCAGCTGCATGAAGCGATGGGCCTTACTGATATCTGCTCACCAGTACAACATCAAGTATAGAATGTCTAAGCATCACTGCAATGCAGACGGCCTCCCAAGGCTTCCCTTACCTGTCGCACACCACACAGAGCACTCCCAGGCTGAAATCTTCTACTTCAAGGAAGTGATGAACACCCCGGTTACGTCAGCCCAAGTGAAGAAGTTCACCTGCAGTGATCCGGTGACGTCTGTGGTCATGGACATTGTCAATCGTGGGAAAGGACAGGAGCTGTCGGACAGCCTCAAGCCTTACCCGGTGAGCAAAAACGAGCTCACAGTTCAGTCCGGATGCTCGTTATGGGGCTTTCGAGTCATCATACCACTGCCACTGAGAAAGCAGGTATGTGAAGAAGTCCATTCAGGGCACTTTGGCATGGTGCCAATGAAGGAAATTGCATGCAGCTACTTTTGGTGGCAAAAGGCTTGAGCGCAGCTATCGAAGACAAGGCTAAGTCATGTTGTGCAATGTCAAATTATGAGGAACATGCCTAAGCTAGCGTCGCTACACCCATGGAGCTTCCCAGAGGAGCCTTGGCAGCGAGTCCACATAGACTATGCAGGCCCACTGGAGGACCATATGTTATTTTTTATTTGATGTATTTTTTTTAGGGGGAAGATCAGCTTTAATATTGCAGATAGATTGCGGCTTCTATCGGTGTAATTGTATTCCTCATTTCCAATCTCCAAAATATATTTTTTGTGTATATACACACGGTATATATTATTTCGAAATCGTAGTCGACACACACAGCAAACGGCCTGAGGTCACAGTGATGAAGAGCACTTCAGCTGAGCGAGCCATCAAAGAACTGCGATCAGTCTTCCGTCAGGAGTGTTAGCGATAATGGCCCTTCAAACTGTTGTCTCAATAGTTCCTGTCATTCAAGGAAGCAAACGGAATCCAGTACATAAAGTCAGTGCTATGACCATATTACTGCCACACTGGCAGTCATGAGTCATGACCGCAGTAACATTTTGTCACGGTAATCTCCTCTTATGCACTCTGGATATGTGTTGGTAGCACCCGACTCGCTAACGACCGTCAGGTTGCTAATGGCCCGGTACTCAGCGCTCTATTGTTCCTCTGACATCAATGCAAGTGAAATGAAAATCACATCCAACAATTATCATTAAAACGGTATCATGTTTTTAAAACTCATCTCACCGTGCTCGATCAATTTGAAGAAAGAAGTTCAACAAAACAGGTTGAAACTGAGTGGAAAACATGGTCGTTGTGGGTCTTGTTTCAAAGCCTGACACAGCAAAATGGACTTTCTAAGGTGGTGATTCATTCAAAACATCCAAACATGCATAGGTATAGGCCTATATATGAAGCCCAAGCCCGATAATGTTATTATTAATTTAAATAACGATTGTGCCCTTATACAATACATAGCCTAATTACGCATGGCAGATTTAAGATGTTTTGTTACATTGGTCTAGCCTATACTTCAAAATTAAACAAATTCTAGTAACCACCTTAATTAAGTGTGGACTGTATTATTATGCATACTGGATGGACTGGTTACCTTGTGCTACCCACCAAACGTTCTATCCATGAGTCTGGGAGAGAACGTATAGACCTAGGCAATGCTATTGGCTCATTGATGTGCAGGGCGGCTTACAGTCAGCCTAGAATTATAGTGAGTTTGCATTTGATTTTGAATAGCCTAGTAATAGGGTATTTTTTATATTTTCAGAATTAACAGGTCGATGCATTACCTTAGCTACAGAATATCTCACCACTGTATGTTTTCATCTCCTCCTCTTTCTCCCTCATTCCTTTCCCGAGCGCATAAAGAGAGGGATTGTCAACAGTTTAATGACATATGTTTTGTTGTGAAAACATGTTACTATCGATGTTCTCGAACAGATATCACTTGAAACAGTCAGAGTGCCTACTCGGGGTGCTGTTGTACCCTAGTCTGGCCATACAATGTGACTTTAGACTCACCTGTACGTCGTCATTAGCCTGCAAGAGAAAGACGACCCCCTGAAAGATTGAACATTTGGTTTAGAGACTAACCTCAGACATTAGGGCAGAATACAACCCAGTGTTAAGTGAGAACTGAGGCATTCTACCCTCTTTCCCTAGTTCAGGAAAGGTTATACTGAAAAGTTACATTGTTACATTGGGAGAACTGTTCTGGTAAAAAAAGATATGTTACTTAAAGATAAAGACTATAAAGGGCCTCCCGGGTGGCGCAGCGGTCTAAGGCACTGCTGCGCAGTGCTAGCTGTGCCACCAGAGACTCTGGTGCCCAGGCTCTGTCGCAGCCGGCCGTGACCGGGAGGTCCATGGGGCGACGCACAATTGGCCTAGCGTCGTCCGGGTTAGGGAGGGTTTGGCCGGTAGGGATATCCTTGTCTCATTGCGCACTAGCGACTCCTGTGGCGGGCCGGGTGCAGTGCACGCTGACCAGGTCGCTAGGTGTACGGTGTTTCCTCCGACACATTGGTGCGGCTGGCTTCCGAGTTGGATGCGCGCTGTGTTAAGAAGCAGTGCGGCTTGGTTGGGTTGTGTTTAGGAGGACGCATGGCCTTCGTCTCTCCCGAGCCCGTACGGGAGTTGTAGAGATGAGACAGTAACTACTAACAATTGGATACCACGAAATTGGGGAGAAAAAGTGGATAATGTAAAAAAAAAAAAATAAAAAAAAAATGAGGACTATAAAGAAACTAAAGAAAATAATATGCAAAACAGTGAATATTTACTTTTTCCTTATGAGGCATCAAAAGTAAAGAGGGAATTCCAATGTCCCTTAAGTACATTGGAATGCTTGGAATGTCTTGTCCTGTGAAATGCATTACAGAACGCCCACGTTAATTTCTACTCCTGTCTCATGTCCGGTCCTTATACTTGTTGTATAAGTAATACAGTGTGCTATACAACGTCTTTGCGGTGAGCAAGTTATAAAGCATAGGATAGGAAACACCAAGTTAAGCGGAGTGTAATAATATTATTGTTGTTCTTTTTTTATGACGTTTTGATAGTTTAATTCATTTATAAAAACCTATTAGCATAGAAACAGAGGACTCCAACGAAGGTTCACACAGTGTACCGCAATTGTAACTTGCGGTTGTTAAGGATATGTTTAGAAAACTGAAAATGACATGATGAAAATGTATTTATGAGAAATGATTATCAATAGCTTTTTACAAATTGCTTAGTATGATGGCTATTTAGTAGACTAGTTAGTTGAATGAGAGAGAGAGAGACAACTGAAAACTGTATTGAAGAGAGAAGCACCAGATAAACATTATTTTAAACCTTATCTTCAAGGTGTCAGACTACATTCTTCTCACCGTACCCTATTCACATCCAAAGATTTAATCGGGTACACTACACTACTAGACCACCGGTTCTCAATCTTTTTGGGGCCGTGGACCCCTTTTTGATGGCTACAACCAATGGCTACTAGTAGTAGTAGTTTGAAGGATAATAAAAAATATAAAAAACTGTGGCGCACATTGTTATAAACTTATCATTCTATTCATCACTATCGCATCAATTCAGGCAATTTATCGCATTACGGATTTTTGTCCCTATCGGCCAGGTCTTTTTGTCTCTATCTCCCAGCTCTTTTTGGCCCTATTGACCAGCTCTATGTACTACCATGGTACATTTTTGGAAGAGAAAGAAGCCATGGCCATCCAATGAGGACTACCTTGATAGTTCATTTGATGGCATGTCAAAATTTTGCTTTGTGGGTATGAAGTGGACTCGGGTTCCCATCCTGGGTTGCCCGTACGTTCCTTTTACAAAAAAAGATTGTAGTTAGAGTGCAGTATAACTGCAGTACACTATACTGCAAGTACTGTGTCCAAAATAACACTGTTTTTCTGTTGTGCAGTATGCTTATTTTGCAGTATATAACTGCTGTTAGAGGAAGTTTAACTGCAGTACAATCCACCAATAGAGTACCTTTCGGGTAGTGAAACTTGGTCCAAAAAAACCTATTAATTTCACCTAATTTTAACATTCTGTCATAAAGAACACATGTTCAACTTCATAAAAAACATGTTTTCCTAACTCAAACGGTTAAATAAATAAAAAGATTATAGTAAGTGCCAATTAAGTGGGTTAAAATGTTCCTAGAAGTCTGAAAAACATGAGGGATGCAGATATTTGGCACATTAGCAAGTCAGATTTAATTTTTTCCCCATATGGTCTATATTAAAGGGCCGTTCACTTAACATAACAGGCTTAAATATCTGTGAAAAATGTCTACTTAAAATATCAAAGGGAAGCAAAACGTACGCTACTCATGGAATGACCCAGTTATACTTCAACTGCAGTACACTGAAGTTATTAGGAAAGCACTGCTTCCAAAATAACACAGTACACTCCAGCTACTCCACTTTTGGGGGCGGGATCCCTACTACATATGCAGCTTGTTAATCAAACTGATATCTAAAGATCTACCAATAAAACCCTGTAAAAGTTAACAATCAAAGTTTATTACACTTTTATATACAAACAACCCTGCAAGGCACACCTTTTGTTGAAATAAGAATATACAATAAATGTTTCTTATTGAAAGCAAACAAGTTTTAGTTTGAAATATATATTAATTTAGGTTTGTTTAGCATTGTAGAGAGAAGGCCACGAGTAGTGAATAGTCCGTTGACACAAAAGAAATGGGGGCAATTGAACACAGATTGTCATGTAAACTATAGACCCCATCTCTGTTCATTTTAAGTTGGTGTGATTTCTGTAAATGCACACTCCTAACAAAAGGACTAACACTGTATAAAAACTGCATCATGAGTCCCCAACAAGCTTATATCGTTGAAATGCATCAGCGATTTTGGCTGTAGTTGTTAAGAAGAGAACATAATGTGTATTCAACTAGGACTTAAAAAAGGTTTAAATATAACACAACTCAGTACCTGTAGCATATACTCTGATAACTCTTTTAATAGGAAACACTTTCAATGTATTCATTGATAATGTTATACCCAGAGCCAAATACATACATATACGTATACTATAGAGTTACATACACCTATATGGCTGGTTATACCTATGGGAGAACCATTCCATCGATCTTTGCTCAAACGATCTAGTTTTGAGGGACAACTTCCTAAATCAAAAGAAGTCGTAGTATGCACTCCTTTGACAGAAATGATAACGCATCAAATTCTGTATATACTGTATCTATAAATGCATAGTAATCTTATGCATAAAGTAATTCCAGTTAGTTGGAGGGTGGAGCTTTTGTTAAGTGAAATTACAGTGGCAACAATCCGTTTGGTGCCTGTATCTAAATGTCTGGATTTAGGTGTTAAACTATATGTCAGAAAGCACATTTTAAGTTATTTTCATGTTGATATTGGTTAAGGGAAACATTTATAAACCTACTAAAGAAATGCAGAGTCAAAAGGCTTTTCGCTGCACTCAAAATGTATCTGAATCAGTACTTGGAAAACTGCTCTAATAGCAGACATAAAATAATGGTTCTCCAAATGTTTTATGGCAAAACAGTAAACCCTCTGAATAGTTCAACACAATCAGTCAATAGTGCATGTAACAGTTTAAAATTGTGTAACTTTTTTTGAAGCCGTTGTAAAATCAATGGTGCCTGTTATAACCACTTCTGAGAGGTTATATCAATTGACTTATCACTTATGACAACGGACATGCTATGACCCATGAAACAATCAAATGCAATTCAAACATTTAGCCCCTTGATCTTGGCAACAGTGCTATGTAGGCTGTCATAAGTGTACTTTTGGCTCTCGTAAGTTAATATCCTCTTAGGACAGATGTTGCCCTTACGACTGATAAGGACCTTTGAAAGCATCATTATTGCAGGTACAGTATATCTTCAATCCACTCGCTTCCCACTTTGATTCTGACCAACGGTGGCCCTTGGTAAGAGTTTGGTGAGGTTTGAAACAGAGCGGTGACATCATATCCTCTGCAGTGACGTCACATCCTCCTAACGTTAGTCATGGCTGCGTGTAAATACGCATGGGTGGTTCGGTGGTTTTTCAGGGAGGGTGGGGGAGGTTATCATGCTAACAAGCCTAGCCGCTTGACCTTAGCGGAGAGGAAGGAGTGGATGATGAACACCATGGTCTTGGGACAGGAATGGAGGTCCAGTTGCTGCAGGAGAGGGAAGAGAGGGTAAGAGAGAGAAAGAAGGGGGGAGAGAGAAGTTGAAAAGTTTAGTCTGTATTGAAATGTTTTTGGGGGTTTGAAAATGGGGTTCATCATGGGCCCGATTCAGACTTAGGAAATCTATTTCCTTTTTACACGTTTTGATTTAAGCTGGTGCAGGGGGTGCTGAGATGTTGGCCAGGGTAGGGGTAGCCAGGTGGAAAGCATGGCCAGCCGTGGAAAAATGCTTTAATGAAATGATCGATTATCGTAGATTTATCGGTGGTGACAGTTTTTCCTATCCTCAGTGCAGTGGACAGCTGGGAGGAGGTGCTCTTATTCTCCATGGACTTTATAGTGTCCCAGAACTTTTGGAATTAGTGCTACAGGTAGAAAATTTCTGTTTAAAAAAAGCTAGCCTCAGCTTTCCTAACTGACTGAGTATATTGGTTCCTGACTTCCCTGAAAAGTTGCATATCGTGGGGGCTATTCGGTGCTAATTCAGAACGCCACAGGATGATTTGTGCTAGTCAAGGACAGTCAAGTGTGGGGTGAAAAAAGGGCTATATCTGTTCTTAGTTCTACAATTTTTTGAATGGGGAATGCTTATTTAACCTCTCTGGGGTAGGTGGGACGCAATCGTAAAATTATATAAAAATCAAACTTTCATTAAATCACACATGTAAGATACCAAATTAAAGCTACACTCGTTGTGAATCCAGCCAACATGTCAGATTTCAAAAAGGCTTTTCGGCGAAAGCATAAGATGCTATTATCTGATGATAGCACAACAGTAAACAAAGAGAGTAGCATATTTCAACACTGCAGGCACGACACAAAACGCAGAAATAAAAATATAATTCATGCCTTACCTTTGACGAACTTCTTTTGTTGGCACTCCAATATGTCCCATAAACATCACAAATGGTCTTTTTGTTCGATATATATCCAAAATGTCCATTTATTTGGCGCGTTTCATCCAGAAAAACACAGCTTCCAACTTGCGCAACGTCACTACAAAATACACTGCTCAAAAAAAAAGGGTACCGGTCCTGCTGCTGGATTGTTGCCCTCCTACGGCCTCCTCCACGTCTCCTGATGTACTGGCCTGTCTCCTGGTAGCGCCTGCATGCTCTGGACACTACGCTGACAGACACAGCAAACCTTTTTGCCACAGTTCGCATTGATGTGCCACCCTGGATGAACTGTACTACCTGAGCCACTTGTGTGGGTTGTAGACTCCGTCTCATGCTACCACTAGAGTGAGAGCACCGCCAGCATTCAAAAGTGACCAAAACATGAGCCAGGAAGCATAGGAACTGAGAAGTGGTCTGTGGTCACCACCTGCAGAATCACTCCTGTTTTGGGGGGTGTCTTGCTAATTGCCTATAATTTCCACCTTTTGTCTATTCCATTTGCACAACAGCATGTGAAATTTATTGTCAATCAGTGTTGCTTCCTAAGTGGACAGTTTGATTTCACAGAAGTGTGATTGACTTGGAGTTACATTGTGTTGTTTAAGTGTTCCCTTTATTTTTTTGAGCAGTGTATATCAAAAGTTACATGTAAACTTTACCAAAACATTTCAAACTACTTTTGTAATACAACGTTAGGTATTTTTAAACATTATTAATCAATCAAATTGAAGACGGGATGATCTGTGTTCAATACAAAAAGAAAACAGACTGACGCAACTTTTCTGGTAATGTCCCTCTCTCAAACAATTTACTTCAAGTGACCCTCATTTAAGATGGCCGTACTTCTTCATTACACAAAGGAAAAACCTCAACCAATTTCCAAAGACTGGTGACATCCAGTGGAAGCGGTAGGAACTGCAAACAAGTCCCTTAGAAATCTGGTGTCCCAATGAAAGTTCATTGGAAAGACAGTAACCTCAACAACAACAAAATATTCTGAATGGTTTGTCCTCGGGGTTTTGCCTGCTACATAAGTTCTGTTATACTCACAGACATGATTCGAACCGTTTAAGAAACTTCAGAGTGTTTTCTATCAAAATATAATAATAATATGCATATCTTATATTCTGGGGATGAGTAGCAGGCAGTTGAATTTGGGCATGCTATTTATCCAAAAGTGAAAATGCTGCCCCCTTCCCCGAAGAAGTTAAGATGGAGTGAAAATCACTTTTGAAGAGCAACCAGGCATCCTCTACTGACGGCATGAGGTCAATATCCTTTCAGGATACCCGGGCCAGGTCGATTAGAAAGGCCTGCTCGCTGAAGTGTTTTAGTGAGCGTTTGACAGTAATGAGGGGTGGTCGTTTGACCGCGGACCCATTACGCATGCAGGCAATGAGGCAGTGATCGCTGAGATCCTGGTTGAAGACAGCAGAGTTGTATTTAGAGGGCAAGTTGGTCAGGATGATATCTATGAGGGTGCCCATAGTTACAGATTTAGGATGGTACCTGGTAGGTTCCTTGATAATTTGTGTGAGATTGAGGGCATCTAGCTTAGATTGTAGGACGGTCGGGGTGTTAAGCATGTCCCAGTTTAGGTCACCAAACAGTACGAATTCTGAAGATAGATGGGGGCGATCAATTCACATATGGTGTCCAGGGCACAGCTGGGGAATGAATCGGGTCTATAACAAGCGGCAACGGTGAGAGACTTGTTTCTGGAAAGGTCGATTTTTAAAAGTAGAAGCTGAAATTGTTTGAGCACAGATCTGGATAGTATGACAGAACTGCTGGAGGCTAACTCCACCCCCTTTGGCAGTTCTATCTTGGCAGAAAATGTTATAGTTAGGAATGGAAATGTCAGGATTTTTGGTGGCCTTCCTAACCCAGGATTCAGACACGGCTAGGACATCCGGGTTTGCAGAGTGTGCTAAAGCAGTGAATAAAACAAACTTAAGGAGGAGGCCTCTAATGTTAACATGCATGAAACCAATGCTTTTACGGTTACAGAAGTCAACAAATGAGAGCGCCTGGGGAATGGGAGTGATGCTTGGGGCTGCAGGGCCTGGGTTAACCTCTACATCACCAGAGGAATGACTGGATTTAACTAGGCAAGTCAGTTAAAAACAAATTCTTATTTACAATGACGGCCTGGACGACACTGGGCCAATTGTGCGCCGCCCTATGGGAATTCCAATCACGGCCGGATGTGATACAGCCTGGATTCGAACCAGGGACTGTAGTGATGCCTCTTGCACTGAGATGCAGTGCCTTAGACCGCTGCGTCCGTGTGTGTGTTAACTATTTAACTGTACTAGAATGCTTAAAAGGACGCTTTTTTTTTTTTTTAATATCGGTCTAGTTTTTTTGGCAAGGAAAATATTCAGTACTTTTTCAGTACCAATCGGTCAATTTAAATATACTCTGATATTGTATATTATTTAGGGTTAGGAAAGTATTCATGAATTTAAAAAAAGATTTGGAGAGCCTTTATGCATGAAATATATTGGCGGATAAAAAAACACAGTGGTTTGATTTGTCCTGAAAGTTGCCATATTAAATTGTTTAATCCATGATATATTGGAAGGTGAGAAAAGTGTACAGTAGGGGTTGATCAGTAGTCCTCAATCTATTCTAATTCTCACTAATCATGGAAATGTATGACAACTGCCCAGTCGTTGTGAAACGTGGGCCAGGCTACAGGTTTAAAGTCGCTCTGGATAAGAGCGTCTGCTAAATGACTTAAATGTAAATGTAAATGTAAACTGCTACTTATGGTCTGCATTAAATAATGAGTCAAATAGGTTGTACTACGTTAGCCTAATATGATCCACTATTGCTAGCGATCCTCAGGAACAACCACACAAGCATGACAGAGGAAAGAAAGGTGAACTAACGATGTAATGGAATGATGCAAAATGTAAGGAACTAAGACTAAAATGACAGTTATAAATGTATGTTGGTATTACTGACGGTGGCTAACGATAGTGGCTAATATTTAAACATGTAACAAATTGTTTAGAAAATACCGTGAAAAGTCTGGGCATATAATTCTAGAAATCATAAATCAACTCGGTAGGTTTGGCACTATACTGTCGTTTGCACATGGCTACAGAAGCCTAATAGCTTGGGTCTCCACATTTCATATCTGCAAGTTATAAGGCCAACATTTCATCAACTTCACTGTGGAAAAGGTGATATGTTGACATGCTTCAGTTTGCTGCCATGTGACTGGTTTCACATTTGTCTCCAGAGATCATAAGGTGAAATAAATATAAAAGAATTGTCATTTATATTTACAATCTCCTTATCCAAATGGCTTACTAATTCATACAGTGGGGAGAACAAGTATTTGAAACACTGCCGACTTTGTAGGTTTTCCTACTTACAAAGCATGTAGAGGTCTGTAATTTTTATCATAGGTACACTTCAACTGTGAGAGACGGAATCTAAAACAAAAATCCAGAAAATCACATTGTATGATTTTTAAGTAATTAATTTGTATTTTATTGCATGACATAAATATTTGATCACCTACCAACCAGTAAGAATTCCGGCTCTCACAGACCTGTTCGTTTTTCTTTAAGAAGCTTTCCTGTTCTCCATTCATTACCTGTATTAACTGCACCTGTTTGAACTTGTTACCTGTATGAAAGACACCTGTCCACACACTCAATCAAACAGACTCCACCTCTCCACAATGGCCAAGACCAGAGAGCTGTGTAAGGACATCAGGGATAAAATTGTAGACCTGCACAAGGCTGGGATGGGCTACAGGACAATAGGCAAGCAGCTTGGTGAGAAGGCAACAACTGTTGGCGCAATTATTAGAAAATGGAAGAAGTTCAAGATGACGGTCAATCACCCTCGGTCTGGGGCTCCATGCAAGATCTCACCTCGTGGGGCATCAATGATCATGAGGAAGGTGAGGGATCAGCCCAGAACTACACGGCAGGACCTGGTCAATGACCTGAAGAGAGATGGGACCACAGTCTCAAAGAAAACCATTAGTAACACACTACGCCGTCATGGATTAAAATCCTGCAGCGCACGTCCAGGCCCGTCTGAAGTTTGCCAATGACCATCTGGATGATCCAGGAGGAATGGGAGAAGGTCATGTGGTCTGATGAGACAAAAATAGAGGTTTTTGGTCTAAACTCCACTCGCCGTGTTTGGAGGAAGAAGAAGGATGAGTACAACCCCAAGAACACCATCCCAACCGTGAAGCATGGAGGTGGAAACATCATTCTTTGGGGATGCTTTTCTGCAAAGGGGACAGGACGACTGCATTGTATTGAGGGGAGGATGGATGGGGCCATGTATCGCGAGATTTTGGCCAACAACCTCCTTCCCTCAATAAGAGCATTGAAGATGGGTCGTGGCTGGGTCTCCCAGCATGACAACGACCCGAAACACACAGCCAGGGCAACTAAGGAGTGACTCCGTAAGAAGCATCTCAAGGTCCTGGAGTGGCCTAGCCAGTCTCCAGACCTGAACCCAATAGAAAATCTTTGGAGGGAGCTGAAAGTCCGTATTGCCCAGCGACAGCCCCGAAACCTGAAGGATCTGGAGAAGGTCTGTATGGAGGAGTGGGCCAAAATCCCTGCTGCAGTGTGTGCAAACCTGGTCAAGAACTACAGGAAACGTATGATCTCTGTAATTTCAAACAAAGGTTTCTGTACCAAATATGAAGTTCTGCTTTTCTGATGTATCAAATACTTATGTCATGCAATAAAATGCAAAATAAATACTTAAAAATCATACAATGTGATTTTCTGGATTTTTGTTTTAGATTCAGTCTCTCACAGTTGAAGTGTACCTATGATAAAAATTACAGACCTCTACATGCTTTGTAAGTAGGAAACCCTGCAAAATCGGCAGTGTATCAAATACTTGTTCTCCCCACTGTATAGCTCTTATCAATACAGTGCATGGAGAATGCTTTTACTTCTATCGGGAAAAAGAAAGTAGATGTGGTTCCATTTGGAACCGACAGGTTGCTCAACCTTATTCATCATTTCATTGTGCGTTAAGGTGGTGGAATTATGAGGGGAATTAAGTCAAGGTCAGAATACGGCGTATCTGTAGACACACCTCCGCCATACCTTCATTTTTTATTTGATATCCAAACCAAACTAATAGCGGGTGAATAGCATGCTATTTTCACACTTAAGTTCAAGCTCAGAATTCGCATGGAGAGAAATGTGCATAAAAAAGGAATTACGTTCCCTTTACGCACACTTAACTCGGGTTGGAATTAGCATCCGTGTGAACAAGAGAAGGACACCAACAGCAAAGAAAGAATGGCAGGGAGAGATGGAGAGAGAGAATGACAGGGAGAGGTGGAGAGAGAATGACAGGGAGAGATGGAGAGGGAGGGAGAGAGATGGAGGGAGAGAATGACAGGGAGAGAGGGAGAGGGAGGGAGAGAGATGGAGAGAGAATGACAGGGAGAGATGGAGAGAGAGAATGACAGGGAGAGAGGGAGGGAGAGAGAGAGGTGGGATGGGGGACTGAGGGACTGAGGGACTGAGGGAAGGTAGGAGGTGTAGGATGGCAGTAACCTGAGCCGGGCACACTCGTTGTTATTCTAAGGAGGCTCTTTGTGATGTGCTGATATCCCTGACATGATATTGTAGCAAAAGAACACAGCTGATGGCTTTAATTAAAGAGAGAGCAGGAACCCAGCCTTCATCAAATAAAGTGGAAATACAGACATTGTCATCCTACAAGAAACATGGTATAGAGGAGAGGGAGCCACTGGTTGCCCTCTAGGTTACAGAGAGCTGGTAGTCCCATCCCCCACACTACCAGGTGTGAAACAGAGAAGACACTCTGGGGGTATGCTAATTTGGTATAGATCAGACCTAACCCACTCTATTAAATTAGTCAAAACAGGAACATTTTACATCTGCCTAGAAATTAATAAGGAAAAATGTCCTCATGTGTGCTACCTACACGCCAATAGAATCCCATACTTTAACGATGACAGTTTCTCCATCCTAGAGGGGGAGATCAGCCATTTCCGGGCCCAGGAACATGTACTAGTCTGTGGCGACCTAAATGCCAGAAATGGACAATAACCTGATACTCTTAGCACACCTACCTGGAGGTGACAGCATTCCCTACCAAATATGCCCTTCTAGACACAACTATGACAAAACAACCAACAAAAACGGGTCATAACTCTTGCAGCTCTGTCGCATGCTGGGTCTGTACATAGTCAATGGTAGGCTTCGAGGGTACTCTTATGGTAGGTACATCTACAGCTCATCCCTTGGCAGTAGTCCTGCAGATTACTTTATCACTGATATCAACACAGAATCTCTCAGAGCGTTCGCAGTCAGCCCACTGACACCGCTATCAGATCACAGTCAAATCACAGTCTACATGAACATGAGGCATCAAAGCCAAAGGAACTGCATAATATTAAGAAATGCTATAGATGGAAGGAAACCTACCAAAAAACAATTAGGCAACAACAAATTCAATCCCTTTCAGACAACTTCCTGGACAAAACGTGTAAACTTGGCAGTAGAAAACCTAAACAGTATATTTGACCTCTCAGCTTCCCTATCAAATCAAAAAATGTCAAGCAGACAACCTAAGAAAATGAACAACAATGACAAATGGTTTGATGAAGAATGCAAAAAATTAAGAAATAAATTGAGAAACCTATCCAAACAAAAACATAGACTATAACGCTCGTCGGAAGAAGACCAAGGTGCAGCGTGGTAGATGTTCATGCTTCTTTATTAAAAAAACGAACACCAAACAAAACAACACAAGCACAACCAACGTAACGTATTGAAGGCTCGCCAGAGCTAACAAAAACAACATCCCACAACCTAAGGTGACAAAACAGGCTGCCTAAGTATGATTCCCAATCAGAGACAACGATAGACAGCTGTCCCTGATTGAGAACAGTACCCGGCCAAAACATAGAAACACAAATCATAGAAATAAAGAACATAGAATGCCCACCCAAATCACACCCTGACCAAACCAAATATAGACATAAAAAGGCTCTCTAAGTTCAGGGCGTGACAGAGACCCAGAAAACCTGAGCCTACACCTTCACAATGGCGAATCCCTAAAACAATACAGAAATACACAACGGGATACACAACACCGCTCCCGAGTATACTACTCGCCAATGTCCAGTCTCTTGACAACAAGATAGACGAAATTCGAGCAAGTGTTGCCTTCCAGAGAGACATCAGAGATTGTAACATTCTCTGTTTCACAGACACATGGCTCTCTGTTGTCGGAATTGGTTCAGCCACCGGGCTTCTCCATGCATCGCACCGACAGAGATAAACACGTCTCTGGGAAGAGGAAGGGCGGGGGTGTATGCTTTATGATTAACGACTCATGGGGTAATCATAACAACATACAGGAACTCAAGTTCTTCTGCTCACATGACCTAGAATTCCTTACAATCAAAGGCCGGCCATTTTACCTACCAAGAGAATTCTCGGCAGTTATAGTCACAGCTGTGTACATTCCCCCTCAAGCGAACACCAAGACGGCGCTCAAGGAACTTTACTGGACTCTATGTAAACTGGAAACTATATATCCAGAGGCTGCATTTATTGTAGCTGGGGATTTTAACAAAGCAAATTTGAGAACAATGCTACCTAAATTCTACCAGCATATTGATTGCACGACACGCAGGGCTAATACTCTCGACCACTGCTACTCTAACTTCCGTGATGCATACAAAGCCCTTCCCCAAACTCCCTTCGGCAAATCCAACCACGACGCCATCTTGCTCGTACCGTCTTATAGGCAGAAACTCAAACAGGATGTATCAGTGACGAGAACCATTCAACGCTGGTCTGACCAATCGGAAGCCACGCTTCAAGATTGTTTTGTTCACACAGACTGGAATATGTTCCGGTCATCCTCAGAGAACAACATTGACCTATACGCTGACTCGGTGAATGCGTTTGTAATGAAGTGCATTGGAGATGTTGTACCCACCGTGAATATTAAAACCTACCCTAACCAGAAACCGTGGATGGATGGCGGAATTTGCACAAAACTGAAAGCGCGATCCACTATATTTAACCATGGAAAGAGGTCTGGAAATATGGCTGAATATAAACAGTGGTGTTATTCCCTCCGCGAGGCAATCAAACAAGCGAAATGCCGGTACAGGGACAAGGTGGAGTCACAATTCAACGGCTCAGACATGAGACGTATGTGGCAGGGACTACAAAAACAAAAACAGCCACGTCACGGACACGGGCGTCATGCTTCCAGACAAACTAAACACATTCTTTGCCTGCTTTGAGGATAATACAGTGCCACCATCGAGGCTCGCTAACAAAGACCCCCCCCCCCTCCTTCTTCCTTCTTCATGGCTGACGTGAGTAAAACATTTAAACGTGTTTACCCTCGCAAGGCTGCTGGCCCAGACAGCATCCCTAGCCGCGTCCTCAGAGCATGCGGAGACCAGCTGGCTGGTGTGTTTACGGACATATTCAATCACTTCCTATCCCAGTCTGTTGTCCCCACATGGTTCAAGATGGCTACCATTGTTCCTGTACCCAAGAAGGCAAAGATAATTGAACTAAATGACTACCGCCCCGTAGAACTCACTTCTGTCATCATGAAGTGCTTTGAGAGGCTAGTCAAGGATCATATCACCGCCACCTTACCGGCCACCCTAGACCCACTTCAGTTTGCATACCGCCCCAACAGGTCCACAGATGACGCAATAGCCATCACACTGCACACTGCTCTATCCCATCTGGACAAAAAGAATACCTATGTAAGAATGCTGCCATTGACTACAGCTCAGCATTCAAGAGCATAGTACCCTCCAAGCTCATCATCAAGCTGGAGGCCCTGGGTCTCAACCCCGCCCTGTGCAACTGGGTCCTGGACTTTCTGACTGGTCGCCCCCAAGTAGTGAAGGTAGGAAACATCATCTCCACTTCTCTGACCCTCAACACTGGGGCCCCACAAGGGTGTGTGCTCAGCCCTCTCCTGTACTCCCTGTTAACCCATGACTGCGTAGCCATGCACGCCTCCAACTCAATCATCAAGTTTGCAGACGACACAACAGTAGTAGGCTTGACCACCAACAACGACAAGACAGCCTACAGGGAGGAGGTGAGGGCACTCGGAGTGTGGTGTCAGGAAAACAGGCTCTCACTCAACGTCAACAAAACAAAGGAGATGATTGTGGACTTCAGGAAACAGCATAGGGAGCACCCCCCTATCCACATCAAAGGGACAGCAGTGGAGAAGGTGGAAAGTTTTAAGTTCCTGGGCGTACACATCACAGACAAACTGAAATGGTCCACCCACAAAGACAGTGAGGTGAAGAAGGCTCAACAGCGTCTCTTCAACTTCAGGAGGCTGAAGAAATTTGGCTTGTCACCCAAAACCCTGACAAACCTTTACATATCCACAATCGAGAGAATCCTGTCAGGCTGTATCACAGCCTGGTACGGCAACTGCACCGCCCTCAACCGCAAGGCTCTCCAGAGGGTGGTGCGGTCTGCACAACATATCACTGGGGGCAAACTACCTGTCCTCCATGACACCTACAGCACCCAATGTCACAGGAAGGCCAAAAAGATCATCAAGGACAACAACCAACTGAGCCACTGCCTGTTCACGCCGATATCATCCAGAAGGTGAGCTCAGTACAGGTGCATCAAAGCTGGGCCCGAGAGACCTTGTGAAGACTTACAGAAAACGTTTGACCTCTGTCATTGCCAACAAAGGGTATATAACAAAGTATTGAGATAAACGTTTGTTATTGACCAAATAGTTATTTTCCACCATAATTTGCAAATAAATTCATTAAAAATCCTACAATGTGATTTTCTGGATTTCTTCTCTCATTTTGTCTGTCATAGTTGAAGTGTACCTATGATGAAAATTACAGGCCTCTCTCATCTTTTTAAGTGGGAGAACTTGCACAATTGGTGGCTGACTAAATACTTTTTTGCCCCACTGTATATACTGTATTTTATACCATCTATTGCACCTTGCCTATGCCGCCCAGCCATCGCTCATCCATATACTTATATGTACATATTCTCATTCACCCCATTAAATTTGTGTGTATTAGGTAGTTGTTGAGGAATTGTTAGATTACTTGTTAGATATTACTGCACTGTCGGAACTAGAAGCACAATTATTTCGCTACACTTGTATTAACATATGCTAACCCTGTGTATGTGATTTGATCTTGAGCCCCACCCTCTTCAACATATACGGTGCATTCGGAAAGTATTCAGACCCCTTCACTTTTCCACATTTTGTTACGTCACAGCCTTAATCTAAAATTGATTAAATAATTTTTTCCCTCATCAAATCTACACACAATAAACAATAATGACTAAGCGAAAACAGGTTTTTAGAATTTTAGCAAATGTATTAAAAATAAAAAACAGAAATACCTTATTTACATAAGTAGTCAGACCCTTTGCTATGAGACTCGAAAACAGGTGCATCCTGTTTCCATTGATCATCCTTGAGATGTTTCTACAACTTGATTGGAGTCCACCTGTGGTAAATTCAATTGATTGGACATGATGTGGAAAGGCACACACCTGTCTATATAAGGTCCCACAGTTGACAGTGCATGTCAGAGCAAAAACCAAGACATGAGGTCGAAGGAATTGTCTGTAGAGCTCCGAGACAGAATTGTGTCGAGGCAGAGATCTGGCGAAAGGTTCCAAAAACTTTCTGCAGCATTGAAGGTCCCCAAGAACACAGTGGCCTCCATCATTCTTAACCTTTTCACACATACCAACAAATGGGTTTGATCATTCTAAAGTGGTCCCTGCAGCGTAGGCTGTGATTAGAACGCTTATTCAGAACGTCCAGTTTCGATTGATGCAACAATCAGCATTTGAGCTGGACACACTGTTTTTTCACAGAAACATTTTACACAAACACAGTCCTTACAAAATTATGTCGTGAATGTGACCAGTTCATTTTTGGATGCAATGTTCAGACATTCACTGAATAGCTACAGCATAACACAATCATCCAAACTGGAAAATGTAGGCTACCTTTGTCCTCGCGCTAACTGAGGAAAGATTGACGTAACACAAGCGGTCATGTTTAGATAACTCTCGGCTGACAGAAACCACAATATGAATTAGTTAATAATAATGACTATTTATAATTCATCACATCACGGATGAGATCACCATTGAATAATTGAGTAAAACACTTTCTAGAAATCGAAAGTAATACAAAGACAGGTGGAGATAATAAGAGGAGACAAGATGAGTTTGGTCTGTTTGCAGTATGCATGTTGAAGGGGGTGTGTCGTCTACCATCGTTCACATCACTTCCCGGAAGTTTACTCGAAAAATGAGTGAACCCTTCCTCACATCATCACGTCAAACCCAGAATGCATTCTATGTCAACAAACATGGCTGCACACATAGCTGGAATTAGCTTAGCTCATCATAATCAGTACAACCTTCGAAAAAGTATTTTACACACATAATGTGTCCATTACAATCTATGCAAGAATTAGAATGCATGATTAGTAATCAGTACTTGAAAACATATGAATAAAACAGTAAATAAATACCACACCATGCATTTTCTGATGGTGATTTATTGATTATTTGCTATGAGCGACGTGAAGACAGGATTTGTCCAGGAAATTATAGTTTGCACAGGATCCAACATTATGAGGGGCTTGGGGTGTCCGGGTCCGTGGTGATGACCATGCTGTCTCATCTCAGCAAGGGACACACTTTGTATGTGGACAATTGGTACAGCTGTCCCACACTCTTCTAGCATCTGCTCTCCAACAGTACAGGGGCCTGTGGCACAGTTAGGTCGAACAGGAAGGGGGTGCCAGAATTTGGATGCAGGATGATGCAGAGAGGGGAGGTGGAGTTCAAGGAGAACGGTCAAAAGCTGGCAGTAAAGTGGCATGACAAATGAGACGTCCATGTCCTCTCCACTGTCCATACAGCAACCATGTTGGTCACAAGGAAGGTGGACCACCTGATGGGATAGAGAAAATAAAAAAAACAGACTGTGTGCTTGACTATAACCTCAAAATGAGGGCAGTGGATAAGGCGGACATGATAAACAGCTTTGTGGAATGCACTTGGAAAACTACCAAGTGGTATAAGAAGATATTTTTCCATCTGATCGACACTGCTGCCCTCAACGGTCACATAGTTCACCACCAACTAACAGGTGAGATGATTACTGAACAAGGTATTTTTTTGTAATTGGACGTACAGTTAACATACAAATCACATACAGTTCCATTATGCAATTATAGTGACAATATCTCACCCACCTTCCCACTGCCTCATCATCCTCTCCCTTCCCTCATCCTCCCCACTCTCTCTCCCCCATAGGTAAAGTAATTACCTACCAAAAGTACAGAGAGAACCTCATGAGAAAGCTGCTGGAGGAGCACCACACCCCTCGGCGCCCATCCACTGGGGGCCGTCCTGCTGTGGACAATCCCCTACGCCTCACTGCACAGCATTTTCCCCTCAAACTGCTGCTCAAAGTAGTCACACACGGAGGTACTGCAAAGTCTGCCTGTCTGGCACCAGGAGAAGTTAGCAGAGGTTGACAAAGTACATGTGCTTAGCTTGTGACACACCTCTATGTGTTTCACCATGCTTTGGGGAGTATCATATGCTCAAGCACTATTGAGCACATCTGCAGCAATAAGTGACTGACTGACCTGACGGGTGACTTGACAGGTGACCTGCCGTGATATTATGCCTTTAGAGGTGGGGGGGTGGAAATGCAGTTGTTGTTCATTCACTGCATGAATATGAATTATGGGTGATGCATATTCCGTTTTTTTTCTCCTTCAGTAAAACAAGTTTTTGTTGTTGTTGTTCAACATATTGGCCTATGTGTTTTCTTGCTGTGTTTTCATCCAGTAAAACTGTTCAGGAGTGTACGCTAGCATACAAAAGCTGGCCTCAATCTCCAGCTCCAAAGATGCCCAGTTCCAGTTATGATATTGGCAAATAATGTTTGTTTGTGTGTGTGGTTTCTGAAAGTACTTCTCTGACGCAATTAGCATTGTTTTACGGAGCTAATAGCACAATTGAATAGAACACCATAAAGGTTATGAAATTAGTAACGTTACCTCGCGTGTCCGCGGTTATAAGGGATAAACACAAAAATATTATGCTCCATACACACAGTGAGCTACAGTAGAAATGACATAACACGACATACAGAAACTATTATAACATAATAAGGCACTTACTTTGATAGAAACGGATACATTTCCAATGATCATGTTGTAATGAAAACAACGATGAATGCGATGTGGGCACCAGACGGAAAATGTGAACACGTGTGTGCAGGTCTTGTTCTGACTGGAGATGCGCAAATGTCTGCAGAAACAATTGGGAAGTGCTTGGGGAAGTTTGTCCGGGTCAGTAATGCCTCAAAAATAAATTGTCCGCAAATGTGAAATGGCCTAATTTTATGTGAATTAATGAGGAGGCGGAACACACCTCAAATCAAACTGTTGTTAGAAAACTAAAGTTGTTAGAAAATCATTTGAAATTGACAAGATGAAACAACTTATAAGTATATACAGGCTGCGTGCCTTGGTTTGAGGGCAGTGCAGATGAACTGTCCTGTTGTGTAACAATCACATTTTGGAACAGTGAGCGCAATCTGACATCATGTGAATAAAAAAAACACTGGGGCGAACGATAGAGATATTTGGAACTCACATGTGAAAAAGGTTAAATGGAACAAGTTTGGAAGCACCAAGACTATTCCTAGAGCTGGCCGGCCGCCCGGCCAAACTGAGCAAACGTGAGAGAAGGGCTTTGGTCAGGGAGGTGACCAAGAACCCAATGGTCACTCTGACAGAACTCCAGAGTTCCTCTGTGGAGATGGGAGAACCTTCCAGAAGGACAACAATCTCTGCAGCACTCCACCAATCAAGCCTTTATGGTTGAGTGGCCAGACGGAAGCCACTCCTCAGTAAAAAGGAACGTGGTAGACCACTTGGAGTTTCCCAAAAGGCACTAAAGGACTCTCAGACCATGAGAAACAAGATTCTCTGGCCTGATGAAACCAAGATTATTTGTGCTGAATGCCAAGCGTCACATCTGGAGGAAACCTGGCACCATCCCTACAGTGAAGCATGGTGGTGGCAGCATCATGATGTGGGGATGTTTTTCAGCGGTGGGGACTGGGAGACTAGTCAGGATCGAGGCAAAGATGAACAGAGCAAAGTGCAGAGAGTTCCTTGATGATGCTCCACAGCACTCAAGACCTCAGACTGGGGCGAAGGTTCACCTTCCAACAGGACAACAACCCTAAGCACACAGCCAAGACAATGCAGGAGTGGCTTCGGGACAAGTCTCTGGATTTCCTTGAGTGGCCCAGCCAGAGCCCGGACTTGAACCCAATCGAACATCTCTGGAGAGACCTGAAAATAGCTGTGCAGCGATGCTCCCCATCCAACCTGACAGAGCTTGAGAAGATTTGCAGAGGAGAATGGAAGAAACTCCCCAAATACAGGTGTTCCCAGATTGTAGCATCATCCCAAAGAAGACTCGAGGCTGTAATCGCTTCAACAAAATACTGAGTAAAGGGTTTGAATATTATAAAGTTTTTGCTAAAAATGTTTTTGTTGTTTTGTCATTACGGGGTATTGTGTGTAGATTGATGAGGGAAAACAACTATTTAATCATTTTTAGAATAATGCTGTAACGTACATTTTTTGGGAAAAAGTAAAGGGGTCTGAATACTTTTCGAATGCACTGTATACCAACGAATTGGCGAGGGCACTAGAACAGTCTGCAGCACCCAGCCTCACCCTACTAGAATCTGAAGTCAAATGTCTTCTGTTTGCTGATGATCTGGTGCTTCTGTCCCCAAACAGGGAGGGCCTACGGCAGCACGTAGATATTCTGCACAGATTCTGTCAGACATGTGCCCTGATAGTAAATCTCAGTAAGACAAAAATATTAATAATGATGTTCCAAAAAAGGTCCAGTTGCCAGGACCACAAATACAAATTATATCTAGACACTATTGCCCTAGAACACACAAAAAACTATACATACCTCGGCCTAAACATCTACATACCTCAACCTAAACATCCGTGACACAGGTAACTTCCACAAAGCTGTGAACGATCTGAGAGAGAAGGCAAGAATGGCTTTCTACGCCATCAAAAAGAACATAAAATTCGACATACTAATAAGGATCTGGCTAAAAATACTTGAATCAGTTATAGAACCCATTGCCCTTTACGGTTGTGAGGTCTGGGGTGCACTCACCAACCAAGAATTCACAAAATGGGGAAAACACCAAATTGCGACTGCATGCAGAATTCCGCGGAAAAATATCCTCTGTGTACAACGTATTACACCAAATAATGCATGCAGATCAGAATTAAGCCGATACCTGCTAATAATAAAAAAACAGAAAAGAACCGTTAATGTCCAAAAATCACCTAAAAGGTAGCGATTTTTAAATCTTCCATAACAAAGCAATCACATACAGAGAGATGAACCTGGACAAGCTGGTCCTGGGCTCTGTTCACAAACACGAACAGACCTCACAGAGCCCCTTGGACAGCAACACAATTAGACCCAACCAAATCATGAGAAAACAAAAAGAATTACATGACACAATGGAAAGAATTGACAAAAAAACTGAGCTAACTAGAATTATATTTGGCCCTAAACAGAGAGTATACAGTGGCAGAATACCTGACCACTGTGACTGACCCAAAATTAAGGAAAGCTTTGACTATGTACATACTCAGTGAGCCTAGCCTTGCTATTGAGAGAGACCACTGTAGGCAGACCTGGTTCTCAAGAGAAGACGGGCTATGTGCACACTGCCCACAAAATGAGGTGGAAACTGAGCTGCACATCCTAACCTGCCAAATGTTTGACCATATTAAAGACACATATTTCTCTCAGATTACACAGACCCTAAAAGAATTTGAAAACAAATCCAATTTTGATCAACTCCCATATCTATTGGGTGAAATACCAAAGTGTGCCATTACAGCAGCAAGATGTGTGACATGTTGCCACAAGAAAAGGGCAACCAGAGAAGAACAAACATTGTAAATACAACCCATGTTTATATTTATTTATTTTCCTTTTTTGTACTTTAACTATTTGCACATCGTTACAACACTGTATATAGCCATAATATGACATTTGAAATGTCTCTATTCCTTTGGAACTTTTATGTTTACTGTACATTTTTTATTGTTTATTTCACTTTAGTATATTATCTATTTCACTTTGGCACAGACAGACAGACAGACAGACAGACAGACAGACAGACAGACAGACAGACAGACAGAGAGAGATGTCCCTCTCCCTTTGAAAGTAGACATCCTCTCATGCTTCTCTATGATCTTTACATTACATGATGTGTGCTGCGCCTGCGCACAATTTGGCCTTGGTACACAATAGTTAGGCTATTACCCTCAAGTTACGTGAAATAAAGTTGTTCTGTGCAGCATGGACTTCTTAGCTCACAGTGTTACTGTTGAGTTGACAAAATGCAAAGCATCACCCAGTTGTTGAGAAGGACTGTTCCATATCCTCATATATTGTAGGGACCATTATTTTCTCATAATTTTGCCCAACACCTGCACATGGAACAGACCGTCCTCTGAAGTCAACAGGGGTGATGTAACCCCTCTCTACTCGTGTCCAGGGCATCATTTACGAGGCGTAATCTTTCTATGGGTAGAACGTCGGCGTGAACCAAAATGGATGAGGGAGAGAGAGAGAGAAAGACAGAGTAGAAGCGAGAGAACGAAAGAGTAAGCGAAAGAGAAAGAAGGAGAAAAAGAGAGAAAGAAAGACAGCCAGACCAACCAAACAAAGAACCAACCGACCAACCAGTCGTCAGTCCAACTCACAATCTCCGCCTCGGGCCCTCCGAAGTCGAGGAAGATCATGCGCACGCCGTCGTCGGAGGACATGCGCAGGCGCTCGAAGGGCTGCTGGAGGAGCACCGTCTTCCTGATGCCCATCTCCTCGGTGAACAGGGAAAAGCCCTCGTCGATGTGAACTCCCAGGTTGCACTCCTTCCCGTTCCAGCTGCAGGCTGCCAGGGACCACAGGGGGGGGAAAGGGTAACACAGGTTGGTTGGTCACTAAGGGCCAGTTTCCCAGACACACATTTCTTCATTCTTCATGAAGATTCTTCATTGATCTTGCGTATTAGCCTAGGACTAGGCTAAATCTGTGTCCAGAAAACCACCCCTAAAAGTTTTTATTGTAAGGCGTTCTAGATGAAAGCATCTGCTAAACATTGTAAATGCGGTCATGACTCCCCTTACAAAACGAAATACTAAAAGGTACAGTAGTTTATTTACTGATCTGTTCTCTGAAAAATTGACAAGGACAGCTCTTATGAGACATACTTCCCGATATTGATCATATAGTCAGTATGAATGCAGACAGTTGCAATTCATTTATTTTGTAGGTCCAGCTTAGATGTGGCTGCCTCCCATGAATGCAATGAGTGACTTTTTATTGACAATATGTTGCACCACACCACAAAACCAGTAGAGGGCAGTACTACCCTATTTAAACAGCCAGACCTGCACATACTTGCTGTCGGTCTTTGCTAGACTATCTGCTGTTGTTTTGCAGGAATCCATGATGACATATTCACTTACAGTTGGAGCATTTAAATGTTACTTTTCAAAATACCTGTTCTGCAGCAACGATACATCGTTAGTGTGACAAACTCTCTCCGAGGGTGATGCCAAGCACCAAGTTGAATAGCAATAATGAATAATGAATGAATGAATAATACAAATAATTTATAATAATAGTGTAATGAAATACATTTCTAAAACATGCCCCTGAAGATGCAGTAACATCCAAAATGTAAATTTTTTTGTATTTTTTTTTTTGTGTGGGGGGGGGGGGTAGATCAGCTTTAATATTGAAGATAGATTGTAGCTTCTGTCAATGCAATTGTCTGCATCATTTCCAATCCCCAATGTTTTTACCTGCACTGCAGTTGGCCTACAGATTAACTTTTGAAGACCGTGTTAGCCCTCTGAGCTAAAAGCCTAGACATTTTCTCAAGGAGCTAACGTAAGTCCTCCTGTCTCAGACCCCTCATGACACAAGCATGGTTCCGTACTGAAACCCTGTTTGAGACCTGAAGACTTGTGTTAACTTCCCGAGCTCATGCCTAGGCTTATGCTCAGCGGGCTAACTTGGCGGAGGCTCCTCGTTCCGTACCTTGTCTGAAACCTGAAGACTCGCATTAGCTCGCCTAGGCTTTAGCTCAGCAGGCTAACTTCCTCCGCTACTCCTTCATCCGTACCTGTGGTGACTTCCTGGATGAGCTCTGCGGCGTTGTGGCAGCCGTCCACCAGCATGTGGGTCCAGGTTGAAAGCTCCTTGGCCGAGTTCACCCGGAACACGTGGGTCTCTACACCCTGCTTGGTGCCCATGCGCAGCCCAAAGGAGAGCTCCGAATCCAGCAGGGGAGAGCTCTTCCCCGGACCCGAGTGGACCAGTCTGGAGGAGGCGGGGAAGGGGAGAGGGAGGGTAAGAGAGGGGGAGAGAGATGGCATGGAGAAACGGGGCATAGGGAAGGGATAGAGGGGGAAAGGTGGTAAGAAGGTGGAAGAGAGAAAAGGGTGGAGTGAGGGGGGAGAGGAAGTGTAGGACATGAAAGAGAAGGGAGGGAGGGAGAAAGAGGATAAGTAGAGAAAGAGCGAGAAGAAAAAAAGAGAACAGAGAAAGAGTGGAAAATGAGAAAGAGAACCATGAGGGGTGGAGAAAACCCAAAACACAACTTGCTGGTTTTCCTAATCATTTGCACATTAATATGACAACATGCGTGAACATTTACAATGGGCCATTTATGGAAGATTATTAAGTATGCCAATAGCCCAGTTTGGGGTGTGTTTAAGTATGATTTGCTGTTTGGCCAGAATGTCTTGACAGACTGGCTTTAAATACAGTACAGGCAAACAAGGTAGTGTGTGTACATGCGAATGTGTCCCTCCTAGTTATGATGAGATAATAACTTTTTGACCTAATGATCTTAAGCCGTGGCTCGTCATTTAACTGACTTGGCTGGAAGGATATTTGACTGTCTGGTTTCAACCCTACACAGTGTGACACTCCCACATGTGTTAGGTGACAGGCACGTACACACTTATACATGACTGGTTTAAAGTTACAAAATCTTGCAAGGTTAAACCTTTCTAAGTGTCTTTTCAATACTGTTTATGTGATGTACTGTATCTGCCAGTTCTGACTGCATTATTTGCACTGGAAAGCACTGGCAAATCAAAGATGGCCACCATACCCGGTTCCATTGCTCATCCCTTTAAGAGAGCATGTCCCTTTAAGAAAAGGTAGCTTTTTGGGGAAATGTTTGGTGTGTACCTGGGGCTAAGGTTTTAGATAGTGTGTGTGTCCTACCTGGTTGTGATTAGTGGGTGGCTCTTGACTGGGCTGTTGATGCTGTCTTTAGTGTCAGGCAGGGTGGGGTATAGCAGCAGGTCTCTCTCAGTCAGCAGAGCCAGCACCGGTCTCTCTGGACCCTGGGTCGCCTTGGGGGAGAGGACAGACAGACACACACACTTTTTCTGAATCAAATATCACAACACAACTACCGGTCAAACGTTTTTGAACACCTACTCATTCAAGGGTTTTTCTTTATTTTTACTGTTTTCTACATTGTAGAATAATAGTGAAGACATCAAAACTATGAAATAACACATATGGAATCATGTAGTAACCAAAAAAGTGTTAAACAAATCAAATTATTTTATATTTGGGATTCTTCAAATCCTTTGTCTTGATGACATTGTCGCATATTCCAATGCTTCTTTGACAAAAGGTTAAGATCAAATATTAAAGTACAAACAAGGGGATTTGTAACAACATCATTTATTCAGCAGAAACAACAACGAGTGTCTAGTTTCTGACAATTTGAGGGCAGTTACATTTCGCTCCTTTCATCCCAAAATGTATCGATTTGTCAGCATTCACGGTAGGCAAGGCTGCTTTACAACATTGAAAGAAATATATTCTTTGTGGAAAATTCCATGTGTTGTGGTGCTTGACGATAATGTTCAGTCCATCAAGGGCTTTTACTACATTGTTTTTGGGTTTTCAACAATATGAACCGAGTCCAGAATTAAAAAGCAGTCTCTATGGCTATTCTCCATAAAAATAATTCTGATTCCAGGACTTAGTCTGTCTCTGGGAAACCGGCCCTATATGTTACATTCCTTGAACAACGTTAATTATTTTTCCTTTTTAAGGCACATACTACCTATTAGATGGTAGCTCCTTAGCACAAGGCTAACGTTAATGCTAAACCTATTCTCAGAAAACACAGAAAGTTGCTTTCAATAAACTAAACAGACATGTGGTACAGTCTTCAGTCGGCTGCTTCTAGGCTAGTCGCTAATGCATTTAAACAGAACACAGTGTTAGAGTCAGTATTTCATTCTGTTCATTGCTAATCTGGCTTTCGCATTGCTAAAATGCTAAATGCTGAAAAATATACATAGGAAAAATTTCAACAACAAAAAAAATGTGCCAAATAATAAATGTCCATACAAATGTATGTATTACAAATACATTTACAAATGTATGTTATGCATTAAAATACATTATTTGTGGATTTTGTTCCACATACAGTGCATTCGTAAAGTATTTAGACCCCTTGACTTTTTCCACATTTTGTTAACGTTACAGCTTTATTTTAAAACTGATTAAATCGTTTTTTCCCCTCTTCAACCTACACACAATACCCCATAATGACAAAGCAAAAACAGGTTTTTAGAAATATTAGCAAATGTATAAAAAAAAAACGCTACAAGCTTGGCACACCTGTATTTGGGGAATTTCTCCCATTCTTCTCTCTCTCTCTCTGCTCCGTTCATCTTTCCCTCGATCCTGACTAGTCTCCCAGTCCCTGCCGCTGAAAAACATCCCCACACCATGTTTCACCGTGGGGATGGTGCCAGGCAGTGAAGGCTGCTGAGGGGAGGATGGCTCACAATAATGGCTGGAACGGAGCGAATGGAATGGCAACAAACACATGGAAAGGTTCTTCCATCTCCACAGAGTGACCATTGGGTTCTTGGTCACCTCCCTGACAAAGTCCCTTCTCCCCCGATTGCTCAGTTTGGCCAGGCGGCCAGCTCTAGGAAGAGTCTTGGTGGTTCCAAACTTCTTCCATTTAAGAATGATGGAGGACACTGTGTTCTTGGGGACCTTCAATGCTGCAGAAATATGTTGGTACACTTACCCAGATCTGTTCCTCGACAAAATCCTGTCTCAGGGGCTCTACGGACAATTCCTTCGACCTCATGGCTTCATTTTTGCTCTGACATGCACTGTCAACTGTGGGACCTTATATAGACAGGTGTGTGCTTTTCCAAATCATGTCCAATCAATTGAATTTACCAATCAAGTTGTAGAAACATCTCAAGGATGATCAATTTTGAATCTTCGAGTCTCATTGCAAAGGGTCTGAATACTTATGTGAATAAGGTTTTTCTGTATTATTATTTTTTTATAACTTTGCAAAAAAATCTAAAAACCTTTTTTTGCTTTGTCTTTATGTATTGTGTGTAGATGAATGAGGATACAAATGAATTTAATCAATTTTAAATTAAGGCTGTAACGTAACAAAATGTGGAAGAAGTCAATGGGTCTGAATACTTTCCGAATGCACTGTATATCCTATAATGCATTCCCCCCAATGTTCTTTGGAACACACTCAAGGGACACATTAGCTGACAAACCAATAGAAAGGCCTTTCTTGGTTAGGGTTGAATAATATAAGTAATTGGGTTCAAATACTATTTGAAATCATTTCAAATACTTTATCTGTGCTTGATTGAGCTTGTCTGTTGCAATATAACAAATAGAAAAGTCTCAAAAGTGCAAAGCCCGCCCATCTGGCACTCCTGGCACGCTAAGGGCTCAGACACAACAATAGTTTTTGCTGGCGGAGAGTATTTAGCACATCTGAACAGCCTTAAAGCAAATGCTCAAAGTATTTGAAAGATTTGAAATATTATTTGAACCCAGGCTTGCCTGCCATATAAATTCATAAAACCAAACAGAAACAAAAATGTGACCTTTGACTCGTTGTACCTGTTCAGTGATCCAGCCCATGTGTTTGACCTCCAGGCCCGCCTGCATAGCCCTCAACTCATCCCTGACGCGGGGAACCAGGCCCAAGACCCCTACCTGGATGGCGTTGTACCAGGACTGGGCCATGACGGGGTCCTTGGCCCTCAGGAACACTGAGCTCTTTCTGCTGGACGAGATCACCTCAAAGTACCTGTGTGAAGGGGAGGGGACAGAGGGAGAAAAGAGAGGGGACAGAAATTGGGGAGGAGAGAGACGGGAGAGCGAGAGACGGGGAGAAATAAAAGAGGTAAGAAGAGAAAGGGGGGAGACGAACACAAGAAAACAGTATTCACTGTGGTCAGGTCCCTTGTGAATACACTAAAATCCACATTTTGATGACCCTTGAAGTTGAGGAGTGTCGATTAGCTATCCTCCTGTGACAAATTAATTGACATACTATTAAAGGAAAATATTCTCATCCACTTTACCTCTGGACAAAGTAGTCATGGTAACTTGACGTGAGGTGATTCTAACCTAAACATAGTTTGTCGGGTATTTGTCATTCAAGGTCTTTCATACTTGGAAAAATAAACACTAGCCCCCTGGTATGCTCCACAATGTGTTAACATTGACCGAAACGTTGGTTTGAGCCCCAATAAAGCTCATTGTGGAGAATGCAAGTGTCCAAAAACCAGTGTGCTTCTTTTTGACTGAATTTTTCATACCAAAGGTGAGATACAAAGAGAGATGAAGTAGGACACACACTAGTGCTCCACTACATACCTTTAACTAAGCTTAGTAAAACAAAGCTTCAGTCATTTTCATCAGGTCATAGGCTACTAAAAGTCAAACCAACAGGGACGGCAGACGGAGCTCAGAACTTGCTGTGAAAAAGGAGATAAAACAGAGCAGCACTACTTTGCTTCAGGTGAAGTAGGGTGCTCGTTAACTCCAACGGACCTTCGTTTCTATTCCAAAAGGAGTGCCTTGTGGGTCTTTTGACTTGATGAACATCTTACTGAATTCAAGATTACAAGCCATTGTACCCAGTTTCTCTCTCTAACTCTCCCTCATCGTGGAACTCAGTTCCCCATTAGCCTGTGCCAAGTCCCCAACAACCGAATGCTCCGGTTTTCAGGGACTGGTTTTCACCCGCAGTACCTGTTCTCTGTGTCCGGGGGGCACTGTTTCCTAGTCACCTGGCACATTTTCAGCGATATGGTCCTGGCCTCCAGCTCGGCAGGGGCGTGTGCGCCTTTCTGTGATGTGGCAGGGGGGGAATCCCAGGGTAAGGGTGCGCCGGGGGAGGTGTTCTTAAAAAAGGCCGACATCTCCTTGATGTATTTCACTGAGAGGAAAAAAGAGAATTTGTATTAAGGAAGGTGTCATATAAGGTGAATTGCAAGCCGTAAGAACAATTATGTGGATTTTGGGGTTTCCCAGACACAAATTAAGCCTAGTCTTGGACTGAAAAAGCATACTCAAAGGAGGATTTTAATTTAAATGGATTTTTAATCCACGACTAAGCTTAAACTCAGTTATAGAACAATTGAGGGTCGGTTTCCCAGACCCAGGTTGAGCCTACTCCTATACTAAAAATATCCAATGAGAATGCTTTTTAGTTCAGAACTACGCCTTATCGGTGTCCGGGAAACCGCCCCTCAGTGTTTAGCTGATGGAGTATGGAGAAGGTTAATTAGCCAAATGGAGTTGGAGTTTGAACTATAGCCTTGGCTCCTATCAATGTTGCGCATTTCATGAGCGAGTATTCTCTTTCACTGCTGTGACCAAATCCTGATCCTCTGCTCGCCTTGCCTGTCGTTCAAGCACCCGCCCTCTGTCTTACACATGCTTCTTACACATGGCCTATGCCCACACAGACGCACCACAGCCAGCCTGCTCGTTCACTCACCAGACACACACACTCACATGGCAACCGCACGCACACACGCACAAACACACATGCATGCATTCAAGCCCACGCACACGCACTCATATGCACGTGTACGCTCAAACACACAAACGCACACACAGCCTCCTCCTCCTCCAGAGTGGTGGCAGTTCTGCTGCCCACTAGGCTGTGGTATGGGGAGCCAGTGCAGGCTGGGGTATAAATAGACCAGAGGACGGGAGAGAGGGACCAGAAGGGTACGACTCAGGTTTCACTTGGGAGGTGTGAAGTGGTCCTCTCTCAGGGGACAAACAGAGGCTTCCTCTGACCCCAAAAGTCAGTCAGTCAGTTAGTCTCTAAGAGACCTACCAAAGAGTCAGAGGCAGCAGTGTGCTCCAGTGTTTTCCGTAAGCGCCGTCCGTCGGCTAAATAGCCGATAAAAGAATATGTAAGCCGGCTACTTTTTCCACTTCATGAATGAAGTAGGTTTCTATTCATTTAAAAGTTTCAATTCGCTTGTCAGAAAAGACAGTTTAGCCTTCTCCAGCTAGAATGAACAATATGAATCTTCTAGTGATCTATTGATAGGTCAGGCGCCTGTCAGTCACAAAGTGAGCAATGAAAGGGAAATATTGCTGGTTTGTCAGTCTGCTGCATGTCCCGCCTCTCGGTACATGTGTTATTTTTGTGAGCTGTGGTTGGCTACAGTCTAATTTCTTTTCACGGAGGAGGGAGAGCATGATGCTTATTCATCGTTTCCTGTGAGTGAATTTACACGTCCCATGTAATGTACTGTAAGTAATAAAGATGAGTTGAAATCCACTTAATTTCTGTTTTGTGGCACATTCATTTATTTTTTTTTAAAGTCAGTTAAGAACAAATTCTTATTTACAATGAACAATGCATAGGAACAGTAGGTTAACTGCCTTGTTCAGGGGCAGAACGACACATTTTTACCTTGTCTGTTCGGGGATTCGATCAAGCAACCTTTCGGTTACTGGCCAAACGCTCTAACCACTAGGATACCTGCCGCCTTCTTTCAAGTGTTTCATAGGCCTATATAGTCACGGAGGCGGGGCCCATAGGCTATTTACTGTGCTTTGATTGACAACTGAACAGCAAGTGTTGACTAATTCATAAAAGGTGTCAAACTGACTGAATAAAGTAAAAGGTGTCAAACTGACTGAATAAAGTAAATCTCCTTTATCCCTTTGCTATTTCCAGGCTGTATTACGACCGGCCGTGATTGGGAGTCCCATAGGGCGGTGCACAATTGGCCCAGCGTCGTCCGGCTTAGGGTTTGGCCAGGGTAGGCCATCATTGTAAATAAGAATTTGTTCTTAACTAACTTGCCTTGTTAAATAATGGTTAAATAAAAAAGTACTTAAAAAAAAATATATACATCATACAACGTAGTTATATGTCCATGGTATCGCATCGGGACAAGTAAACCAAAGATCTTATTTGTATTTTCCTAGGATTAGGGAAAAAGGAAACCGCACATTGCTCTTGATAGTATCACTGATCTTTAATAAACTTTACGTATCGGCCTCACGGCCTTCGTCAGAGCTTTGTATTTTCATAGGATTCAAAGCCCATGTTGAGACTTGCCTGTGATCACTGAAGACACTCGTCAGTATAGCCCAGTGATGGGTTCATTTGGCTCCCTAATTTGCATACTGGTAGGGTACTAATGCTATTTTCCGATTACCTGCAGATAAATTATGAAAACACTCGATGAAGATATTGAATCCTCAATACAGGAACAATAGGTAGTGGAGAGAGAGAGCCTTATTCTGGTCCAAAATATGATAAAATAAAGCAGATTGAAGGTTATAAAAGCTAATGTCATAATACTAATATGGTATTATAAAATGTATTGCTATAGGACTACTGATTTGATTAAAGTGTCGACAATGGAGTAGTCAACAGTTGCTTTCTGTGTAGTAAAGCCCATGTTTAACACCTGCTTCATTATTCAATCATACCTGTAGGTTTATTCATTGTTGCCTGACTGTATAAAAGTAAGGGTGCACAATCTGGTGGGGGTCCTCCTTCATTTTTAAAACAATTTTCCTGCAATTCTATGTTGTTTCTCAACAGGGAATCCATGTTTACTTGACAGAACACAACCTTTTTTTTAGGTTTTTGCCACAATAAACGTCTTTTTGGCTGCCTACTCCATGTACTTACGGGAAACACTGATGCTCTCTATACTGTATATCTTGCATTCTCTCTCTTTCTCCCAGTCCCCACCCCTCTCTCTCAATCTCTCTGTGGCATAATACATGCTAGTCTAACACCCCTCACACTTGTACCAGACTACCAACATGGTTACCTGGGCAACACTTTCACACCACAAACTCTGACCCACACACACACACACACACACACACACACACACACACACACACACACACACACACACACACACACACACACACACACACACACACACACACACACACACACACACACACACACACACACACCTGACAGCCCACCAGTGTTTCAAGCCTCGATGACTCCTGGATACTATGCTTCTACCATGCTTCTAATTGCCCTTCTAGAGTTTAGCCTAGCTTCCCATTTGTGAAGTAGCTTAGCCGTGTGTAGAGTTCTGACAGGGAGAAGCTATATTCCCTACAGTGAGCCTTCGATCCCATAGAAAACACAGTTGACAGTGCATGTCAGAGCAAAAACCAAGCCATGAGGTTGAAGGAATTGTCCGTAGAGCTCCAGGACAGGATTGTGTCGAGGCACAAATCTGGGGAAAAATGTCTGGAGCATTGAAGGTCCCCAAGAAGACAGTGGCCTCCAACATTTTTAAATGGAAGAAGTTTCGAACCACCAACACTCCACCAATCAGACCGTTATGGTAGTGGCCAGATGGAAGCCTCTCCTCCGTAAAAGGCACATGACAGCCTGCTTGGAGTTCGCCAAAAGGCACCTAAAGGACCCTGACAATGAGAAACAAGATTCTCTGGTCTTTTGAAACCAAGATTGAACTCTTTGGCCTGAATGCCAAGCGTCATGCCTGGAGGAAACCTGGCACCATCCCTATGGTGAAGCATTGTGGTGGCAGCATCATGCTGTGGGGATGTTCTTCAGCGGCAGGGACTGGAAAACTAGTCAAGATCGAGGCAAAGATGAACGGAGCAAAGTACAGAGAGAACATGATGAAAATCTGCTTCAGAGTGCTCAAGACCTCAGACTGATGCGAAGGATCACCTTCCAACAGGACAACGACCCTAAGCACACAGCCAAGACAATGCAGGAGTGGCTTCGGGACAAGACTCTGAATGTCCTTAAGTGGGCCAGCCAGAGCCCGGACTTCAATCCGATTGAAACATGTCTGGAGAGACCTGAAAATAGCTGTGCAGTGAAGCTCCCCTTCCAACCTGACAGAGCCTGACAGTTCTGCAGAGAAGAATGGGAAATGCTTGGCCGATACCGATATCAGATATTTTCCTTGCCTAAAAAAACAATACCGATAGAGATAACCGATATTTAAAAAATGTGCGGCCTTTTAAGAATTCTAGTACAGTCAAGTAGTTAACACACACACACACACACATGGATGCAGTGGTCTAAGGCACTGCGTCTCAGCGCAAGAGGCATCACTACAGTCCCTGGTTTGAATCCAGACTGTATCACATCCGGACATGATTGGGAGTCCCATAGGGCGGTGCACAATTGGCCCAGCGTTGTCCGGCCTTGGCCGGGGTAGTCCGTCATTGTAAATAACACACACACACACACACACACACACACACACACACACACACACACACACACACACACACACACACACACACACACACACACACACACACACACACACACTGACCAAAAAGTAATTTTGTTGGCATTTACATATGTCCCCATTACCAGTAAAACATAATCAAAACCCATTTCTTTAACTTACTTGCTGTGCTGTTTCGTTGTTCATTTGTTCAGTCATTTCATTCTCAACCAGAATGTCTCATACTATGGAACGCCGTTTGGGTCTTTGCGTGTCAAATAACACTATCAGGACCTGAATATGACTGCACGTCACATAATAATTTAACACGTTCGTAAATGTACGTTGTTATTACACATTGATCACACTATCACTCCTATTTAATATGTCACGTATGCTATGAAGCTGGTAAAGTTGTCTCGCGCACCTACAATGCTGGTCATAAAGCTAGCTAGCTCATGGATGCGAACAATGTTCTTCCCCAAAAACATAGCAAAACGACATAATCTGTTTCAGTAGCTACAGTTAGCTAGCTAACTATATAGCTAGGTGTCATCATCTAAAATAACCATAATTCATAAGACAGTTCTTATTTAATTAATGGTGGTCAGACCTATCTATGTTAAGCTAGCCACAATAAGGATTAGCCACAATAGTGGACATTGCCTTCAAAATAAAAGAATGTCATTGACAGTGACGCAAATTAACACAAGTGGTAGAATTATGCCATAAATGAATGCTAAATGAAGTTGGAATGTTATAAAATCAACAAAAGACAATAATTTGTTAATTTTACAAAAATCTGTTGAAAGCACACTGGATGTATTATACTTTAGAATTGCGTTTAGGTCATACTTATTTCACTGTACAGCCTTACCTATGGATCAATGACATGGGGTATCAGTCTACTCAGTGACACCCAGAGAGCATTAGCGTCGTAGCTCTTATTGCGGGACTCTGAAAGAACTGTGAACTGAGGCCCATTTATTGTCAACATATGTGTTTTGAACACTATTCCCGAGGAAAAACAATACTGTGTGTCATGCCTGATCCCGCTCCCGCTCCCTGGCGCTCGAAGGCGCCAGGCTCCCCAGCATTACGCACACCTGCCTTTCCCCGTCACGCGCATCAGCGTATTATTGGACTCACCTGGACTCAATCACCCGTTTATTACCTCCCCTATATTTGTCAGTTCCCCATCTCTGTTCCCCACTGCTGCATTGATTGTCGAATGTCGTTGTTTTGCCCGTGTGCTGACGTTGTGCCTGTCTTGTTTCATGTCTGTTCCTTCTTAAATGTTGACTCCCAATACCTGCTTCTCATCTCTGGCGTCGGTCCTTACACTGCCTGGATGTTTTGGAGTCTGATAACTCTGAGGAGGACGTTGGGAAAAAATATCTTGTGTATTGAGTAGACTGATACCCCATTTCACTGATCCCCAATCCTTAGGTAAATCTGTACAGTACAATTTGAATGTAAATACACACAATAGGCTGACTGGGGAGGTGATTTCACACAGTCACAGTCCAGCGATAAGAGCTACAATGCTAATATTTGCGCAAACTCTTCACAGTTGTGTTCTGTGTGTGTCACCGAGTAGACTGATACCCCATTTCATTGCTTCACATTGTTTAACCTTGTTTAACATTATCTAGTCTAAATATGGCATGATTCCACCAATTGTAACCTTCTGCATCACTTTCAAAGAGTGAAGGCAAACCGCAAATTCCACTATTGAGCCTAATCCTTATTGTGGCTAGCTTCACAACACATAACCCGGTCCGGTCGAGCCTCACTAGCCAGATGAAGCTAGCTGGTTGCTTATAACGTTAACTTTGGGCAACAGGGTTAAGAAGCTGGCTAGCTATGTATTTTCATGAACTAAAGTTCAATTTCAATACGTGAACAACAAGTGGCAACCTAGCTAATACTTCCTCACAAGAATTCCTAAATCATTGCCAAGAATAATGACAATGACTGCAGTTTCTACTGGTCATTGTTTTCAGGATGGTTGTATTGGTGCTAGCTAGGTACCAAGCTAAAGCTAGCTACCCCAGAAGTTGCGGTCGAACAAATAATGCTTTATTACCAATGCGGTATTGTAAACACATTGTTCGTGGCCGGTGTTTGCTTGTTTGCAGACTTTTTTTTACAGCTTTGACAGTGCTACTGATAGTAGTGGTGGCGCTTGGCTTGTACATGCAAATTCAGAACACACAACATTCTATAATCTAACTGTGTTATTTGACGTGTATCTTTTTTGACACGCAAAGACCCAAACGGCGTTCCATAGTATGTCGTGAAGCTAATAGCAGTGACACTATTACTGTGTAACTCCGGGAGGGCAACATGTGTACCAGTCGGCGAAAGCCAACATCACCCACGACAGAGAGTGCTTGATTGTCAAGTGCAATGAATTCCATTATTTTGGAGTTAATGGATTTCGCCTTTGAGTTGTCTCGCTGAAATGTTCTTATTCTTTCAAATGACTGCTCGACTGCTCGATCCACCCAGCAGACATTGTGGGCTAGGTTAGGAATGCTGTGTTGCACGTGTAGCGCAACATTTTACGTGGCGTCATTACGTACCTACCTCAAATAGGTATGCACGTCGGCTTTGACATCGGTTTTGCACATCGGCATTAAACTAGACATTGGGCCGATACCGATGTTTGCTGTAACGTAACAAAATGTGGAAAAGGTTTGGTGCAGGGTAGAGTACCGGGTGGGAGCCGGCTAGTAACTAAGTTCAGGGCAGGGTACTGGGCGGAGGCTGGCTAGTGGTGACTATTTAACAGTCTGATGACCTGGAGATATATTTTTTTCAGTCTCTTTTTTCAGTCTCTAAGTTGTGCCAAGAGCACTTTTTTTTTTTGGACAAGCTATGTTTTCAAAACTGTTATTTTCACATGAATTCTGATTATTTCCAGGGATACACAACATCCTGAAATCTATGTACATCTTTGTTATAAATAATACTATATTTCCCTTGACAGAGTGATGCTGAATGTAAAAAAGTGCTAAATTTACCCCACTCTCCCTGTTACAGAATCCCCCTGCCGAGGGCGCTGTAGGACTCATTTCCAGCGTGTGTTGTTGTTTATGTCTGGCTGGAGCCGCGCTGTCTGACTCTCACTCATCCTCGCCCTTTCTCCTCCTCACGTGAGAGATCGATATCGCCTCCAGCTCATAGCTTCAGCCAATCGGACAATAGCTATGTGTCTCACCCCTGTGCACGCTCTAACCATGCAGTCTCTCCAGGTTCTGATTGGCTAGCCAGCCTGACCCACACTCTCCACGGGAGTAAATATTGCCGTACCTGAACAGTGTTATTCCAGTCTGTGAGTATGGGTGGACATACGTATGTGCATGGAATGCGTGAACCCAGAAACCATACCCGTGTACATACCAATGTACATACCCATGTTCATCTTCTCCTGTGTGTGTTAACTCTCGGGCTGCTTTAATTCCCCTCTAACCGGGGGCGGTGTCAGTGAGTCACAAACCAGTAAAATATGTAGAGCCGGGTCACTCTCTTTCACTCCCCTGCATGAGACAGATGTCTTTTTATTTTCAGAAGTTTCTTCAGGTAGCTTATATACTGTATAACCCTTGGTGTTGGTAGATGGTGCATTGTAGGTACTGAGTGAATGGGCTTGGATGATAAATTAAAAGTAGGTAGGCATACATATGTTTGGATAAATTCCCATTATCCAAAGACTAGGAGCGGGAGAGATTCATTGGTATTTTCCAGATGAATAGTATTAGGTATTTTCTATTTCTCTACATCACTAATCGGAGCCAATGGAAAGGGAAGGGAGGAGGCCACCGCTGAATAGCTTGGCCCTGTAGAGAGTAAGAGAATGCTGGGGTGGAAAATATGACTAAGCTCGATTCAACCAGAGGCAAATTATGTTTAACAGAATCCAAATGTTTCCATGAATACCAGTGGCGGCCACATTCAATGTAGGGCTAAATTTAGCTGAAACAGCACTGTTATTACTTTAGCTTATCTGGCAGGCCTCGAAAGTAGTTCTATGTGTGCGTGTGTGGAGTTTCTTTGCTCCAATTGCAGAATCTCCCACTAAGCTTTTCTTTGGGAGTCTTTACATTGAACTCACAAATCCCGACTATACATTTCCTACCCAATTCAGTTAGACTCTATTCACTTAACTCGGGGCGTTTTCCTAAAGCGTTCACTAAATCGCCAGACGGGCCAAAAAAGAGATCACAGCAGTCGCCACTGTAACGGGTGTCGTAATCCTCCTCCTCAAACGAGGAGAGGAGAGAAGGATCGAAAGACCAAAATGCAGCGGGTTGTGAATACATAATGAATTTTAATAAACAAGACGAAACTAAACACACGAAGAACACTTGATACTTTACAAAACAACAAAACGAAGTAAACAGACCTGGACACGAACTTACATACAACGTGAAGAACGCACGAACAGGAACAGACTACAAATACCTAACGACAATGAAACAGTCCCGTATGGTGCGCACATACACTGACACGGAAGACAATCACCCCCAAACAAACAGTGAGAACACCCTACCTTAATATGACTCTCAATTAGAGGAAAACGCAAAACACCTGCCTCTAATTAAGAGCCATACCAGGCAACCCAAAACCAACATAGAAACAGAAAACATAGACTGCCCACCCAAAACTCACGCCCTGACCATCACACACATACAAAACAACAGAAAACAGGTCAGGAACGTGACAGCCACTTAAATTGTCAAAAAACTCAAAAAGATGGGGTAAATGGAAACATATTTAACAAATCCCCCTTTGGTGATATTATCGGGGGAGATGTGCTATGGTGGTAAACCATGTCACGCACACTTTTGGGTGCACATCACAATGCTTGTCCACTGGCGACCGGGGGGGGGGTACACTGCCGTAGTCAGTCAGCATGGTGGACCGGGTTGGTCCCGCTTTAAATGACATGCAGCTTATAAAGGCTTCATAAAGCCTTCATAAACACTACATAAATGTGTCACTATAACCATATGTCATGCTCTATAAAAGGTTCATAAATGTGGCATATCTGTGTGACATAACCACCAATGTCAAATGTGACAGAACCCACTACGTCAGCTATGACATAAACCTATATTTTATAAAGGGTGGCATACGCAATGCTTAATAAAGGCCTTATAAATCATATTAAATTGAGGCTTCACACAGCATTTATAACCTTGTTATGCATCTTGGTAGAGCATTGCAACGCCATGATAGTGGGTTCTATTCCCGGGACCACCCATATGTAAAAATGTATGCACGCATGACTATAAGTCGCTTTGGACAAAAGCGTCTACTAAATTGTATATATTATATTACTCTAAAACATTTCTAGGATGGCCCAACCTCTTTCCGTCTTGGGTGCATAACCAATATTGAACCTGTCCTCAACTGTCCCCAAAATGCTGTGCTGCAGGATGACAAACACATAAAAAATGCAGTCATGCACAGCCAAAAACGTTAGTAGGGCCTTTCAAAATCCGCTTATATTTTTGCCCAATTTCTTTGATTTTTTTTAAATTCTGTTTTCTCGGTTTTGTTTCTCCGGGTTTTGGATTTTCTCTGTTTTTTCACACTACTTTATAGAAAAACAACAAAATTAGATTTTCTGAGTTCACAACAATTCTTAAGTGACTTCAGGGGATGACTTTTGAGGTCTTGGAAAAATCTAAGAAACTTTGATTATTGAGTGTAGTTACCCTTTAATTCAGTGCGCTGTTGTTTGGTTAGCAGTGTTTCTGTAGCGCAGTATAGGCACGCGATGAGTTTGCAAATCAAATGCCCACTTGTGGTGCCACTGGACAGCGAAAAATGTGTAAGTTAACCTTTATCTATTGTAATTTAAATTAGTTTGTAGATGTTAACTGTTGAGTTAGATTACATAGCTACCTCAATCGTTATTTCAAATAATTTCAGTGATTTCACAACAATTGATAGCTAGCTAATGAAATTTAGCTAGCGAGCAGGCTCAGCTAAATAACCCCCCCCCCCCACCCCCCCGCCCCGTAACAATTTACTTGACACCCAGCATCATAACATGGTCATAACCAAGAAATAATATGTTGTAACACTGTCATGACCCATATACACTGCTCAAAAAAATAAATGGAACACTTAAACAACACAATGTAACTCCAAGTCAATCACACTTCTGTGAAATCAAACTGTCCACTTACGAAGCAACACTGATTGACAATACATTTCACATGCTGTTGTGCAAATGGAATAGACAACAGGTGGAAATTATAGGCAATTAGCAAGACACCCCCAATAAAGGAGTGATTCTGCAGGTGGTGACCACAGACCACTTCTCAGCTCCTATGCTTCCTGGCTGATGTTTTGGTCACTTTTGAATGCTGGCGGTGCTCTCACTCTAGTGGTAGCATGAGACGGAGTCTACAACCCACACAAGTGGCTCAGGTAGTGCAGCTCATCCAGGATGGCACATCAATGCGAGCTGTGGCAAGAAGATTTGCTGTGTCTGTCAGCGTAGTAACCAGAGCATGGAGGCGCTACCAGGAGACAGGCCAGTACATCAGGAGACGTGGAGGAGGCCGTAGGAGGGCAACAACCCAGCAGCAGGACCGCTACCTCCGCCTTTGAGCAGGAAGAGCACTGCCAGAGCCCTGCAAAATGACCTCCAGCAGGCCACAAATGTTTTGTGATCTTTCAGCGGGGGAGTGGGTGAATGTGTGAAAGACCTGACTGGGCCCAGCACTGCATGGTATGGCTCATTATATTGTTGGGTCAAATTACCTGACTGGGCCCAGAACCCCACGGAATGGCTTGTTATATTGTTATGTGTGTGTGTGTGTTTGTGTAATGAGGAACATGTCATTTGGTTCCAGAATAAAGCCACTTTCAATTGCCTTATGTTGAGGGCTTTCATCAAGGTAATTGTAATTTGGTGTAACGTCATCCCCAGGCTATTGTGCACACAGCACATGTAAGCCTGGTATGTCAACCTTTCAAAGTTGGCCTTAGTGGGAGTGACCATAGAATTCTATGGGAGTGCCTTACTGAGTAAAGTATTAGTCATCATTCCCCCTAGTCGTCTCTAGTTAAAACAGCCACAAAGTCATGATTATGGCTAAACCCTGCCCATTTCCACAATTACTCTTCTTAAAATTAGATTTGAAACCTGACCCTAACTAATGAAGGCCACGTTTGATGCGTCGGGCCACCAGACCTTCCGCACATTTGGGGCGGAAGTGTCTGGGAACAAAATTAGGTGTAATGTGACTAACATGACTTCACTTTGGAGAGTGTGCCACAACATGTCACCCTTTATAAAGCACATGTTTATATCACACAGTTATGCCATGTTAATGAACCCTTTATAAACCATGACATAGGGTTATAGATGCTTTGTAACACATTTATGTAGTGCCTTTATAAGCTGAACGTCATTTAAAGCGGCACCAGTAGGGTCCATTCGTTTCGCGGTCTGACTTGGCAAACACAACTCTCCGTTGCCAAGTCAAAGACAACAATGCTCTGTGGCTGAGCTCCCTGCTTCTTGTTGTTGCTGTGGGAGCCGCTGGAATTCCGTTTAATTCGCTACACTGTGACTTTTGAAGCATGCTGTTCGCCCCGTAAGCTCTATTAGCCAGTGGAATGTCCCTTAACCTCCCACGCAAAATGTCCCTGGCAGACAAAAACAATATATAGTACAGTCCCTAATACAGTCCCTGTGCAAATACGAACACCCCAGTGCTACACCAGACACACAGTGCTCGGTTCCCTTTTCTAAGTGATTGTGTGTGTGTGTAAACAATGTGTCATGGTTGCAGTCAAGACACAATGTTGCGTTATTTTCACAGAGACTTCCATTGTTCCAGCTCATTTGTTTTTTCTTCTCCTTACTAACATGTGCAATGGAGTCTAGTAAAGCCACATGTGATGTGGTGTGTGTGTGCGTGAGGGTACAGTATGTGTGTGGTCTTTCCTGAACTTAATGGGATAAGATTGATAAGAGCCAGGCCTGTAATGTGTGTCCAATTATGTGGACTGACTCACTTGGCTAAAGTGGGTAAGGAAGTTAGGTATTCCCTCCAATAAAAAATGATTTAACTCCAAGTGCGATAGGCAAATCATCCACACAGTCCAAATCATTACAATCATGGACAACAGCCAAGTGGGTCACAGTCAGTATCCCAAATGGGGCTCTGGTCAAAACTAGTGCTCTATGTCAGGAATAGAGTGCCATTTGGGACTCAGCCAGAGGGGTTACTTCCTAACTTATTCAGATATACAGCATAACTTAAAAATGTGATTGCTTTGCATAAAATGTAAAGAGAGGTAATTATGTACAATTTCGTCAAAGTTGGGAAAGTTAACTGAATTCAGCACTCATTTTCCCACTTTTCAATATGCATCTACAGTTGCGATTCCGTCAGCCTTCCACTTTTCAGGCTTTTTTACCACAGGTAAAAATACACTGCTCAAAAAAATAAAGGGAACACTTAAACAACACAATGTAACTCCAAGTCAATCACACTTCTATGAAATCAAACTGTCCACTTAGGAAGCAACACTGATTGACAATAAATTTCACATGCTGTTGTGCAAAAGGAATAGACAAAAGGTGGAAACGTCCTCCACGTCTCCTGATGTACTGGCCTGTCTCTTGGTAGCGCCTCCATGCTCTGGACACTACGCTGACAGACACAGCAAACCTTTTTGCCACAGCTCGCATTGATGTGCCATCCTGGATGAGCTGCACTACCTGAGCCACTTGTGTGGGTTGTAGACTCCGTCTCATGCTACCACTAGAGTGAGAGCACCGCCAGCATTCAAAAGTGACCAAAACATCAGCCAGGAAGCATAGGAACTGAGAAGTGGTCTGTGGTCACCACCTGCAGAATCACTCCTTTTTTGGGGGTGTCTTGCTAATTGCCTATAATTTCCACCTTTTGTCTATTCCATTTGCACAACAGCATGTGAAATTTATTGTCAATCAGTGTTGCTTCCTAAGTGGACAGTTTGATTTCATAGAAGTGTGATTGACTTGGAGTTACATTGTGTTGTTTAAGTGTTCCCTTTATTTTTTTGAATAAAAAATGCTAAAAATGCTGGACATTATTTTCGCTACCATGGCTATGCCCCCATCCACAGGGCATGAGTGGTCACTGAATGGTTTAATGAGCATGACAACGATATAAACCACATGCCATGGCCGTCTCAGTAACCAGATCTCAGCCCAATTGAACACTTATGGGAGATTCTGGAGCAGTGCCTAAGACAGTGTTTTCTGTCTCTATCAACAAAACGCCAAATTATGGACTTTCAATCACTGGCGTAAATTAGTGTCGCATCCCTCCAATAGTTCCAGGCACTAGTAGAACCTATGCCAAGGAGCATTGAAGCTGTTCTGGCTCGTGGTGTCCCCGCTCCCTATTAAGACGCTCTATGTTGGTGTTTCCTTTATTTTGGCAGCTATCTGTCTATGCACTGAGTCTACAAAACATTACGAACACCTGCTCTTTCAATGACAGACTGACCAGGTGAATCCAGGTGAAAGCTATGATCCTTTATTGATGTGACGTGTTAAATCCACTTCAAATCACTGTAGGTGAAGGGGAGTAGACAGGTTAAGGAAAGCTGTTTAAGCCTTGAGACAGGCGCAAGAATTGCAACGCTGCTAGGTTCCCGCTCAACAGTTTCTGTGCGTATCAAGAATGGTCCACCAGGCTTCAATATTAGCAAGGTATTCTTAATGTTTTGTACACTCAGTGTATCTCATAATATTTGTCATTCCACTAATAGAGTGCCTTTTGGGTAGTGTAACTTTGTGACAAATAACTTTTTATAATTTATCTGTCATAAAGAGCACATGTTCAACTTCATAACAACAACAAAAAAATGTCCCATTTCAAGAGGTTAAATTAAGAAAAATGACTATAAAAGTCACCATAAAAGTGACAAGGTTGACAGTATCAGGGTTGACGATTTCATCTTAAATCAGCCTTTACTGCTCTTGTGAGAGGGGGAATGGAAGCTTTGAACATGTTACATTTTTTTGTTGCCTATCTATCTATGGGAAACAACCTTGTATAGATAGATAACTGACGTGCTCACTGACGTGCTCAGTTTTCCACCACAAAACACTGGAAAATGGTAGAAAAAGAGTAGAACCAGCTCACCTGCTTTTACACTATGCTTTGACTATAAATGTTTAATGTTTTATTTTGAAAATAATAACTTAAAAATAACGTTAGCCAACTTTTGGCTAGCTCTAATGGTACATCAACTGGCGAAAACTAGCCAAGTTTATTTACTTCTGTTGAAACGGGACAAAACAAAGGCTACAAAACATTTCTATACACACAACAGCTGTTTGATACTGCTACTTGACAGATAGCTAGAGGATAGAGCTGGCTGTGGTAGCTACAGAACTTCAGTCGAGAGGGGATGAAAGATTAGCTAATGTTACATGTCAGTTACACTACTAGCTCAGCACTGGGAATAAATGCTTTTTTTCTGTTAAGTCAAACAGCAGTTACCTTGGCAGCCAAATAAAGTCAAATAAAGAGTAGCCAGTTTCTGCTCTGCTTGCTTTTACAACTCGGAGAAAAAGCTAAACACACACAGACAGCAGCTGCCTCTGTTCAACTCTCCTGTGCCAGTCCTATAAGGCAGCCTTTCAGAAGCTTGCCTTCACACAGCCTGTCTGAATGCTCTGTGGCGTCCGCCTGGTCCTAAATCCAGCTATCTGAAACAGCCAAACAGCTTAACCGACTGCTCTGAAGCGGCCTCATGGTCCTAAAGCACACCGATGGCACTTTTTGTATCACAGCGCCACAATAAAATTGGGGGGGGGGGACAAAAAAGCAATTTCAGAATGTGTGGGGGGGGGTCATGTCCCCCAGTACCCAGTTAAAGTTGTGCCCCTGGATGTATGTGATCCAACTGTTAGTGTTTTATCAAAATGTACACTCATAATGTCTGAAGGACATAAAGGGACTCTACTGATGGAATGACACATTGATATGTCTATGGGTCAACATAATAAGACATACTAATAGACACAAAAGACTTTTGACCAATTTGTTAGAAGGGGCTGTTGTGATTACATGAAGGCACAGGCATCAGTGATTTTAACTCATGGCACACATCTCTCCATACACAAACTCAGCCAGCATGAGTTAAAACCTGTTGAGGCTAGGGGGTGCTGTTGTCACTATTTATGGTAATCGTGTAATTTTTGAAACGGCTTCCTACAAAATTCTTGATCGTACAATATGCATATTATTATTATTATTGGATGGAAAACAGTCTATAGTTTCTATAGGAGTTGAAATTTTGTCTCTAAGTGGAACAGAACTCATTCTACAGCAATTTCCCTGACATGGAGTCAGATTTCAGAAATTTTGGCCTCTGTTCTGGAGTCAGTTTTAAGGCCACTGTTATTCCTATGAGTATATGGACACTGCTTACGTCTTCCCCTGGATGCCTTTACGTGATGACGATTTGAATGGTGTCGATTGCACAGTCACAGGCACTATAAATGAAAAAACCCTGTATGTAGGAGCTCTTTTCTTGGTGCGTCATGCGCGCGGAGGATACCGACCCACTGTTTTTCCAAGCACTAGTGAAGCCAGTTATATTTCTCCGGTCATATTTCTACTCGTTATAGGAGTTAAAAACATCATAAGGTAGTTAATTTAAAGCGTTTTATAGCAATTTATATCCGTTTAGTGCGATTTTGGGACATTTATTTCTGAGACGCTGTGAATCTCTGGGCACGCTTCCAGTTCATGCCGAACGCAGTTGGCATTTCCACATGGCAAGAGGACAGCTTTCCACCAAAAGACGATTATACCCAAGAAAGGATGCTTCGCCCAAGATTCTGATGGAAGAACAGCTCAAAGTAGGAACAATTTATTATGATAAATCGTGTTTCTGTCGAAAAATGTTAGTGGCTTAGGACGCCATTTTTTTTTACTTAGCTTCGCTTGGCGCAAACTGTATTGAAAAGTAAGGATAATTTTAAAAATGTAATTCCGCGATTGTATTAAGAATTAAATTGTCTATCAATCGCTGTCCACCTTATATTTTTTAGTCACGTTTATGAGTATTTATGTATACGACTAGATCACTGTCTAATATGGCGCACGAACATTTTCTCACCAGCTGGGCTACTTTTCTCATTGTCTAACCATGATTTTGGTGGCTAAATATGCACATTTTCGAACAAACTGTATATGTATGTTGTAATGTGATGTTACAGGAGTGTCATATGAAGAATTCTGAGAAGGTTAGTGAAAAAATTTATATATTTTGGCGATGTTTACGTTATCGCTCTCTTTGGCTAGAATCAATGCTGGGGTAATGTTTGCACATGTGCTATGCTAATATAACGATTTATTGTGTTTTCGCTGTAAGACACTTAGAAAATCTGAAATATTGTCTGTATTCACAGGATCTGTGTCTTTCGATTAGTGTATGCTGTGTATTTTTACGAAATGTTTGATGATTAGTAGTTAGGTAAACACGTTGCTCATTGTAATTATTCTAGTCCATTTGTGACGGTGGGTGCAATTGTAACCTATGCCATCTACCTGAAATATGCACATTTTTCTAACAAAACCTATCCTATACCATAAATATGTTATCAGACTGTCATCTGATGAGTTTTTTTCTTGGTTAGGGGCTATCAATATCTTAGTTTAGCCGAATTGGTGATAGCTACTGTTGTTGGTGGACAAAGTAAAGATGGTGGATTATGCTAATGTGTTTTTAGCTAATAGATTTACATCTTTACATATTGTGTCTTCCCTGTAAAACATTTTAAAAATCGGACATGTTGGCTGGATTCACAAGATCTGTGTCTTTCATTAGCTGTATTGGACTTTAATGTGTGAAAGTTAAATATTAAAAAAAAAAAAATAATTGAATTTCGCGGCTCTGCCTTTTCAGTGGGGGTGGAGGGGGTGTGCCGCTTGCGGGACGTGTGTCCTAGACAGGTTAAGGAGTTCTTGTGAAGAACTAGGCCTCTGTGAGGGGGTAGGGTGGGGGCACTGGTCCTTAAGGGGTTTGCCTGCTTGGAGGGGGTGTGGGGGTTCAGGGGGCCCCCGGCCCCCAAAAGCAAACTTCACGCTATGGAAGAAAAATGGTCAAGGTGAGTTGTAATTTAATTGAACCATTTTCTTTTGTGGTACTAATCCACATATGAGCCTGACCAAAATGTGCACTCAGTCCAGAGCGTCTTTGGGAACAGGACGTGCAAATCTTTCCCCTGGCCGGTGGTCTGACCATGTAAACACATACTGTAGAGACCCGAGGATCCCAACCCCAATAAGGTTTTGGAGCTAGTTGTTGTTGTCAGTGGCACACCACTAGTAGAAGTAGTCAATGTACTCATGCTAATTATCTTCTTACCAATTACTTTACCTCTTTGCACCTGTTTTTTCTAAAAAAGTATTAATCATTGAGGACAGACCAAAAAGTTAAGTGAAGGTTAGGAGAAAGAAAACAGTATCATGTTTTAGCTTTGTTTTTGGTGTTTTATTGCAGAAATAAATTATGTGGTGCAAACACTTAGTAAATCTGGCCCTGTTTCTTTCTACTTTAGCCAACTCCTGGCCGTGTGGTTGTCATGACTACACCACAAAATACAATTCTGATGTATACTCTAAAGGCAAAGCTGTGTTGCCCAAGTCTTACAGAATTCCAAATTAATTAACATAATTTCAATGGATTTCCTGAATGCACTAAATGTCATTGACCCTCACCTAACAAGCAACCAACCAAAGATCTGACTAAAAGGTGGCAAAAGAACAGTCTTTATCACTTTATAGCAAAGTAAGTCACGTGGGGCGACTTACTTCGATATCAAGAGATGACTGGAGACTTGTGCTAAATACCTGTGTTCTCTGTTTGTCTGTTGCCAGTTCGTTTTGTTTCGTGAAACCTACCAGCGATTTTCCCCTTGCGTTTCTCTGTTCTAGTTCTGCCCGGTTTTGGCCATTCTGCTCTGAGCCTGCCTGTCCTTCTGTACCTTGCCACACCACACTGGATTATTGACCCCTGCCTGCTCTGACCCGGAGACTGCCTGCCATTCTGGACCTTTTGCACCCTATCTGGATTACTGACCTCTGCCTGCCCTTGACCTGTCATTTTCCCTACCCCTGTACTAGTAATAAACTTTGGTTACTTCGACACTGTCTGCATCTGGGTCTTACCTGAAACGTGATAGTTATTTTAAAAAAAGAGTCTGCATGACTTGGTTCTCTTCACAACCATACACATATTATGCATAGCTAAATAACAGGCTATTATTCCAATTATTATTAATCAAATCAAGACTCAAACACATGCAGGACTGCCCCATCCACAAAAGCTCTCTTTCTTCTTATTACTTGGGAGCTAGGCTGGGCCGTTGAGAAAACAACAGTAGCTTTTTTAACCTGCTACACTGGAAGCGTAACTGTTACACTGGAAGGGTAAATCTTTTGGCCAGCAAGAGCAGTGCTCGAGCCACTTTATCAAGGGTTCTCGGGCCTGAGCTGCGTGTAGAAATGTTGAAAATGGAACCAGAGCAGCGCAAGAAATGAATAGGGTTATCTCACGGACTGCAAAAGTTACACGTCTAGTGTAGCAGGCCAGATAGGACAAGTGACTTTGTCCACTGACCTAAGTAAAGTAAAAGTTTGAATCAAACAGAGCCTTCTATAAAAGCGCCTCTGTGTGGTCATTAGTCGCTTTCTGTGTATGGAGTTGAAAGACAGCTGGACATTTCACCTCTGGCGATATCATGTATCAACACCTTGGGCACTACAATGCCAGAGGAGAGGACTAGTTCAGGGAACAAAGCATGGTGGTCCTTCAAAGGTTAGCGGTTAGCTCCAATTAATTTGTGGGGGGGGGGGGGGGGGGGTAATACCGTAACTGGCTCTTCAGCCATTTTGTTGGCACCATCCTTGGTTGCTTTGATGTGGACCACTGAGATAGTGTCATCGAGTTTCACCAGCCAATTTATTTTGATTGACAGGCTAATTAACCAGAAAACCTCTGACAAAACAACCTATGTTTGTCAGCCTGTAGTGATCCGTGTGGCGTTGCTTAGCAGGGAGCTTAACAATTCCCTGTAAACATTTTATATTTTTAACCCTTTAGAAAACCATTCTGAAGAGGAGGTTAGCAACTCTCAACCAAATTCATGTTTATGCATTCTTGCTGTTGGTAAGAAGTTAGAACCAGCCAGTCACTAAGCTTACAGTAAAGCTACAAGCCTTGCTAAGTTGATTACATGTTAGCAGAGGCTAGCCCTGCCGCACGAGAGCTAGGGTCAGGTTAGCTCCGGCTGTTACCTCACACAAGGCTGCGTGGGCACAAAGCTGGCACCCAACTGCCAATTAATCAAATTGCGCTGCCTTACTGGCAACCTCAAACGGAAGAAAAATAGGTAGGACAGCTGCGTGTGCCAAGATGCGGAGGCTCAATTACTTTAGGGAAATATAACAGGCGAGAAATGTCGAAAAAAAGATCAATGTAAAGTCTGCAGCACTGCCCATGTGTCATAAGCCCTGGGGAGTTCTGGCTTTTCTCACTTCGGCCTTTGGAAAGAACAGGAACGTCGGGATGAGAGGAATTACCACAGATCCTATAGTGCTTCCCGGTTTCCCAGCCTTCAGGGATTGGGATATGCAGGGAAGGGGAGGGAGGGGTGGACATAGTTGCTCGCCATCACCTGTTGCTTCAGTGAGGGAGTTTGGCTGTGGCTGCAGTTGAAGAACTCTGAGAAGAACATGGAGGACCAGGGGGGAATTTGGCACTGTGGGAAGCTGTGTATGTCACAGAGATGCTTGACCCCCTCAGCCTTATTTGTTGGACAAAACACACTTGGCTAGGCCATATTAGCATCATTGTCATGTGGACTGAGAAACACACACACATTTTTGGCATGAACACACATACACACTAAACTACTCATAAGGCACACATGCACACACACATTTTTGTGAACTACTCAGAGGCACATACTTGCACACACACACTCTCTCTCTCTTACACACACACACTCCAATAAAGAGGAACACAGAGGGACTTTTCAAGTGCCCGATTAGTTCGAGGAGAGCCTGGTTGTGGTTGTAATAGCTCCAGAGTTATTTGTCATTGCCTTGTCAGTGTAATGCTTCAATGGTCGACATTTTACAGCCTGGTCTACACTGTCCTCAGAGCCCCATTAGCTATGTGTGAAGGCAGGCTGGGCCGCTCTGTCAGTCGTGACCAGTGTGCCTCGTTAAATGGCTTGGCAGTGGGCACCAGCACATTTCACCCACGGATTTACTGCCATTGCCAGAGACTGGTCCAGTAAAATTCAACTGAAAGTTAGCCTGACAAAGGCCCAGCGCAGTAAAAAAAATTTTTTCCCTGAAATTATGAAAATTATGATAATACCCCTTTAGTGTAAGAGTTGTTTGAAAAGACCGTCTGAAATTTCATCTTGTTTTGGTGGGATGGAGTTTTGGCTTGCCTGGTGACATCGCCAAGTGGTAAATTAGTTAACAGATCAATAAGAAAATGAGTTCCAAACCTCAATGCCAACAACAGCTAGTTTTCGGTTTTCCCCTCCCCACTCAGACCACTCCCAGACAGTCCTAGGAATCTATCTTTGCTCGGAAGCTATTTTTATTTATTTTTGTCCGTAAAAAAAACCCAGTATGGTACTTAATTGCAACCCAGAAATGATTTGATATTGAGATTAAAAAATGGCTGCATTGGTATCACACACATGGTTATAGTTGAGGAACAGTGCTGCGATTGCCAAACTTTCTCACACTTTCTCGCTACTTCCCCATCCGTTGGTCTCTACTGAATACATGTACCGGTAGGCTATGTTTATTATCGCATTAGCAGTAACCAAGGTTACATCCCAAATGGCACCCTATTCCCTATGTAGTGCACTAAGTAGGTAGTATCGGGCCTTTTGGGACACAGTCCAAAAACTTTTCACACGGTGGGCTATGTAGGTACCACCTACGGAGCTGAAGCTTACTGGTCTGGTGGGATTTAGGGAGAGCTCTTCCCTGTCCACCACCTTACCCTAGAAGCCTCGCATTCTGCCCCACGCCACAGCACATGGTGCACCATCAGCAATCTTGCCCGCCCAACCTCCCACAAAGACGCACTAAAAACTGCACAAACCTGTGTATGTAAGCTGTATGTACACACAGACACACTTTGTCTCTATCTCCTATCCATGCCACGGTGTCACCTCACTGGCACCCAGCCACCCCCTGTGACACCCAGTCGGGCCTGGTTGCCATATGGAGCATGCTTCCATCCTTCCTTCCTTTCCACAGGACGTTGGTGGCACATTAATTGGGAAGTTCGGGCTCGTGGTGATGGCTGGAGCTGAATGAATGGTATCACACACATGGTTTCTATGTGTTTGATGCCATTCCATTTGCTGCATTCCAGCCATTATTAAGAGCCGTCCTTCCCTCAGCAGCTTCCACTGTTCCCCTCTCTCCCCCTGGTTCACTCTCACTGTGTGGGGACGGTGCCTGGCTGGCTATTGGCAGCAATGAATGCAGTCTCAATAAAGTAGCCTATGTTATATAGTAGTAAGAATATATCGTATTATATTATATTGGATATATTGCAGGTGTGTGCCTATAGTGATAATAGGGTGTGGACACAAAGTATGCCCACATCAGGGGAGCCCCCCCCCCCCAACCCCCCTCTCTCTCACACACCCTGTTAACTCAGATAGGAAATGAAAGACAGCTGCGGCTTACTGATTTTATCTGTGATGCTTTGCTGTTATCTGTATCTGACCTTCTCAGGTGTTTATGTCGCCGAGTTGGATTGGTTCTTCCATTTCCACGTTGACTGAGGAATGACTGGAATACACCGAAGAGCCTTTCTACTCTCCGCTGAAACCTCTACACTCCTCACATATCTGTGAGTAATGTAATGTAGTAATGTTTGCCCATTATGCCATTTGTCTTAGGCTACATGATCATCACATTATCATCACGAACTCGGTGGTACAATAATCGACAGTAGAACACCACAGGCTTGAAATAGGGATATCTGTTGCAAATTATACAAATCAAATGTCCATTGTAGCTTAAGTTTGACACGAGCGCCATTAAAAGCATTCATTAGGCATAACAGGTAAACAACACATATGCCTGTTTTTGAATCTAATACCAATTCTAGACGTAATTCGTTCTAATAAAACAGTCACGCTGTGGTCAAATGCTCAAGTGGAATTATAACGGCTCATCATGAGGTGTTTGAGCTAAATGTGTGGAAGTGATGTCTTTGTATTTAGTTCAGCACTCTATTTAGTGAAGTGACTTAAATACTCCCGACAATAAAAACGTTCCCAAAGATGCCATATGGAGGGGCTTTCACGAACAAGATGATCTGATTGAACTCGATGGAAAGCTATGGAAGTTCGTGGTTAAGAGGAGCACTCTACAATTCAACAGAACTACCTACAGTTTAGCGCTGTTGTTTACAAACTGGTGGATAATGCCGGTGCTGCAGGTGCAATTCCAGACACAATAAAAGCCTCTCAATAACCTCCACCACTGCAAAGTCCCGAAACCTCTCGACTCATTTGCTGCCACGTCTGTTCCTCAGTGTGAGTAACCTATGAAATGATTTCTGACATTAATGATCACAGGCCTGGTGGATGAGCTGTCTGACATCAATGCTTTTCTGCTCTAGTGTTGACAGGGAAGAGGGATTTTGAGTGACTTCATCTGCTTGACTGCCGGGCTGTAGAGCACTGTAGCGTTGTGGGACTTAGCCGTAGGGTCTGAAACATTTCCTCTGACGGTCTGTCTCCCTCACATCAATAAACTGGTTTATCCACCCACTGTATGTCTCAGTGGGCGATCTAGACTGGACTGGAGAGGTTGGTGGTTTACAGCCTAACTAAACATTACAGAAATCGACTTAAAACTATTCTTGTGGATATTGTGCTCCCCTTCTAGAGCATTAGCACAATCTTAATCAATTAGCATTGTTTTACGATTTAGATGCACTATTGTAAAGTGGCTGTTCCACTGGATGTCATAAGGTGAATGCACCAATCTGTAAGTCGCTCTGGATAAGAGCGTCTGCTAAATGACTTAAATGTAAATGTAAATGTAAATTTTGTAGAGCGTAGAATACCAGCTCTGACCAATGATGTGCATTTTCATTATGTACATAAAAGATTGGGAGAGAACAGCTGTCATGCAATCGATGGACAACATGAAAGCCTTCTATTAATCCCACTCCCTGCAGCTAAAGACCTCATCTCCAATTCAATACTGTCTGTTTCCCTTCACCTGCTGTGGGCGCTGCCTGGCCTGTGTAACAGACAGAGAGCAGTGAACCTACAGGATCCCCTCCAGGACTTTCTCCACATCTCTCCCCCGCAGTGCCGACCGGCAGCCTAGAAGTCTCCAGAAGTTTCCCGATTTATGACAGGATCTCATTTCGGGATGAAACAGTTACAGAACTAATGAAACTGAGTGGATTATCAGTTATCCAAGACGTTTTGATGGGTTCTGATGAGATTTGCGGCAGCCATTATTTTTGGTTCAATAGGATTGACTCTGAAAAGCCCGCTCTACGGCCCCCAAAATAAAACTACGGACCGCTCTATCTCAGTGTTCTTAGAGGCATTTCCTCTAGGTGAGACCTTTCTATTTCTTGGCAGTTGTTCGCTACTTACTGTTCACTCACTCACAATCCATCATCTTGCTTCTAATTCACTGAAGGAGAAGGAATCTACCTCATGGCTATAAGAGAACCAAAGCAGTACACACCATGCAATTCGGGGCTTGAACCTCTACACCAGTGTTGATAATTGACCTGGTCACGCTAGAACAATTCCTGGAACACCGGCCATGCCTTAATATCCTGGTGTTGCTTACCCTCTAGGATGACTTCTTTGCCCGTCTTCTTCAGGGCCTGCACGGCCTCGTCGTGTGTGGCGTCCCGGAGGTCGGCGCCGTTGACCGACAGGATGGCGTCACCCACGTACAGGGCCTCCGTCTGGTCAGCCGCCAACCCCTTGAAGATCTTCGAGATGAGAATGGGCATTTTGTTCTCTTTTCCACCTGTAAAGTAGGCCGTCATTGTAAGATAAGAATTTGTTCTTAACTGACTTGCCAAGTTAAATAAAGGTTCAATCTAAAAAAATATATATAAAGTAGAGCACATGGCATTGGCTCGGTTCATATCAATGAGACACAGTACGCTTCACGTACAAACTACAAAACCAGATGGTTACCAGGCTTAGATTGTGCATGAATATAAAATATTGTGGTCTACAGGATTAGAATACATACTCTTTATCCTAGGGCTTAAAGTAAGTCCCTCCCCACTGGGCACATTAACATTTGGTTTAGTTGTCAACTAATGTGAATTCAACGTGAAATTAACATGTCATTGGATTTAGGTTAAAACTTTTTGAAAAAAAATGTATTCAAAAATTGATTCATTGGGTTGAAATGGCGTGGAAACAATGTTGATTCAACCAGTTTTTTGCCCAGTGGATCTGATACTAGTGACTAACATTTGAGGTGTATCTTGGGAATCTTAGAAAGTTTGTTGAAAGTTGTTTAAGAGAAAGGAACGTAGCAATGCACAAGGAAGGTTTTGCTCCATGGGTGTAGGTACTCTTGAGACTGACTAGATTGGCTGACAGAACAAAGTTCATAGTAAGTACATAAGACTGCATCACTCGCGACAGTGCTCAACGGTTTAATTTGAAAAGCTGAGCAAGGGACTGGTTTCACATTTAGACTGCAGTTGTAGAGAATACGAGGACACCAGTCATCCACTTTGCCCGGCTGCAGTCCCTTCTCTCTAACAGGATAATGAAGGTCAGTTCATAGGCTGATGAATCTGCCCATTCCAGAGGGCCCTTCGTGGGAAATATTGTCAATAATGTCAAGTGCCAGTTGGGTCTCGGCCTTGGGGTGGCTGAGAAATGTTCCGAAAGAGGATTAAATCAAATTACCTCCGAATATATATTTCAAAGGTTGGCTCCCACGGGCGATTCTACGGATTTAATTCATGCATCGTCTTCAGAGACTAGAGCCAGGTGCCCTCAATAAAAGATGCCGGGGCTGACACACCCATGCATCTCAATCACAGTGGCATCGCCACAGACTGCGACTCCCTCCGCTGTCAACATGATCTATGCCTTTTCTGAGTGGGGCTAGCGTTGCACGCCAGTGTGACATTTGATGGTTGTTTGATCAGTGATTGAGATGCAGAAATTATGGCCACCAAATTGAGATTCTGACGCCTGGTGAATTGTGTGGGAGGTGAGAGCAGAAGAAATCCTCAGTGATTCAATTGATAAAAATAGAACTACCAGATAATGTAATGCCAGACTGTAACATCACCAAATCGAAATCACCAAGGAACAAACTCCAAATAGACTTTTAGATTAGATCATGAACAAATCATAGACAATATGCAATATTGGGCTATATGTCATAAACTACATTTAAGCCAATCAACTTGAATATGTGAAATTCGAGAAGAAAAAAAATCACACTTCTCTTATTATTTTTTTGTCTGAATCATTTCCAATCCCTCTATATATTTTTTGTAAATATTTATACAGTATACACAGTACCAGTCAAAAGTTTGGACACACCCACTCATTCCAGTTTTTCTTTATTTTTACTTTTTTATACATTGTAGAATAATAGTGAAGACATCAAAGCTATGAAATAACACAAATGGAATCATGTAGTAACCATTTTTTTTTTAATCAAAATATATTTTAGATTCTTCAAAGTAGTCACCCTTTGCATTGATGACAGCTTTGCACACGCTTGGCATTCTCTCAACCAACTTCACCTGGAATGCTTTTCTAACAGTCTTGAAGGAGTTCCCACATATGCTGAGCACGTGTTGGCTGCTTTTCCTTCACTCCGCGGTCCAACTCATCCCAAATCATCTCAATTAGGTTGAGGTTGGGTGATTGTGGAGGCCAGGTCATCTGATGCAGCACTCCATTACTCTCCTTGGTCAAATTGCCCTTACACAGCCTGGAGGTGTGTTGGGTCATTGTCCTGTTGAAAAACAAATGATAGTCCCACTAAGCGCAAACCAGATGGGATGGCGTATTGCTGCAGAGTGCTGTGGTAGCCATGCTGGTTAAGTGTGCCATGAATTCTAAATAAATCACAGACAGTGTCACCAGCGAAGCACCCCCACATCATCACAACTCCTCCATACTTCCCGGTGGGAACCACAGGACAGATTTCCCCCGGTCTAATATCCATTGCTCGTGTTTCTTGGCCCAAGCAGGCCTCTTCTTATTATTGGTGTCCTTTAGTAGTGGTTTCCTTGCAGCAATTCGACCATGAAGGCCTGATTCACACTCTCCTCTGAACAGTTGCTGCTGAGACGTATCTGTTACTTGAACTCTGTGAAGTATTTATTTGGGCTGCAATTTCTGAGGTGCAGTTAACTCGAATGAACTTATACTCTGCAGCAGAGGTAACTCTGGGTCTTCCTTTTCTGTGGCGGTCCTCATGAGAACCAGTTTCATCATAGCGCCTGATGGTTTTTGTGTGACTTCGTATTATATGTTACGAATTTGCAAAACACAAAATAAGTTTTAATTTTGCAAAATGTATAATATGTTACAAATTTGCAAAATGTATGATATGTAACAAATTCTAGCTAGGTGTTTAATGTCAGCTAGCTAGCTAACATTAGCTAGGCTAGCGGTAAGGGTTAATGTTAGAGTTAAGGTTAGGGTTATGTTTAGGAGTTAGGTAAAATAGTTAACCTGTTGAGGATGGGGGCGCTGTTGTCACTATTTATGCTAATCGTGTAATTTTTGAAACGGCTTCCCACAAAATTCTTGATCGTACAATATGCATATTATTATTATTATTGGATAGAAAACAGTCTATAGTTTCTATAGGAGTTGAAATTTTGTCTCTAAGTGGAACAGAAGTCATTCTACAGCAATTTCCCTGACATGGAGTCAGATTTCAGAAATTTTGGCCCCTGATCTGGAGTCAGTTAAAAGGCCGCAGTTATTGCTATGAGTATACGGACACTGCTTACGTCTTCCCCTGGATGCCTTTACGTGATGACGATTTGAATGGGGTCGATTGCGCGTTCACAGGCACTACAAATTAAAAAACCCTGTAGCTAGGAACTCTTTTCTTGCTGCGTAATGCGCGCGGAGGACATCGACCCGCACTTGTTCCAAGCATTAGTGGAGGGAGTAATATTACTCTGGTCATGTTTCTACTCGTTATGGGAGTTAAAAACATCATAAGGTAGTTAATTTAAAGCGTTTTATAGCAATTTATATCCGTTTAGTGCGATTTTGGGACATTTATTTCTGAAACGCTGTGAATTGCTGGGCACGCTTCCAGTTCATCCCGAACGCAGTTGGCATTTCCACATGGCAAGAGGACAGCTTTCCACCAAAAGACGATTAGACCCAAGAAAGGATCCTTTGCCCAAGATACTGATGGAAGAACAGCTCAAAGTAGGACATTTTTATTATGATAAATCGTGTTTCTGTCGAAAAATGTTAGTGGCTTAGGACGCCATGTTTTTTGACATAGCTTCGCTTGTCGCAAACTGTATTGAAAAGTAAGGATAATTTAAAAAATGTAATTCCGCGATTGTATTAAGAATTAAATTGTCTATCAATCCCTGTCCACCCTATATTTTTTAGTCACGTTTATGAGTATTTATGGATAAGAGTAGATCACTGTCTAATATGGCGCACGGACATTTTCTCACCAGCTGGGCTACATTTCACATTGTCTAACCATGATTTTGGTGGCTAAATATAAACATTTTCGATCAAACTCTATATGGATTGTGTAATATGATGTTACAGGAGTGTCATCTGAAGAATTCTGAAGGTTAGTGAAAAATTAATATATTTTGGCGATGTTGACGTTATCGCTCACTTTGGCTAGAATCAATGCTGGGCTGCTATGTGTTATGTGCTATGCTAATATAACGATTTATTGTGTTTTCGCTGTAAGACACTTAGAAAATCTGAAATATTGTCTGTATTCACAGGATCTGTGTCTTTCGATTAGTGTATGCTGTGTATTTTTACGAAATGTTTGATGATTAGTAAGTAGGTAAACACGTTGCTCTATGTAGTTTTTCTAGTCCATTTGTGACGGTGGGTGCAATTGTAACCTATGCCATCTACCTGAAATATGCACTTTTTTCTAACAAAACCTATCCCATACCATAAATATGTTATCAGACTGTCATCTGATGAGTTTTTTTCTTGGTTAGGGGCTATAAATATCTTAGTTTAGCCGAATTGGTGATAGCTACTGGTGTTGGTGGACAAATAAAAGATGGTGGATTATGCTAATGTGTTTTTAGGTAATAGATGTACATCTTTACATATTGTGTCTTCCCTGTAAAACATTTTAAAAATCGGACATGTTGGCTGGATTCACAAGATCTGTGTCTTTCATTAGCTGTATTGGACTTTAATGTGTGAAAGTTAAATATTTTAAAAATATATTTTTTTTGAATTTCGCGGCACTGGTTTTTCAGTGGGGGTGGGGGGGGAGTGCCGCTAGCGGCACCCTCATCCTAGACAGGTTAAGGTTAGGGTTAGGGGAAGAGATAGCTAACATCATAAGTAGTTGTAAAGTGCAATGAACAAAAATATAAATGCAACATGCAAAAAATTCTAATATTTTTCTGAGTTACAGTTCATATAAGGGAATCAGTCAATTGAAATAAATGAATTATGCCCTAACCTATGAATTTCACATGACTGGGAATACAGATATGCATCTGTTGGTCACAGATACCTTAAAAAAAGGTAGGGGTGTGGATCAGAAAACCAGTCAATATCTGGTGTGACCACTATTTGCCTCACGCGACACATCTCATTTGCATAGAGTTGAGCAGGCTGTTGATTGTGGCCTATGGAATGTTGTCCCACTCCTTTTCAATAGCTGTCCGAAGTTGCTGGACATTGGCGGGAACTGGAATACGCTGTCGTACACATCGATCCAGAGCATCCCAAACATGCTAAATAGGTCACATGTCTGGTGAGTAAGCAGGCCATGGAAGAACTGGGACATTTTCAGCTACTTGCAATTGTGTACATATCTTTGTGCCATCTTTGTGCCGTGCATTATCATGCTGAAACATAAGGTGATGGCGGCAGATGAATGGCAATGGGACTCAGGATCTCGTCACGGTATCCCTATGCATTCAAATTGCCATTGTTCATTGTCCGTAGCTTATACATGCCCATACCACAACCCCACCGCCACCATGCGGCACTCTGTTCACAACGTGGACATCAGCAAACCGCTCGCCCACACGACACCATACACGCTGTCTGCCATCTGCCCGGTACAGTTGAAACCAGTACCCACCTGTGAAAACCACACTTCTCCAGCATGCCAGTGGCCATCGAAGGTGAGCATTTGCCCACTGAAGTCGGTTACAACACCGAACTGCAGTCAGGTCAAGACCCTGGTGAGGACGACCAGCTTCTGACAGTTTTTGCAGAAATTCTTCGGTTGTGCAAACCCACAGTTTCATCAGCTGTCCGGGTGGCTGGTCTCAGATGATCCTGCAGGTGAGGAAGCCGGATGTGGAGGTCCTGGGCCGGCATGTTTACAAGTGGTCTGCGGTTGTGAGGCCGGCTGTACATACTGCCAAATTCTCTAAAACGACATTGGAGGAGGCTTATGGTAGAGAAATGAACATTCAATTCGCTGGCAACAGATCTGGTGGACATTCCTGCAGTCAGCATGCCAATTGCAAGCACCCTCAACACTTGAAGACATCTGTGGCGTTGTGTTGTGTGACAAAACTGCACATTTTTGAGTGACCTTGTACTGTCCCCAGCACAAGGTGCACCTGTGTAATGATCATGCTGTTTAATCAGCTTCTTGATATGTCATACTTGTCAGGTGGATGGATTATACTGGCAAGGAAGAAATGCTCACTAACAGGGATGTAAACAAATTTGTGCACAAAATTTGAGAGAAATAAGCGTTTTGTGCATATGGAACATTTCTGGGATCTTTTATTTCAGCTCATGAAACATTGGACCAACACTTTACATGTTGCATTTATATTTTTGTTCTTTAGTGTAGCTAAAAAGTAGTAAGTAGTTGAAAAGTTGCTAATTAGCTAAAATGCTAAAGTTGTCCGTTATCAGATTCGACATTCTCGTTATACACCTGCCCATCCACCCAAAACCAACCACCCTACTTTCGTTTTGCTTAAGGCAAAGCATCGGTCTTATGTAACCATACCAAATGTAACATATAATACTAATTTGAGTGTCTCGGATATACATTTACGTCTAGTCTATGAGAATGGAAAAGGAGGGCCCCAATTGTGTTTCGCTTTGTTACCCTTGAGGGATACAACCAATGCTTATTCAAACTGACTAACTATTTAACATAAGATTTGTTGCATGAACTGAACATCTGAGTTGTGCACTAATTTCTACACACCGGTCTACTTCTACCTATCGTACAGTATATGGTGTCAAAACAAACTTTAGGCCTCAAGCCTATCCGGCCTTAAATGCACTTCGGCACTTTGGACCAAACGCAAGGTCGACTCCATGCCTCCCTCCACCGAACCAGGGTAGGCTTCTGAAAATAAACATCCCAGACAGACTGCTCCACTGCCATCAAATAGCTTTCATCTCAGGCCAATGACAACTGCATTCTGGGAGCTTCTTGTCAGCTGTTCGCATTGTGGTGTCAGCTGGCCGCCTCCTGCCTTTTGCTCGCTCTCTCTCGGCTTGACGTGGCAGCGCCACTCTGTCGAGACAGTGGGGAGTCACCGGTTGGTGGTCGGTTTCACTTATTTAAACAGTTCCAATTGATGTTCAAAGCCGCAAAAAAATATATTTATGTCATTAAATGTTTATGTCATTAGGGGGAGTCATTTTGTAAAAGGGGGCTGAAACTAATACAACACCAGCCACACCATTCCTGCCAAACGGTGAAGCATTTTGCATTGCAGTAGGTCCAGGCCGTCTATCAAAATGGACCACTGTCCTGGGCAGGTTGCCAGAGCGATGAGATGGTCTATGTATACATGCAGACCTTCCAGAAAGTAAATATCACCCCCCCCCCTTTATTCTCTATTATATTGCATTATTTACAACAGCCACGATAAACACAACTATTGATGTTTAAGCCACGATAAACACAACCATTGACACCTACAGATTGAAGGGTTTTTCTATATTTTTACTATTTTCTACATTGTAGAATAATAGTGAAGACATCAAAACTATGAAATAACACATATGGAATCATGTAGTAACCAAAAAAAGTGTCATTGTCCAGTTGAAAACCAAATGATAGTCCCACTAAGCGCAACGCAGATGGGATGGCATATCGCTGCAGAATACTGTTGTAGCCATGCTGGTTAAGTGTGCCTTGAATTCTAAATAAATCACAGACAGTGTCACCAGCAAAGCATCCCTACACCATTATACCTCCTCCTCCATGCTTCACGTGGGAACCACACATGCTGAGATCACCCGTTCACCTACTCTGCGTCTCACAAAGACACAGAGGTTGGAACCAAAAATCTCAAATTTGGACTCATCAGACCAAAGGACAGATTTCCCCCGGTCTAATGTCCATTGCTCGTATTTCTTGGCCCAAGCAATTCTCCTCTTATTATTGGTGTTCTTTAGTAGTTGTTTCTTTGCAGCAATTTGACCATGAAGGCCTGATTGACACAGTCTCCTCTGAACAGTTGATGTTAAGATGTGTCTATTACTTGAACTCTGTGAAGCACTTATTTGGGCTGCAATTTCTGAGGTGCAGTTAACTCTAATGAACTGATCCTCTGCAGCAGAGGTAACTCTGTGTCTTCCTTTCCTGTTGCATTCCTCATGAGAGCCAGCTTCATCATAGCTCTTGATGGTTTTGCAACTGCACTTTCCGGATTTACTGACCTTCATGTCTTAAAGTATTGATGGACTGTCGTTTCTCTTTGAGCTGTTCTTGCCATAATATGGACTTGGTCTTTTACCAAATACGGCTATCTTCTGTATACCACCCCTACCTTGTCACAACACAACTGATTGGCTCAAACACATTAAGGAAAGAAATTCCACAAATTAACTTTTAACAAGGCACACCTGTTAATTGAAATGCATTCCAGGTGACTACCTCAAGCAATTGGTTGAGAGAATGCCAAGAGTGTGAAAAGCTGTCATCTAGGCAAATGGTGGATACTTTGAAGAATCTCAAATATAAATATATTTGTTTAACACTTTTTTGGTTACTACATGATTCCATATGTTATTTCATAGTTTTGATGTCTTCACTATTTTCTACAATGTAGAAAAAAATTAAAATAAAGAAAAACATGAGTAGGTGTGTCCAAACTTTTGACTGGCACTGTATTGTCATTGGCTATACTGAGTAATTTTCCTAACCAGCTTTGCTGCTGATTTAACTGAGCACAGGTACAGTGCCTTGCAAAAGTATTCACCCCCTTGGTGTTTTTCCAACTTTGTTGCATTACAACCTGTAATTTAAATTGATTTTTATTTGGATTTCATGTAATGGACATACACAAAATAGTCCAAATTTGTGAAGTAAAATGAAAAAAATAACTTGTTTAAAAATGTTTAAAAAAATGTAAAACGGAAAAGTGGTGCGTGCATATGTATTCACACCTTTGCTATGAAGCTCCTAAATAGATCTGGTGCAACCAATTACCCTCAGAAGTCACATAATTAGTTAGATTGCATACAGGTGGACTTTATTTAAGTGTCACATGATCTGTCACATGATCTCAGTAAATATACACCTGTTCTGAAAGGCCTCAGAGTCTGCAACACCACTAAGCAAGGGGCACCACCAAGCAAGCAGCACCATGAAGACCAAGGAGCTCTCCAAACAGGTCAGGTACAAAGTTGTGGAGAAGTACAGATCAGTGTTGGGTTATAAAAAAATTACCAAAACTTTGAACATCTCACTGAGCACCATTAAATCCATTATTAAAGAATGGAAAGAATATGGCACCACAACAAACCTGCCACGCACCAGGCAAGGAAGGGCATTAATGAGAGAGGCAACAAAGAGACCAAAGATAACCCTGAAGGAGTTGCAAAGCTCCACAGCGGAGATTGGAGTATCTGTCCATAGGACCACTTTAAGCCGTACACTCCACAGAGCTGGGCTTTACGGATGAGTGGGCAGAAAAAAGCCATTGCTTAAAGAAAAAAATAAGCAAACACGTTTGGTGTTCGCCAAAAGGCATGTGGGAGACTCCACAAACATATGGAAGAAGGTACACTGGTCAGAAGAGACTAAAATTGAGCTTTTTGGCCATCAAGGAAAAGACTATATCTAGGGCAAACCCAACACCTCTCATCACTCCGAGAACACCATCCCCACAGTGAAGCATGGTAGTGGCAGCATCCTGCTGTGTGGGTGTTTTTCATCGGCAGGGACTGGGAAACTGGTCAGAATTGAAGGAATGATGGATGGAAATTATTGAGGGAAACCTGTTTCAGTCTTCCAGAGATTTGAGACTGGGATGGAGGTTCACCTTCCAGCAGGACAATGACCCTAAGCGTACTGCTAAAGCAACATTCAAGTGGTTTAAGGGGAAACATTTAAATGTCTTGGAATGGCCTAGTCAAAGCCCAGACCTCAATCCAACTGAGAATCTGTGGTATGACTTAAAGATTGCTGTATACCAGCGGAACCCATCCAACTTGAAGGAGCTGGAGCAGTTTTGCCTCAAAGAATGGGTAAAAAATCCCAGTGGTTAGATGTGCCAAGCTTATAGCGACATACTCCAAGAGACTTGCAGCTGTAACTGTAGCTAATGTTAACTAGCCAACGTTTCCCATGAAAGGAAGTTAGGCTAGTGAGCAAGCATTTTAGCCAGGTAGCCTAGGACAACAAAAATGAAAAGCGTGTAGTGTATGACAGAGTCATAGACCGTTTCGTCAACATGAAAGAGAGGAGGATGGCATTGGCATTTCTCTACAAGTAGGGTGAGTCAACATGTTTTTCTACTTGCACAAATGCACGCACAAAAACACACACACAGAAATCAGAACCATGGACAGCTGCGCCATATTTAGCTTACGTTGATTGGACTAAATTATTTTTGGTATCTTGTAGTTGTCACTGTATTAGACTAAGCACAGGTGATTTGATTATGTTGAAATGTTGAAGTTTAAATGGTTTTGGACTAGTGCAGGCAGCTCCTGTTTTCTTTGCGACTTGCGGTAACTCTCCATGGTCCTAAATCAATAGTTATTTATTAGTCCGAAAAAGGTCAGAAACATTACCTTGCCTGACCTTGCTGTAGATCATGTAACTGTTTGTTACATGCAATATGCTTTGTGGACTTCACCGGAGAGAGGTTGCGCTCCGGTTTTGTGATGAAACAAAAGTGTCGTTGAATTTATTCCGCCACTGTGTTTTCTTTTGTCTCGGCCTTATGCCTATATATCACGGCGTCAAGGCATATGAACTAACAGGTTATCGAGCAAACAACACAGTTATCACAACACATAGCTTGTAATATGGCTTTTTTCCCTGGCTTGGCTTCCCCAGTGATTTTACCCACACACCGCTACTGCTCTTCACAAATAAACAAACAAGCACACACCTTCTCAAGCTCAAACAGGAGTAGGGATGTATTCTTAGAAATACAGTATTTTCAGGTTGAGACCTCAAAAGTCTTACTTTTCCTACAAGCATGTTCCATCACCTTATCTGATTGCATGTGCATACTACAACGGTGTACAATACATAGTCACGAGGCTACATTAGATTGAAAGGGTGCGTCTCAAAGGGGTTTGTTGACCTGCTTTTCCATCGCGATCATGCAGGAAGCAGTTAGATGATTTGTTTCCTAATCACAAGTTTGTGCCATAACGTTGACTGTGGAATACTCAAAAAAAACATGGGATACACTGAGTACAAAACATTAGGAACCCCTTCCTAATATTGAGTTGCACCCATTTTTCCCTCAGAACAGCCTCAATTCGTCGGGCCACGAACTCTACAAGGTGTCAAAACCGTTCCGCAGGGATGCTGGCCCATGCTGTGTCAAGTTGGCTGGATGTCCTTTGGGTGGTGGACCATTCTTGATACACACAGGAAACTGTTGAGCGGGAAAAAACCCAGTACCGCTGCAGTTCTTGGACTTAAATCTTTTGTCTTACACATTCACCCTCTGAATGGCACACATACACAATCCACATGTCAATTGTCTCAAGGCTTAAGAATCCTTCTTTAACCTGTCTCCTCCCCTTCATCTACACTGATTGAAGTGTATTTAAGAGGTGACCTCAAAAAGTGATCATAGCTTTCACCTGGATTCACCTGGTCAGTCTATGTCGTGGAAAGAGCTGGTGTTCCTAATGTTTTGTACATTCAGTGTATGTGGAGACATTTTGATGTTGGTAATAACTTGTGAACACAATCATTAAAAGAAAAGCAGGTCACCTAATAAATAGATGTCCTAATTCAATTAGACATGCAGACCGTACTTTTGTGATGTAGCAGCTGCGCCAAATCATCTTAAATGTCAGCTTTTTGTATGGACATCAGGCTCCTTGTTCCCATGGGACTACATTAGGCAACATTTCACTCCCAGGACATCATGTAACTATTTAACAGTGGTGCTTGTATAACATCAGCTCGTATTTCTAGACGAAGAGTTTACTATATGCCATTATTGCACAGCAGCATGGCAGATAGGCTACCTTTCTCTTGAAGTTACCATGCATCCTGACAAAATTTCTTGGTGGGCTATATTCACCCGATCATAACATGTTTAGGGGAGAGAATCGGGTCGTCAAAATAACATTCAGAGAAATAGACCGTTGCACGGTTTACTGGAATAGCTTCCAATAGCTTTATTGGTGAGAACAGTTTGAGATGTTTTTTCAAAAGGTTCCGCTGTTGAACAACTTAGGCTATCACAAACAGCCTAGTCTACTGCACTTCAGCATGAAACAGCCTAGTCTAGTGCACTACAGAATGGCCTTTTCTCAATTATTAAGCGAATGGAAGAGTGTCCTCCCCTCGATAAACACCTTTCATCTATGATAGTCATGTGTATCCTACCCAAGTTCTTCCTGTAATTGTTTTTAAATCTGCCACACCTCATTTGAATCAGCTTTTGTTTTGTGTGAGGAGAAAAGCATGTACACGTTTAAAAACAATATGCTACTTATCATTTTATCTATAAAATGTCTTGCACAACAAGTATTATTATTTATTTTTGTATCACTTTACACATTTATTTTGGGATTCCACCCTGTAAATGAAATTTGCCTGATGACAACCAAGTCTCATTTCATACAAGCGCATTTTCTCCCAACGTTCACTCTCGCAACCTCTCCTCGATTACCTTCAAAAGGAGTGGAGAGGACTGAGGAAAGCGGACGCGGGAGTTGAACAAATCCAATTGAGAAAAGACCCATAGAAAAACTTCAACCCAATTATTGACCTTCGAAAAGTTGAACTCTTCGGTGAGGGATGTTGGTACTTTCAATGTTTACTTTTAGTCAAGTCCAACGCAAGTGTCTAGTAGCTTACATTGTTAAACTTGAAAAACGGACCAAATAAATGTTTTAGAGTGTCGTTTGATTACGCACTACATTGAACCTACCTTTAATACTAATTCCAAGTCCTCCCACATCTTGCTTGGTAACTCGCACCGTGCGCTTAACGTTGGTGATTGTTTCTGGGACCGGAGAGGAGCTGAGGTTGCCTGGGTCTCCGTTAATGGCACCGGCGGGAGTTGGGTTGGGTTTAACTATGTCTTCGGCGACCTCTCCGGGGCTCACGGTTAAAGTCTCATCCGTAAGTGTGGCTAATACACGGATCCAACGGTCCACGGTAATTCGAAGTTCTAACAGTCCCGTTTTCTGTGCCTTCATCGTGGCAGCCATGTTCAACACATTCCTGGAATAACTCTAGACGGGTTGGCACTCGGTAGTCGTGTAAAGAGATATGGGTGGGGGAGATGCCAAGAGGCGCAGCCCCCTCCTCCAACTCTATCTCTCTCTCTCTCTCCTCTTCAAAGAGGTTTAGCCTAGTACTCTCTACCAAGTATTGAAGTTAATTGAGCATAATACGATTAGCAAAGATAAAGGGGAGATTTTTTTTCCATTAATTAAGTTTAAGCAGTGGCCAACATACTTTTTGTAAGTGGTGGGAAAAGTACCCAATTCTAAAATTAAAGATATCTTAACAGAATGACTCAAGTGAAAGTCACCCTGTAAAATACTACTTGAGTAAAAGTATAAAAGTATTTGGTTTTAAATATACTTAAGTATATATACAAAAGTAAATGTATTTGCTACAATGTACTTAGGTATCAAAGGTAAAAGTATAAAAAATATCTAATTCCTTATATAAAGCAAACCAGATGGCATAATTTTATTTTTATTTACGGATAACCAGAGGCACACTCTAACACTCAGACAGCATTTATAAACAATGCATGTTTGTTTAGTGAGTCCGCCAATCAGGATTACCAGGGATACAGTTGAAGTCGGAAGTTTACATACACCTTAGCCAAATACATTTAAACTCAGTTTTTCACAATTCCTGACATAGTAATAATTCCCAGTCTTAAGTCAGTTAGGATCACCACTTTATTTTAAGAATGTGAAATGGCAGAATAATAGTAGAGAGAATGTTTTATTTATTTCATCACATTGCCAGTGGGTCAGAAGTTTACATACACTCAATTAGTATTTGGTAGCATTGCCATTAAATTGTTTAAGTTGGGTCAAATGTTTCGGGTAGCCTTCCACAAGCTTCCCACAATAAGTTGGGTGAATTTTGGCCCATTCCTCCTGACAGAGCTGGTGTAACTGAGTCAGGTTTGTAGGCCTCCTTGCTCGCACATGCTTTTTCAGTTCTGCACACACATTTTCTATAGGATTGAGGTCAGGGCTTTGTGATGGCCACACCAATACCTTGTTGTCCTTAAGCCATTTTGCCACAACTTTGGAAGTATGCTTGGGGTCATTGTCCATTTGGAAGACTCATTTGCGACCAAGCTTTAACTACCTGACTGATGTCTTGAGATGTTGCTTCAATATATGCACATAATTTTCCTGCCTCATGATGCCATCTATTTTGTGAAGTGCACCAATCCCTCCTGCAGCAAAGCACCCCCACAACATGATGCTGCCACCCCATTCTTCACAGTTGGGATGGTGTTCTTCTGCTAGCAAGCCTCCCCCTTTTTCCTCCAAACATTACGATTGTCATAATGGCCAAACAGTTCTATTTTTGTTTCATCAGACCAGAGGACATTTCTCCAAAAAGTACAATATTTTTCCCCATGTGCAGTTGCAAACCGTAGTCTGGCATTTTTTATGGCGGTTTTGGAGCAGTGACTTCTTCCTTGCTGAGCGGCCTTTCAGGTTATGTCGATATAAGACTCATTTTACTGTGGATATAGATACCTGTTTCCTCCAGCATCTTCATAAGGTCCTTTGCTGTTGTTCTAAGATTGATTTGCACCTTTCGCACCAAAGTATGTTCATCTCTAGGAGACAGAACATGTCCCCTTCCTGAGCGGTATGACTGCTGCGTGGTCCCATGGTGTTTATACTTGCGTACTGTTGTTTGTACAGATGAACGTGGTACCTTCAGGTGTTTGGACATTGCTCCCAAGCATGAACCAGACTTGTGGAGGTCTACAATTTTTTTTCTGAGGTCTTGGCTGACTTCTTTAGATTTTTCCTTGATGTCAAGCAAAGAGGCACTGCGTTTGAAGGTAGGCCTTGAAATACAACCACAGGTACACCTCCAATTGACTCAAATGAAGTCAATTAGCCTATCAGAAGCTTCTAAAGCCATGACATAATTTTCTGAAAATGTTCAAACTGTTTAAAGGCACAGTCAATTTAGTGTATGTAATCTTCTGACCCACTGGAATTATGATATAGTGAAATAATCTGTCTGTAAACAATTGTTGGAAAAATTACTGGTGTCATGCACAAAGTAGATGTCCTAACCGACTTGCCAAAACTATAGTTTGTTAACAAGAAATTTGTAGAGTGGTTGAAAAATGAGTTTTAATGACTCCAACTTAAATGTATGTAAACTTCCGACTTCAACTGTAAGTGTGTGAATTGTACCATTTCTGTCCTGCTAAGCATTCAAAATGTAACCAGTACTTTTGGGTGTCAGGGAAAATGTATGGAGTAAAAAGTATATTATTTTCTTTAGGAATGTAGTAAAGTAAAAGTAGTAAAAAATATAAATAGTAAAGTTCAGATACCTCAAAAAACTACCTTAGTATTTTTACTAAAATACCTTACTCCACTGCTTTTTGTGAAAGAAAATAGTTTTTTTGTGTGCTGGACTTTCATAATTCACAATAAGACCGTTATAAAGTCTTATAAATCATTCTATGAACAGACATCACGAGTTACCATGAATCAATGTATTGTTTGAATAATAGTTTGTAACAATAATGATATCAGAAGAATGCTGCAATGCAGTAGCCTACCTATTTCTGTTTTTGATGGGTGAAACGTTATCTTTGACCTCACCCTATTTTCCCATGATTTGGGTTAGATGTTTTCTCAAATAAAAGATTGAAATCATGTTATAACTCGTTCATTACCCTTTTATGAAACAAACATGATGTGTATGGTGTTGCATTGTAGCTAATGGGGATTGGTGTAGATCTAAATATCCCAATACCTTTAGTAGAAATGTATTACAATACAATCACATTTTAGTGATAATACACTGCTCAAAAAAATAAAGGGAACACTAAAATAACACATCCTAGATCTGAATGAATGAAATATTCTTATTAAATACTTTTTTCTTTACATAGTTGAATGTGCTGACAACAAAATCACACAAAAATGATCAATGGAAATCAAATTTATCAACCCATGGAGGTCTGGATTTGGAGTCACACTCAAAATTAAAGTGGAAAACCACACTACAGGCTGATCCAACTTTGATATAATGTCCTTAAAACAAGTCAAAATGAGGCTCAGTAGTGTGTGTGGCCTCCACGTGCCTGTATGACCTCCCTACAACGCCTGGGCATGCTCCTGATGAGGTGGCGGATGGTCTTCTGAGGGATTTCCTCCCAGACCTGGACTAAAGCATCCGCTAACTCCTGGACAGTCTGTGGTGCAACGTGGCGTTGGTGGATGGAGCGAGACATGATGTCCCAGATGTGCTCAATTGGATTCAGGTCTGGGGAACGGGCGGGCCAGTCCATAGCATCAATGCCTTCCTCTTGCAGGAACTGCTGACACACTCCAGCCACATGAGGTCTAGCATTGTCTTGCATTAGGAGAAACCCAGGGCCAACCGCACCAGCATATGGTCTAAAAAAGGGGTCTAAGGATCTCATCTCGGTACCTAATGGCAGTCAGGCTACCTCTGGCGAGCACATGGAGGGCTGTGCGGCCCCCCAAAGAAATGCCACCCCACACCATGACTGACCCACCGCCAAACCGGTCATGCTGGAGGATGTTGCAGGCAGCAGAACGTTCTCCACGGCGTCTCCAGACTCTGTCACGTCTGTCACAAGACTTTCATCTGTGAAGAGCACAGGGCACCAGTGGCGAATTTGCCAATCTTGGTGTTCTCTGACAAATGCCAAACGTCCTGCACGGTGTTGGGCTGTAAGCACAACCTCCACCTGTGGACGTCGGGCCCTCATACCACCCTCATGGAGTCTGTTTCTGACCGTTTGAGCAGACACATGCACATTTGTGGCCTGCTGGAGGTCATTTTGCAGGGCTCTGGCAGTGCTCCTCCTTCCACAAAGGCGGAGGTAGCGGTCCTGCTGCTGGGTTGTTGCCATCCTACGGCCTCCTCCACGTCTCCTGATGTACTGGCCTGTCTCCTGGTAGCGCCTCCATGCTCTGGACACTACGCTGACAGACACAGCAAACCTTCTTGCCACAGCTCGCATTGATGTGCCATCCTGGATGAACTGCACTACCTGAGCCACTTGTGTGGGTTGTAGACTCCGTCTCATGCTACCACTAGAGTGAAAGCACCGCCAGCATTCAAAAGTGACCAAAACATCAGCCAGGAAGCATAGGAACTGAGAAGTGGTCTGTGGTCACCACCTGCAGAACCACTCCTTTATTGGGGGTGTCTTGCTAATTGCCTATAATTTCCACCTTTTGTCTATTCCATTTGCACAACAGCATGTGAAATTTATTGTCAATCAGTGTTGCTTCCTAAGTGGACAGTTTGATTTCACAGAAGTGTGATTGACTTGGAGTTACATTGTGTTGTTTAAGTGTTCCCTTTATTTTTTTTGAGCAGTGTATTTAATTTGCCCATCACCACCCCTCTATGCTTCCAGAGGGCAACTTTATATCATTAATTTACATAGCCTATTAGTCCACCACAGTTTTTCACCTCAAAAGGTTAAGAAGTGACATGATATGTATCCATTTTCGTTTTATCATTGGAAAAGACACATTAAATGAACTAAGTGAAGCATATGCCTACTTTATTAAAGTGCTGAGAAAGAGCAAGCCAGTTCACTTTCAGATTAAAATTGCCAGTGTAATAGGATCATCAATAACCTATAAACTGTTTATAGAAGACAACCATCTCACTAGTCCTATACAGTATTTGTGAAAGGCAGAATCAGCACCCTATTCACCATTGGACCCCAATTAGCCCTGGTGAAAAGTAGTGCACTCCCTATATAAGGAATTACATTTGGGATGCAGACTATATTGACCGCTTCTTGGGCTCTTAGCATATGGCGCTTCCTCAAAACGAGTTAACACCGTACTGTAAATAGGGCTCTGAAAACTGAATCAATACCAACCCTATCTGCCAACTATTCCAAAGAGCCTGACACAGACAAACTGTAAATCCCTGAGGGGTGAGAAGAGTGAGCTCTTAGTAGATCAGACAGACAGAGGGCCTGTCCCAAATGGCACCCTATTCCTTAGTAAGTGCACTACTTTGACCAGGGCCCTATAGAGCTCTGGTCAAAAGCAGTACCCTACATATAGTCCATGAGCCAGACCCCCAAATTTGGGCTGTCAGGCTCACTTGGGGTGATGTTTCATAGGGATCTTTTTTAAGGTTTATGTCCCTAGAGTTGGAAAATGTGTGATAGCAGTACAGCAATGGTAGCTTTGTGTGTGTTATCAGTATCACTCCTTTCATCCCTCCATCCCATTCACAAACAATGTCATTATACAAGAATGTATTTCTTACTTATACCCTTTTATCATAAAGCATTAGAAGGCTTAGATTCACAACTATCCATCAGACATATTTTCAGAATGTACATGTAGGGTACATAGCAGAATTATCTGTATAAATGTCTTTAAATAGGAAACCCTGATACATTTCTAACTTTATTTTACAAGTGGTTCTGAAAGGTCATGAAATTACCATTCAAATTATATATAATATAACTAACTTTAAAAGCACCAGCTAAAACTATTGTTTAAAAGTTGCCTATAATGTGCAATTGACATTCGAATGTTGGAAGCTTAGCCATAGAATTCCATGTAAAGGGGCAGCTATGTTTTTGGATTGTAACTGGTGATTGAGGCACCAAATTTCACACTCAAAGCTAGAACAGGGTTTAAAAAAGATTTGTAGATACAAGAAGGCAATCACAGAATTCACACATTAAAGGGAAATGGAAACACCTTAGGAAGTGTAATAAATAATATCCTTAATTAACAGCATTGGACTGTTAAAACCTGTTATAACTACTTAGAACCTGTTATAAGTACTGCTTGCATAAGTGTACGCTGTTCCTCAATTACTCTTCGAGGTTACACACAAACACAGGTGCGAATAGCTCAGACAATATTGCAGAAGCTGTCTGACCTCAGTCTTTGGGGTGAAGGAGCGTAATCTACACAGCAACAGCGTCGGGACATCACATGCGCTAAGGGGCCAGCACTGGCTTAAGGCGCCAACATCAACGATAGGCTGGGACAAAGAACACTGCCAAGAACCAATGGAGCATCAACACCAGGCCCGGACGGGACCGCCCTCAACCCTCATCGACCAGTCAGGAGAACAGAACCACAAGAATCAACCTACGTCATTTAATGTATAAAATGTAATGCACACTATGTTTAGGGGCTCTCTTCTGCTGGTTCCCTCTGACCCAAATGAACGAGCCTGTGCACGCTTTGCAAGATATCTTTGACTCTAAATAAACTGCCTTTACTATATCTAAGTCCACCCTGTCCAGCGTCTTGACTTGGTCTCATTTCTCTAGTAACGAATCATCAACAGAAGTAAATCAAAGCAAAGACATGTATTCAATTCACTAATACCAAACATGTGCATTTAACATAAAAACATCTCTATATTTAGTATTTTGATCGTCGACAAGGTTTATTTATGGTGTAGGGGTTACCAACCGACCATCATCAACATCGCTGACTTCGGTTTCGGAGTCAAACAAAAGCCGAACTAAAAGGAGTCAATGGAGCCTGAGGTAACGTTAACCGTTCATGAGCCATGACGGTTGTTGACTAGGCTAGCGTTAGACACTGGACAACCTTGTTTCAACTCTAGTTGAAGGTAACTAATTGCGTCTGAAGTGTTTTGTGTAACCCTCCCATCAAACTAACATAACTCAACTGCAACTAAAATTGCAACACAGTTTCTCTGTGTAGCCCTGTTATTAGGTAACTAGCTACTGTAGCTAGCTTCCACCTCATATGGTCAAGTACTGTAGTACATTTTGTTGACAGTTTTGTTTTTTGAATGTTTTGTTAGCTAATGTTTGCTGAAAAATAAATGTCCCTGTACTGGCTGTGTGTTGCCATAGCATACAAGACAGGTAGCTTGTTAACGCCAACTGATATATTTGGGTTCAGTTGTCTTAATTAACAAAACATTTGTTTCTTTTCAGGATGACATCTTCATCCCTGAAAATGTTTTCATCCTGGAGGAGACTGTACAGGAGGAGGCACAAGCAAATCCATGTTATTTCTAAGGCTATCGTTTATTTCAAGACACAATAGGTCATCCCTGGATATACAATTGGCAATACACAGTATATGTAGTGATTCTTGAATAGACCGATAGCCTAATAGATGCCTTAATTGTTTTCTACCAACAGGAAAGAATGGTTAGTACCGCATGCCAAACTGACCCCTGGGTGCCAGAGTGTTCCTATGCTGCAGTGGAGGAGAGGTCCACCGAGACCATCACTAAAGAGCTTGGGGCCCAGCTAGATTGCGCTCACGACCATCAGTATACAACCGAGGCCTGCCCCTATACACCCCAGATGGAGCTGAGTGAGAGTGAGATCAATGAAGACCAGAACTTGCTGTATGAACCTAAGAGCTCAGAATCAGTCAACACAGTGCGAGCCAAAAATATGCTATCGAAGAGTGTGTGCAAGATCCGAAATACAGTCTTTTATAGCAAGCTGAAGGAGTTGTTCAATGTCTGCCATGAGCCATGATGTCGAGCTGGTGTCATCAGTTCATCCCCGAAAAGAAATGGTTTTGCCATCACCATGGAGACAGTGTGTCGTGGGCCACAGGAGGAAGTGGGAGTCCCAGACCAGAGTGGGAAAGTTGTTTGCGGGGAATCTGTTGTTGCCATCAGCGGTCTTCCTTACTGGTGGCTCCCACTCCACTTTTGTGGAAACATGTCACCTCCTAAGCCTGGTGTACATGTCGCTGCGACAGTTCGCAAACCAACAGTGCATCTACATTGTGCCAGAGGATAACTACACGTGGACACAGCTCACGGAGGCCAATCTGGCTACAATTGTTGACAGTCCATTTATCATATCTGGAGACGCACGGTGTGCGTCTCCAGTGGACAGACAGCAGGCTACAACAGAAGAGGGAGTGCAGCGTTTCAGGCAAGAGTTCTCAAGGCTGCCAGGGCGTTTGTGGTGAAACCCATCAAGGAGGAGAAGACATGGCGTTTCCCTTCTGAGCTCCTACATGGCATCATTGACCGCGGTGCCAATGGTAAGTGTATTATGTCAAATGTAGACATGTAGAGAGAAATTACCTAAAATGATTTGTGTAGCTTATATCTGTCTCTAGGACCATCCCAGCGGACTCTCCTGAGTGCCCAAAGAGAGAGAGTGGCGGTCACTTTGGGGGAGCGGGCTGGTGTTTCCCGAAATTGGAGAAGGAGCAGGCCTTTCAACAGCAAATTCATAGATACACACATCCATAAAGGGAATCGGAGTGGAAGTGTTTTTCCACAGATTTTTTTTTTACCCGTTTCAATGGACGTGCAACCTTGTCCCAGACCTGCTGTTTCGACTCTCTCCTTTTCTCCCGGACCTGCTGTCTCGATCTATGAATGCACAGCTATGAAAAGCCAACTGACATTTGCTCCTGAGGTGTTGAACTGTGACACCCTCTATAACCACTGTGGTTATTATTTTGATGTAAAAAGGGCTTTGTAAAATACATTTGATTGATTGTTTGCATGGCTGCATGCTGTGTATTCACTAACTGTCTGAGTGATGTGACATTTTTAGAGTATCTGTAACATATTTTGGTGTGTATTTAATCTGTAACAACTTCTTAAAGTGGCAATCAGCAGTAGAAACAATAACAAAGTGTCCTTCCTGCTCCTCTTCCGGTAAAAAGCTGAGGGATAGAGCTGGAGAAATGTAACTAGGGCTGGGCGATACATTTCAGTTTGTTTTAGCGCGATATGGAAAACGCCTGTATCGCAAGAATCAAGGTTCTGTTATTTAAAAACATTTTTTTTTTTACATTTCACCTTTATTTAACCAGGTAGGCAAGTTGAGAACAAGTTCTCATTTACAACTGCGACCTGGCCAAGATAAAGCAAAGCAGTTCCACACATATAACAACACAGAGTTACACATGGAGTAAAACAAACATACAGTCAATAATACAGTAGAAAAATAAGTCTATATACAATGTGAGCAAATGAGGTGAGATAAGGGAGGTAAAGTCAATAAATAGGCCATGGTGGCGAAGTAAATACAATATAGCAATTAAAACCCTGGAATGGTAGATTTGACAGTAGATGAGTGTGCAAAGTAGAAATACTGGCGTGCAAAGGAGCTAAATAAATAAATACAGTAGGGGAAGGGGTAGTTGTTTGGGTTATTTATAGATGGGCTATGTACAGGTGCAGTGATCTGTGAGATGCTCTGACAGCTGGTGCTTAAAGCTAGTGAGGGAGATAAGTGTTTCCAGTTGCAGAGATTTTTGTAGTTTGTTCCAATGATTGGCAGCAGAGAACTGGAAGGAGAGGCGGCCAAAGGAGGAATTGGCTTTGGGGGTGACAAGTGAGATATACCTGCTGGAACGCGTGCTACGGGTGGGTGCAGCTATGGTGACCAGCGAGCAGAGATAATGCGAGACTTTACCTAGCAGGGTCTTGTAGATGACCTGGAGCCAGTGGGTTTGGCGACGAGTATGAAGCGAGGGCCAGGCAACGAGAACGTACAGGTCGCAATGGTGGGTAGTATATGGGGCTTTGGTGACAGAACAGATGGCTCTGTGATAGACTGCATCCAATTTGTTGAGTAGGGTGTTGGAGGCTATTTTGTAATTGACATTGCCAAAGTCTAGGATCGGTAAGATGGTCAGTTTTACGAGGGTATGTTTGGCAGCATGAGTAAAGGATGCTTTGTTGCGAAATAGGAAGCCAATTCTAGATTTAACTTTGGATTGGAGATGTTTTATGTGAGTTTGGAAGGAGAGTTTACAGTCTAATCAGACACCTAGGTATTTGTAGTTGTCCACATATCATAACCGTCCATAGTAGTGATGCTGGACGGGCGGGCAGGTGCAGGCAGCGATCGGTTGAAGAGCATGCATTTAGTTTTACTTGTATTTAAGAGCAATTGGAGGCCACGGAATGAGAGTTGTATGGCATTGAAGCTCGTCTGGAGCGTTGTTAACACAGTGTCCAAAGAAGGGCCAGAAGTATACAGAATGGTGTCGTCTGCGTAGAGGTGTATCAGAGACTCACCAGCAGCAAGAGCAACATCCTTGATATATACAGAGAAGAGAGTCGGCCCAAGAATTGAACCCTGTGGCACCCCCATAGAGACTGCCAGAGGCCCGGACAACAGGCCCTCAGATTTGACACACTGAACTCTGTCGGAGAAGTAGTTGGTGAACCAGGCGAGGCAATCATATGAGAAACCAAGGCTGTTGAGTCTGCCGATGAGGATGTGGTGATTGACAGAGTCGAAAGCCTTGGCCAGGTCAATGAATACGGCTGCACAGTATTGTTTCTTATCGATGGCGGTTAAGATATCGTTTAGAACCTTGAGCATGGCTGAGGTGCACCCATGACCAGCTCTGAAACCAGATTGCATAGCATAGAGGTTCTGTTATAATGTTGTAATATTTTACAAATGCAGCATCTCACGGTCTCTTCTCTGTCAGCCCAATGTCGAATCATGTCCTAATTGCGTGACAACACGTGCACAGAGGGTATCCACCAATCACAACCCTAGACAGCCTTTCACAAATTGTAACCATGCCGGAGAAGTGTAGCGGCGGTAAGAGTTTCACCAAAATGAAAAGTGAGGTAGCCAGCTCAGCCTCTTGTGAGGATCCCCAAAAAGGGGAATATGGAAGTGATATGGAAGTGGTTCAGGTTTAAAAGGTCTAATGTTAAGCAAACGAATGCCCTGTGCAAAATGTGTCGAAAGACAATTGCTACGAAAAGCAGCGGCACAACCAACCTCTTCCATCACCTGCAACTGAAACACGCGGTGGAATGGGAGAAATGCATGAGACTACGCAATGCCGATTCCAGTCCCTTCCCAAAACGTCTGCTAAAAGACAAACTACCATAGCCGCCTCCTTTTCAAACGTAATCCCTTATGACAAGAAAAGTTTGAGGTGGAAGGAGATAACGGATGCAGGGACCTATTACATAGTGAAAGATATGGTCCCAATCTTTACAGTAGAAAAGCCAGGCTTTAAAAATATGCAAGTTATAGTTGACCACAAATATCAACTGCCAAGCCGCAAGTATTTCACGGAAGAAGCCCTGCCGCGATTATACACTGCTACCCGCGAAAGAGTCCGAGAAGCTGGCTAGTGTTTCTTATTTTTCCACCATAGCCGATCTATGGTCGAGCAGAACGTCAAAGCCATACATACCTACGTTTGACAGTCCACTACATAAATGAAGACTGGAAATTGCAAAATGTCTGCCTCCAGACATCTTACTTCCCCGATGATCATGCGAGTGAAGTAATAGCCCAGGGTCTCAAAGACTCTCTGGCATTGCGGTAGATGAGCGAAGACCGACAGATGTGCATGACAACTGACAGCGGGAGCAACGTGATAAAAGCATTGCGCTTGAACAACTGGACCCACCTGCAGTGCTTTGGGCACAGGCTTCACCTCGCCATCGGTAAGTGTGACATTGGATAATTAAAGTTCATTAAAAAAAGTTATGTTCAGGCCAGCTGTAGGCTGATGTTTTCGTCGTTGTGTCATTCTGACAATCCAATAGCAAATAACCACAGGCTGTTTTAATTATAACAAATTAACTAAATGAATACATTTTCAATCAAAATGATTATATAAATTACATATTCAAACAGCTAGCGGTCAAACATTCCTAAACAATAGACGTGTGGGATGAGGTGGTGTTGGTTTGACAGGTCAACTGAATGCTGTACTTTCACATTATTGAAAATGCTGCCATTCTTAGAATCCTTTCTTTCTTCATTCTTTTCAGAGAATGGTGTGAAAGACCCACGAGTTGACCGTGCCATTGGATTGTGCAAGAAGTTGGTCAGCACCTTTTCCTTCAGCTGGAAGAGGAGAGACTTGTCTGTAGCACAAGCTCAGCTCAGTCTACCCCCTCACCAGCTCATCACAAAGTCCCCAACCAGGTGTGGGTCAAGACAGAAGATGATAGAATGAATCCTGGAACAAGAAAAGGCCATAGGTCCTGGGCTCAGAGAAGAAAAGCAGGCACCTGGTGCCCAACTATCAGGATATCGAAGTGTTGGAGTCGGTGAACAATGCCATAGGCCCACTACAGGAATTCACTGACGCTCTGTCTGGGGAGCACTACGTTAGCATCTCCTACCTCAAGCCTGTGCTAAACATGTTCAACAGCAGCCTCCTGCAGCCAGAGGAAGGTGAGGGCACGCTCACAAAGAAAATCAGGAGTGCCACACTACAGTATCTCAACAACAAGTACGAAGATCCTGCCACAGTTGAACTCCTTGAAATGGCCTCGCTGGTGGATCCCCGGTTCAGGACAACATATATAGCAGATGACAAGATTGAGAGCATCAAACAAAGAGCTGTTTTGGAGCTGAAGTCTCTGCTAGCTGAGGAAAGCACACGTCACCCTGGCATAACTGTGCGCCAAGAAGAAAGTAAACCTGTGTCTAAGAAAGGCAAGAAAACACTTGCAAGCTTCTTCAGGAAGACAGTGCTGTCTGGCCCACAGACCCAGACAAAGACCCACTTGAGTGGTGGAGGCTCCATGAGGCCAACTTCCCAAGACTGAGTAATATTGCTAAAAAAGTACATGTGCATTCCTGCTACAAGTGCCCCTTCGAAAAGGGTCTTTAGCACAGGTGGGAACATTGTAACATGTCACAGGGCATGCCTCAAGCCAGAGTCAGTAGACAGGCTTGTGTCCTCGCCAGCAACTTGTGGAGAACAAAGTAAAAGAAGATATTTTGTTTGACAGAATTTTTATAATTTGGTTTATTATTGTGCAAATTCTTAATTTTTTATTTGATTTGCATACAATGATGACAGCCTGGCAAGTTTGCACAAATAGGCCTTGAGGCCTGGTATCTTTTTTAAAATTTTAATAAGAACATTTGGTTAAGAATTATGTCTTGGTCTTTTTTAAATTGTTTACAGAAAAACAAGAAAAATCGAGATATATATCGTGAATCGTCCAAGCCGCTGAAAAATATAGAGATATTACTTCGAGGCCATATCGCCCAGCCCTAATGTCACGTTCCTGACCTATTGTTCCTTTTTCTTTTATTTATTTAGTTGGTCAGGGCGTGAGTTGGGGTGGGTTGTCTTTGTGTGTTTTTGTATTGTCTAGGGTGTTGTATGGTGTAGGGGGTTAAGTAGAGTAGATGGGTTAGTGTTTAGTATAGGTGTCTAGGAAAGTCTATGGTTGCCTGAATTGGTTCTCAATCAGAGACAGCTGGTTATTGTTGTCTCTGATTGGGAGCCATATTTAAGGCAGCCATAGGCTTTAGCTTTTTGTGGGTAATTGTCTATGTGTAGTGTTTGTGTCAGCACTATTTGTCTTATTAGCTTCACGGTCGTCAGTGTTGTTATTTTTGTTAGTTCGTTTATAGTTGTTCGTTTCTTGTTTGTTTCTCTCTTCTTTTAATAAAGAAGATGTATTTTGCACACGCTGCGCCTTGGTCCAATCTCTCACAGCAAGACGATTGTGACACCTAAATGTAACCACACTCAAATTCACAGACAGAGTTATAGATGTGAGGACTGACCATCCATGATATCAAAATTATAGTTTTGACCATGTTTTGAGGCTATATTGTGTTTGTTTACATTTTCTTTGTTTACAAATGTTGGAGTGAAACAAGCTTATATTTGGGGTTCTGATGGGGTACGACCGTTGAACTAAGCTCATGAGGCCTTTATAAGTTAGATTCTTCAAGAATCAATGGTTACATATCATTGATTTATAAGTGCATAATGGATGTAGCAACTGCTGATTGCCCGTTTTAAGGTATACTACAAGTTGTTTGTCTATTGATCTTGAGCATGAGGCAAATACTTGCAATCACAAGGCTTTTTTGTGAATCCTCTTCTTGTTTCATTGGAACTTGTAAAAACACCTTAATAACCCTGTAATGGAATATGTATTTTGTAATCCTGTTTCTATGATCTGTTTCCACTACGATGTACCCAGTTCGCTTTGAATAAAGGCGTCTGCATATATTATCAAATTCTCCTTTGACTCTGCCAGCTAGCTGTCCAGTGTAGTTACCATTCCTTTCCAATAGATGGCAGCCAAAGCTAGTTGAAGTCACTACTCTAACCACAGGGACTCTGCGGTTATTGCGCGTTAAAAGTTTTTATCTTCAAAGCAAGTTTATCTGGTTACGCTTCAACCTATTGTTATAGTGGCCAAACCTACTAATACTATTTTTACATAAGGCGCAGGTATTAGACCTATGTCTTGACCTATTCTCCCTTGTGCCCATAGAGTGAACTGGCGATAAACTGCCAGCCTGTATGCTCTGCAAACAAAATCATAAGAAAAGGTTAAGACTGATACCGAAACTAAATCACAATGCATTTATAATGAGCACTCCATTATTGGGTAGAATGAGATTTCATGAATTAATGATGCTGTCTGCTATTCGAACTCCGGTCGTGGAATCAAATGGTGAATGAGTTATCATCACGCCAAACATAAGGTGACCAGATTACTGAAATGGAAACCGGGGACATTTCCAGTTCGGTGGTCAATATATCATTAAAATAGCCAATGTTATTATCTATGGGGGGGAAAATGGGGACAATTCCGGTTTAATGTATTTAGTCTAACAGGCACACTGTGATAGACAGAGAAAACAACTATAGTACAGAAACATTACAGGCAAGACAGAACTGTCCAATCTGAACAGCCATTCATGAGAAAAATTGAAAAAACACAATAGTGTATGTGAAATACTTAACATAATAAAGAAATAAGATGCTGATGACTGGTAACTACATAATATACTTATACCAACCTAATCTGTATATTTCTCAGAAGAATGTATTTTCTTCAGGATTGCTCTGTCTTTGGCCAGCTTCTCCATGAACTCCTGACAGGGAGGTTGACTTTTGTCTTCACAATAAGCATGGGCTTGATGGTAGGACCAGTGAACCTATTTCTTGCTGCTGTCCATATATCATTAATTTGGGAGAACACTTGTAAAGGCAGTCAGTGTTGTTCTCCCCCTTAGACGAGGAGGAGCATGGATAGGACCAAGATGCGGATTGAGGGAAATAAGCCATCTTTTAATGAAAACAGCAAACAAGACACTACAAAACTACAAAACAACAAACGTGACGAACCTTCAACCGTCCATGTGTGGACACAGGAACAAACACCCACAAAACCCCAGTGAAACCCTGGCTGCCTTAGTATGACTCTCAATTAGAGACAAACGATACACACCTGTCTCTAATTGAGAATCATACCAGGCCGAACACAAAAACCCAACCTAGAAATACAAAACATAGACTGCCCACCCAAAACACACGCCCTGACCATAAACACATACAAAAACAACATAAAACAGGTCAGGACCGTTACAGAACCCCCCCCTCAAGGTGCAAACGCCGGGCGCACCAGCACAAAGTCCAGGGGAGGGTCTGGGTGGGCAGTTGACCACGGTGGTGGCTCAGGCTCTGGACGCTGTCCCCACACCACCATAGTCACTCCCCGCTTCTGTCTTCCCCTCCCAATGACCACCCTAAAACTAACATCCCCTAAATGAGCGGCCAGCACCGGGAGAAGGGGCAGCACCGGGACAAGGGGCAGCACCGGGACAAGGGGCAGCACCGGGACAAGGGGCAGCACCGGGACAAGGGGCAGCACCGGGACAAGGGGCAGCACCGGGACAAGGGGCAGCACCGGGACAAGGGGCAGCACCGGGACAAGGACCAGCACCGTGATAAGGACCAGCACCGGGACAAGGGGCAGCACCGGGACAAGGGGCGGCAGGTCCTGGCTGAGGGACTCCGGCAGGTCCTGGTTTAGGGACTCCGGCAGGTCCTGGCTGGACGGCTCTGGCAGGTCCTGGCTGGACGGCTCTGGCAGGTCCTGGCTGGACGGCTCTGGCAGGTCCTGGCTGGACGGCTCTGGCAGGTCCTGGCTGGACGGCTCTGGCAGGTCCTGGCTGGACGGCTCTGGCAGGTCCTGGCTGGACGGCTCTGGCAGGTCCTGGCTGGACGGCTCTGGCAGGTCATGGCAGGACGGCTCTGGCAGGTCATGGCAGGACGGCTCTGGCTGGTCATGGCAGGACGGCTCTGGCTGGTCATGGCAGGACGGCTCTGGCTGGTCATGGCAGGACGGCTCTGGCTGGTCATGGCAGGACGGCTCTGGCTGGTCATGGCAGGACGGCTCTGGCGCTAGGCAGACGGCAGACTCTGGCCGGCTGAGACGCACTATAGGCCTGGTGCGTGGTACCGGAACTGGAGGTACCGGGCTGAGGGCACGCACCTCAATGCGAGTGCGGGGAACAGGAACTGGGCACACTGGACTCTCGTGGCGCACTCTAGGCCTGGTGCGTGGTACCGGAACTGGAGGTACCGGGCTGGAGACACGCACCATAGGGAGAGTGCGTGGAAGAGGAACAAGGCTCTGGAGATGCACTGGAAGCCTGGTGCGTGGTGTAGGCACTGGTGGTACTGAGCTGGGGTGGGAAGATGGCGCCGGATATACCGGACCGTGAAGGAGGACACGTGCTCTTGAGCACCGAGCCTCCCCAACCTTACCAGGTTGAACGGTCCCCGTAGCCCTGCCAGTGTGGCGAGGTGGAATAGCCCGCACTGGGCTATGCAGGCGAACCGGGGACACCACCTGTAAGGCTGGTGCCATGTACGCCGGCCCGGGGAGACGTACTGGAGACCAGATACGTTGGGCCGGCTTCATGGCACTCGGCTCGATGCCCAACCTAGCCCTCCCAGTGCGGCAAGGTGGAATAGCCCGCACTGGGCTAAGCACGCGTACTGGGGACACCGTGCGCTTTACCGCATAACACGGTGTCTGACCAGTACGACGCCCTCTTACTCCACGGCAAGCCCGGGGAGTTGGCTCAGGTATCCAACCCGGCTTCGCCACACTCCCCTTTAGCCCCCCCCCAAGAAATTTTTGGGTGAGCCTCTCGGGCTTCCAGCCTCTCATACGTGCTGCCTCCTCAATCCACCGCTCCTGGGCTGTGGCTGCCTTCTTCTCCTCCCGCGAGCGGCGATTCACACCAACCTTAGCCCAGGGTCCTTCTCCGTTGAATATTTGTTCCCAACTCCATTCCTCTTCTCTCCATTGCTTTAGTTCCTTTTCTCTCTCCTCAATCCGCTTGGTCCTGTTGTGGTGGGTGTTTCTGTAAAGGCAGTCATTGTTGTTCTCCCCCTTAGACGAGGAGGAGCATGGATAGGACCAAGATGCGGATTGAGGGAAATAAGCCATCTTTTAATGAAAACAGCAAACAAAACACTACAAAACTACAAAACAACAAACGTGACGAACCTTCAACCGTCCATGTGAGGACACAGGAACAAACACCCACAAAACCCCAGTGAAACCCTGGCTGCCTTAGTATGACTCTCAATTAGAGACAAACGATACACACCTGTCTCTAATTGAGAATCATACCAGGCCGAACACAAAAACCCAACCTAGAAATACAAAACATAGACTGCCCACCCAAAACACACGCCCTGACCATAAACACATACAAAAACAACATAAAACAGGTCAGGACCGTTACAACACTCTCTCGACTGGTGCATTACTTCCAGGTAAGCACATGACAACAGACGCTAATCTAGCCAGGTTAGTGTGTGGGATGTCATTCTCTTTGAAGTGGGTAAACACCATGCTCCATCTCTGACTAAGCGGTGTCTCAGATGTTTTCTATTCTTCAAGCGATCCCCCCTTTAGGAACTCTTGCAGGCCAGTAACTTCGTCACACAATGCATCCTCATTGATGGTCACATTGGGGCATTTTTCCTGCAGTGTGCCTGTTGCCTTCTGGATCTCTTCACGAGAGGTTGCCTTTTTAAAATAAGGCAATGTAAATCTTTTAGATTATCTGTGTGCTTGAAAGTAGTTCACAGCCATAGTGAAGAATGATCGGGATGTTTTGAGAAAGCTCTCTTTAGACATGGCTCCATTTTCCTCGAGCTCTCTCAGAAGTCCTCTGACCAAAACTGGAATGAAGTTGTCATCACGTCTTGCAGTCAATTTTGCCTCAACGTTTCTCAGAATTGCAGCGGACTCCACAGCACAGTGGTCCTGGCCTCCAGACATCTTGATCGTGTCACTGAATACGGTCAGGTTTCCATGGACAAAGGCCAGCCAAAGTTCAGTCAGTGGATCTTCGAACACTGTTCGCAGGACAACAGGGCATTCGTCTTCAGAAAGAAAAAAGGATTTCAATGGCACATGCATTTTCAGCACTCTTTCTAGAGCAGGGAGCATGGACAGCCAGCGAACATCGCTGTGTCCTAAAATGTTCTGGTACTTCCGGCCAACAAACTCACAAAAGCTCTTCAATCTTTCTACTCTGACGGTGAAAATATGAAAATATCCATATATCTTTGTGAGCAGGTACTCAACATCATATCCAAGGCTGTTCTGGCTGTTCTAAGCCAATCACCTCCCGCTGCAGAGCATTTTTAACTTTGGTATGGACATTGACCCTCCCCAGCTTATTCACTCCTCCAAAGTTGGTATTTGTGTTGTCGGCAGAGAATGTTTTCCAGGTTACATTTTTGGATGACCACCAGGACCTCAGCTGCAATTTCCTCTGCCGTTTCTCCTTTCAATTCAATAAAATCAAGCTGTTTCCACAGATGTGCTGCCATCATATATCTTACAATATCTGACTACTATTGGCAGCAGCTTTACACGTCCATGATTGGACGCATCAATGGACAGGGACACAAATTCAACCTGGTCTAGGTCCTGTGTTACCTAAGTAGTTGTCCATGTTGCTAACACATTACTCACTATGGTGTCACATTTTGTCCTAGCACATGTAAACTTTGGCTCATTAAGCTTCCGTGTCAGTTGTGCTGTGCAGTCCATAGATCTGTACCTATGATTGTGTCGCATAGTGTGGTTTGCAAAGACACCCTCCTGCACAGCTAAACCATATTCTTCTTGAGAAGGCTCTACCTTCTTGAACAATGTGGTGACAGAGGGCATACCAACACGGGCAATCAGAGGCTTTATGCTTTTTCGTCTGCTGATGTTCCACCACTGCCGTTCTTCCCCGGCTGCCAATTGAAAGAGAGGAATTACAAAGGATGCAGTGAACCATTCTATCCTCTTGACCTGAGCATATAAATGGAAATGCTCTCATTATGTTTTTCATAAAAAGTGCATTTCCGTTTCTTGGAAAGAGTCATTGTACCTCCGTCTGCTCTTCTTCACTCTCCTTGTGTCACCCTTCTTACTTTCTTCTCCTCCAATCGTCTTCCTGATCTTTCTTCCTTTCCTTCTCTTTACCTTTCCACCTCACTCTTCTACACTCTCCTCGCTTCACTCTTTTTACTCCCTTCATTTTCCCTTCTCCTTCCTCTTCAATCTTTAATAATAAATAGTACACTATTAGATATAATACTTTGGTTCACAGATTCCCATTGCTTGCCTCATTTCTGTATTTTATCTCAAAAACATTGTTTGGAATAATAAATTGGCAGGCTCTGTAACCATATCTTTACCTTTCCTCCTCTATCTCCTTCACTCTTCTTCCTCTCCAGTCTTCCTCCTCTCCTTCCTCTCCACTGCTAATGTTATCCATGAAAATGTTTTCCACAGCAGTTTTCTCTAAAACTATCACGAGCGTGTAGTTAGTAGAAGAAGAAGAGTGAATGAAGCTGCTATAGCGAGCGGCCCCCTCTGTTGGCCAAAACAAGCACAACGCAATTGAGACGTCAACCGGGGACAGCTCAAACCGGGGACAGGCCACCAAAAACGGGGACTGTCCACCGGAAAACGGGAACGTCTGGTCACCCTAGTTTGAAACAGCGCTTGTGATAAACATAGGTAGGTTACTGATTTATATATATTTAGCACCTACCCACTACTGATGTTAACTTTAAACAATTTATAATCAACCAACATTTCAGCAATTATTTAACTGGCATACTGGATGCTGACTGGTCGAGTAACCTCTTCTGCCAGGAAGTCCTTCACAAGGATTAGCGACACGTCCAATACATCGCCATCCAGACAGACTGACAGGAACCCCTGACTGGATGTAATACAGCCACCATCCGCTTTTGTGCTGTATCACCACCATCTCTCTACAACGCACATACTAATACGCTAGCCATTATCTGGCAGTATCCGCACTCAAACCAGTTTGTATCACCGCTACGCCGACCCTCTAGCTGAGGTGTTTCAGGCGGCACATCTGTGTTGTTACTGCAACGAGAACGAACACTTTGATCTGAGGCAACGATCGGCTCAAACATGAACGGCTTCAGTAGGTTTATTGGCTCCCTAACTAACGTTCTTTCATTCTCTGTTATAAACTCATTCTCAGACTCAGCGCTACTCTCGATGAATTCAGTCATTTTTGGAAGTAAAATACAAAAAAATTATAATAATGAATACTTTTTCATATTCTTTTTTAACCATTTTTGGTGAGTTCCAAACTTTTCTCTCCTGTCAGTGACGCAACAATGCAAAAATGGCGATTTACAGTTAGCTAGCATTCTAAATCCTAGAGTTTCCATTCCCCTTTAACCCCACAGAAAACTTTTTCCAATAAATATAATTGTAGTATACCCTAAAACATCTTTAAAATGTTCATAGTGATGTATAGTACACAACCAAATAAGCCAGGTGTGCCAGATATATAAAGATGTTAAATTATTCACAGAATTGTGGTAAGAATGTTCCCAACATTTCTAAAGATGTTATGATCAATATTTGCAACATTTCATCTTCAAACATGTCAAATTGATATGTACATGTAAATAGTCATGGATGTGAGATGATTAAAATGATAAACAATGTTATCCTAGGTCACATCCATGACTATTCACATACATATCGTATATATCATGTCTACTCCCACTCCCCCGCTTCGGCGCTCGAGGTCCGCGGTCTACTAACCACCGGTCCTGGCAACTCATCATTAAGCACACCTGGCAACCTTCATTACGCACACCTGCGCCTCCTCATCAGGCACACCTGGACTTCATCACTTCCCTTGATTGCTTCCCCTTTATCTAGCACTTCTTTGTATCACCCATCAGGCAGTATTGTTTCTGTGTTCATGTTCAGACTCTATGCTTGTGCTTGTATTTGCTCTATGGTCGGTCATATTAAACTCACCGACTGCACCTGCTTCCTAACTCTCTGCATCTTCGTTACAGAATACTGCCTCATCCAGGAGGCTCTCCAACAGGGTTTCATCTGCCCATCCACCTCCCCTGTGTTTGCAGGCTTCTTCTTCGTGGCCAAGAAGGAGGGTGGTCTACGTCCGTGCATCGACTACAGAGGTCTCAATTCCATCACCACCAAGTACCACTCCCCGTTGGTGCCGGCCGCCATGAAACAGCTCCGCGGTGCCTGTTTATTTGTATTTTTACTAACCTGGACCTGTGGAGTGCCTACAATCTTATCCGCATCCGGGAGGGGGATGAACGGAAGACGGCCTTCAGCACGATGTCTGGGCACTACGTCGGTGTTACAGGCCTTCGTGAACGAGGTGTTCCGGGACATGCTTGGTGGTCGTGTATATCGACGACATCCTGATCTACTCGGCCACCTTTGAGGATCACATCTCCCACGTCCGGGAAGTCCTGGAACATCTCCTGGAGAACCACCTGTACGTCAAGGCAACGATGTGTCAGTTCCATCAGGCCGCTGTCTCCTTCCTGGGATACCGGATCAGCCCGCAGGGAGTGGTTATGGATGAAAGGAAGGTCGACGCAATCAGCTCATGGCCAGTCCCAACCACCCTAAAGGAACTACAACGGTTTTTGGGGTTAGCCAACTTCTACCACCGCTTCATTAAAATCTTCAGATCCATCATCTCATCTCTCCTTAAGGGTGGCCCCTGTAAGTTGGACACCTAGGTATCACCCGCACCATTCAATCAATCTCCGCTACGTACTGGTGGCCCACCTTGGCGCAGGATGTCGTTTGCTATGTCAACTCCTGCTCCGTTGTGCCCAAACCAAATCTCCCCGGCACGCTCTAGCAGGGAAACTCCTTCCCGTACCTCATCTGTCCGTTGATTTCACCACTGATCTCCCTTCTTCTGATGTGTACACTACTATTATGGTTCTTTTGGACAGATTCTCTAAATCCTGGTGTTTTTATCCCACTTTCTGGTCTCCCTACCACTCTCCAGGTTGCTGAGGCACTGGTCCAGCAGGTCTTCCGGCACTATGGCCTCCCGGAGGACATTGTTTCCGACCATGGCCCCCAATTCACGTCATGGGTATGGAGAGCCTTCATGGAGAAGCTGGGGGTCACGGTCAGCCTCACTTCCAGGTACTGTCCTCAGTCCAACGGGCAGGTGGACTGAGGACTGTCTCCCTTCCTGCCTGTCTCCCTTCCAGCGCATCCTGGGGTACTAGCCGACCCTGGCTCCGTGGACGCCAAGCCAGACCGCCGCTCCTGCGGTGGAAGAGTGGTTTGGAACGCACAGGACAAAGATTTAAGATCAAGGGCCTGATTACCTGCATGTCCACCAATGTTATTTACATGTTGAAATGCCCTTGTGGTCTATCTTACATAGGGAAAAGCCTTAAGACACGGATCAGTGAGCACCGCAGCAATATATGGACAGGTGAGACAAAGATCTGGTTGCTGCGCATTTTGTACAAGCTGGACATCCTATTAGTTCTCTGAGATACATTGGAATATAAATGGTCAAGATGTCATGCAGGGGAGGGGACATTGAGAGGAAACTTCTTCAAAGGGAATCTTTCTGGATCCACAGGCTCAACACACTGTCTCCTCTTGGCCTTAACCTTTCATTGCTACCCATCCCGGATCCGGGTTTTCTGTCATTAAAAACCCTGACTAGCATAGCCTAGCCTAGCGCCAGAGGGTAATCATAAAATATAATTTCATGAAATCACAAGTGGAGTATTGCAAAACACAGCTTAGCCTTTCCTTAATCCATCTGTCGTCTCAGATTTTGAAATGATGCTTTACAGCGAAAGCAATCCGTGCATTTGTGTAAATGTATCGATCGCTCGACAAAACAATAAGAACAGCTAGCATCAGGCAACTCGGTAACAACATCCAGCAAAGCAATCAAATGGATCGTTTACCTTAGTTGATTTTTCGGTTGGTTTCACTCACGAGACTCCCAGTTAGACAGCAAATGTTCCTTTTGTTCCAGAAAGATATGTTTCACATCCAAATAACTCCGTTTGTTTGTTGCGTCATGACCCAGGAATTCACAGGAAAAAGTGTTTGCGACAACGGCGAAAAAATTTCAAATGATATCCATAATGTCCACATAAACATGCCAACCGTTGTTTCTGATCCAACTTCATTGTGTTTTTCACAAATCTATTCGATAATAAATCAACCGGCACAGTTGGCTTCTCACTAAGGCGAGAGAAACAATGGCTACCTTTTCAGAATTACGCATGATTCACCCGGAGAGCCCCCACCTGTCCACTTGCTCAATTTGCTCTTACAAGCTCATCCTTCAAAATAAAGGCCTGAAACTACGTCTAAAAGCTGTTGACACCTTAGGGAAGACATAGAAAAAGAGGTCTTATTGATGAGACTTCACATATGCAATAGGAAGGCTTTCGAACACAGAGCTCTCAAAATTAGGTTTTCACCTGCAATAAAAGTTCTGTTTAACTCACAGACAAAATTCTTACAGTTTTGGAAACTTCAGAGTGTTTTCTATCCTAATCTGACTATTATATGCATTTTCTAGTTTCGGGGGATGATAAATAGGCAGTTTAAAATGGGTACGCATATTTTGCCATATGTTTCAATTGCACCCCCTATCAAGAAGAAGTTTTTAAGTTTGACTTGAAACCATTTTTATTGTATATTTAAAAAAAAATCCTAATTGAATATTTGGATGTATGGAGGCCTGATGAAGACCTCAGGGTCAAAACGTTGTTGTAAATAAATATCACCTGGGAGCATGAGCAGCAGTGGGCGCCGTTTAACTTTCTGCTTTCCATGGTTTGGAACGCTGCCCACATGAGGCGCCACCAGAAGGAGCAGGCGGCCCACCACTGCAGTGAGGCTCCAGTGTTCCATACAAGGTGATCACGACTGGCTCTCCACCAGTAATCTCCAGCTCTGCTGGAAGCTGAGCCCCCAGTTTGTGGGGCCATTCCATTGTATCACCCATCAGGCAGTATTGTTTATATGTGTTCAGACGCTACGCTTGTTCTTGTACTCTATGTTCGTTCATCTTAAACTCACTGACTTCACCTGCTTCCTGTGTCTTTGTTACAATTTCACACATTTGAAGATGAATAATTGCAAGTTATTGATCATAACACCTTCAGAAATCAGTGATTTGGACAGATTTTGGGCACAGTCTTACCACAATTCTATCAATAATTGATCATCTTTACATATCTGGCTCATTTTGTTGTGTTATACATCACCATGAACAACTTAATGTCTTTGGGCACACTATTATATTTCATACAGGTATGGTCAGGTGAAGTTGTCCAGTAAGTCCCCATTAAGTTTAGTGGCCATATAAGAAAATGGCTCCTGTGGGTTTAATGCGTGAATTCTGGGCCTGTATCTATACATCTTTTTAGAAACCTTGTCATGACGTGTGTGTAGGTGGCAGGGAAGTCGGGCGCAGGAGAATCAAACTTGGTATAATGGAGTAGTTTAATAACGTAAAAAAAACTCCAAAACCAAAGTACATAATAAAATAAACGTGGGTACAAGAACCCGTCGCACACCAGTCCATAAATCACGAGCATAACAATAAACCATCTCTGACAAGGACATGGGGGAAAACAGAGTTAAATACACAACAATAAATGAATGGGATTGGAACCAGGTGTGTAGGAAGACAAGACAAAACCAATGGAAAATGAAACATGGATCAATGATGGCTAGAAGACCGGTGACGTCGACCGCCGAGCACCGCCCGAACAAGGAGAGGCATCGACTTCGGCAGAAGTCGTGACAACCCTATTCTAGCTGTGTGTGTGTTTCTTATTTTTTTTTTTTATTCTAATAATTAGCAGGTTGATAAACTCAATCAGGTTAGTTACAACTGGGGTTGAAACGAAACCCTACTGGAGGGTAGCTCTCCAGGAACAGTGTTGGAGAGCCCTGGGATAGAAGGATGAAAGAGAGTAATAACACATAGACACCTACCACTGCTGCACTACTTTCACACATTTTCCAACTAGGGACATAGACCTTCAAAAATCACTATGAAACATTGTCACCCCAAGTGAGCCCGACCGACCCTTAGTCTGATATCCAAAAGTAACTTAAATTAATCTGTTAAAGAACTGTATATAGACAGACAGACAGGGATGGGTGGATAGATAGTAAGTCGAAGTGTGTTTAAAGTTGGATCCCAGAATAACATTCCCAAGTCTGACAATACAATGTATTGCTGCAGCTTTGATTTAAGTGTTAAAACAGTGTAAAAAATAATTTGTTATTTGAAAGGCCTTGTGCGAGGTTCAGTATATTGACTGATATGATAGTCACAGACACAAGTACCATTTTTAAAGTTAAGGCTTTTCAAGTCACTGCAACAAGATTGACTTTAGTATTTATTATTTATTCATGTTTAAGGCTCTCAGTATCTATGTGGAGAATGTGAATCTAAGCTTTCCAATGATATATGGTTAAATGGTATAAGTGAGAAATGACTTGTTGTATACTGACATTGTTTGTCATGGGGAAATATTTCTATTGGAAAAATGAATGGGATAGACGAATGAAAGAAAGAGTGATAACACTCAGAAAGCTACCATAGCTGCACTGCTATCACACATTGTCCAACTCTAGGGACATAGACCTTCAAAGAAATCACTATGAGACACCGTCACCCCAAGTGATCCCGACCGACACCCCTGGCTCATGGACTAATTGGGAATAGGGTGCTATTTGGAATGCAACCAGACAGTTGGGAGAAAGGAGCTTGTCTGAGTTTGTCAAGCTATGTAGGTTAGCTGTAAATGCACTGCTGCACTGTATCTGCTACAAGGCAGCACAGCAGTTACTGTACCCCTATTTAGAATGAGTGGCCCTCAACCTGCATGCATGTCCCTCTCTCTCTCTCTAGGTTATGTATTTTTTTGTACTGCAACTCCCCTGACAAGGATACCGGTAGGAAGTAATGGAGTCCCTTCAAAATGTATGTAGTCTACCTTTAACACATGATGATGCACAGAGGAAAGAGTTGGCCCAAGGGACATGAACTGCAATACAACGTGCGTGGAATACGTTTTCTAATATTTTCTATTCAGGTGTGCTTGTACTAATAATCGTTTTTGGAGGGCTTATACTTATACTGTTATGTTGCAAATACCAAAATGAATAGTAACTAAGAAACTAAGAAGAAGTTGTAAATGGAGCTGTTTGATCATCTTTCTTTGGTTCCCAAACCTTTGTTACCCTCTGGTGGTCAAGCCTATCTATTGCATGTGACTCCTTGTGAACTATCAGGTCTCTTCACATAAGAATGTTATGTCTGCTCATCCTGGGGTGACACTAATGCGACACATAAGAAATGCCGATACAGAAGAGTGTAGGGTGAAGTCTCCCAACTGATGGTTAGGATTGGGGGAGAGGAAGCTGATCCTAGACCTGTACCTAAGGGAAACTTCACCCCGGAGCAATACAGAACAGTACATGAAAAACAGGAAAAGCTAAATGTGATACAAACATACCGGTTTCCCAAATCTAGTTACATGATTGGGATAATGTAGCAATGTGGGATGATCCCTGACCTCAGCTATAACTATAATACTTTACAATACTTTAATACTTTTCAATACTGCTACTGTATACTGTAACTACAATACTTTATGTAAGAATGAAATGGGGAGAAAGATTAGAGGATATGTGGAAAAGTGGAAGTCACTCATAAGCGGAAATCGAAGTCCCACCACTGGGGGGGCATATGTAGTCTGGAGTCGGATCTAGGATCAGTTTATCCTTTCAGATCATAATGAATTACATTACATGGACTGGGGACTAGCACTCCTACTCTGAGACGATTTATAAATACGGGCCCTGTTGTCTGTGTGAACTTGTGTTCAATGCCATCTATCCCTAGCTTTGTTATGGTGATACATATTCATATGATACAAAGGCAAGCCACATAAATGCCACCAGCACCCTTTGTACCCCCCCCCCCCCCCCCACCCCACTCCATGCACCATAGGATTAAGTGTTTACCCCAATAGTGTCTTGAGTACAGCATTTCCAGACAGATGTCCATTTCAATATACTTTCAATACCCCCCCCCCCCACACAGACACACACACAGACATGAAATCCAAACACAGACATGTACACTTAGGCTGATATCCAAAGGTTACTTAAATCCATCTGTTAAAGATGTCTAGATAGATAGCAAGACATACAAACAGACATTTATTGATTGATTGATTGAGTAAGTGGTATGTTTAAAGTTGGATCCCAGAATAACATTCCCAGGTCTGACAATATCATTTATTGCTACCACTCTGATATGTGTTAAAACAATGTAAATTTGAAAGGCCTTGACCGAGGTCAAAATACACTGACTGCTATGATAGTCACAGACACAATCACTGTTATTAAAATTAAGGCTTCCAAGTCACTGCAACAAGAATTACTTTAGTATTTATGATTTATTCATGTTTAAGACTTTCGGTATCAGAGGTTATATCTATGTGGACAACGCTGCTTGATTTGAGTGGCACACATAACAATGGGCACAATTATGACAAATTCTTTGACCATATGACCTAGTCTTCATACATCTGTCATGCTGTTGCTCCTTTGTAATTTGTACGGCAGGTGGCCACCCCAAGCCATTCTAAAGGATACAATTTAATATTCTTAAAAGCTACAATGAATGGAACACCATGGGTTCATATAAGACTCAACAAAGGCCCATGAGCGTAGTTACAAACACACACTTGAGGGTTAACCGTATAGATCCATACAAACACAAAATATCCCACACACACACACTCGTGTGTAGATCCAAACATACACAATGGAGCCAGCACACACTAATGCATTTGCACACAGGTACACACCAAAGTGAGCACACGCAGCTATATATATAAGCACACAATCATCTTCAGGAAGATTAAACTTTGCATAGATGCAGATGATTCTGATTTCCTTGTGTGTGTGTTTGTGTGCGTGCAGGTGTGTTTGGGAGGCGGGTCGTGTGTGTGTGTGTGTGTGTGTGTGTGTGTGTGTGTGTGTGTGTGTGTGTGTGTGTGTGTGTGTGTGTGTGTGTGTGTGTGTGTGTGTGTGTGTGTGTGTGTGTGTGTGTACAGTACCTTCAGAATGTATTCACACCCCTTGACTTTATCCACGTTTTGTTGTGTAACAAAGTGGGATTCAAATGGATTTAATTGTCATTTTTGTCAACGATCTACACAAAATAATCTGTAACATCAAAGTGGAATAAAAATTCAAACATTTGTGAAAAATTAAGGAAAAATAAAACACTCATATATCTTGATTAAATAACTATTCAACCCCCTGAGAATACATGTTAGAATCGCTTGGATTGTACAATATTTGCACATTATTCTTTAAAAAATGATTCAAGCTCTGTCAAGTAGGCTGTCATTGCTAGACAGCCATTTTCAAATCTTGCCATAGATTTTCAAGCTGATTTAAGTCAAAACTCTACCTAGGCCACAACATTCAATGTCATCTTGGTAACCAATTCCAGTGTATATTTGGCCTTGTGTTTTAGGTTATTGTCCTGCTGAAAGGTGAATTTGTCTCCCAGTGTCAATTCGAAAGCCGACCGAACCACGTTTTCCTCTAGGATTTTGCCTGTGCTTGGCTCTATTCCGTTCATTTTTATCCCCCAAAACTCCCTAGTCCATGCCAATGACAAGCATACCCATGTTATGATGCAGCCATCACCATGCTTGAAAATATGAAAAAGTGATACACAGTGATATGTTGTGTTGGATTTGCCCCAAACATAACGCTTTGTATTCGGGCCATAAAGTTCATTTCTTTGCCACTTTTTTTGTAGTTTTACTGTTTTATTGCAAACAGGATGCATGTTTTGGAATATGTTTATTCTGTGTAGACCTCCTTATTTTCATTTAGGTCAATTTATTGGAATATTTCAAAAATTGTTACATGGTCAAATTTCAAATCAAATGTTGTTAAGATTCAAAAAAAAATATTCTAACAATAAATAATCGATAATCTAATTTAAGTTTTTCAAATCAAATCAAAACAAAAACAAAAAAACAATTACCAAAAACAAAAACTACATTAATTCAATCAAATATCATGTAACAATCATCAGTCCTTCAATTTGTTAGTCAGTCGGCTATGGTTGGTCTGGTAGAGTTGTTGACGGTGTGTTTGTGTCTTTGTGTTGGGGAGGGGTAGCGGTAGCTGGCAGTTACTGGATGAAGGTAGCAGTTGAGGTTGGTCGGTGCTGTGTCCAGGATTGGTGCTGGTGTTGGGGCTGGGACCGGGAAAACCTGTGTTGGTTTTTGGGTCTGCTCTGGTCCTGCAGAGGAAGGAAAGACAAACCTCAGAAGGGGCAAACACACCTGGAAGTCCGCGACCCCTTAGGTCAATGGAGCGACTCCCCTGTGGTCTGCTCGCTCCCGGCGTAGGTTGGTCTCTTTGGTCCTTCGTCCTCGCCTCTGGTTCTGGTGGTGATGCTGTCTGGGGGGAGTGATGCTGTCTGGGGTCCTTCCGGTCCTTCAGGCGTTACCAGTCTTTTCTTCTGGACCAGAAAGGCAGCGCCAGCCGCAGTCAAGCCACTGTTACTGATGCTGCCTCCTGGTCCGTCCAAAGAAAAGGGTAGAAGAGAGAGATTAGCGAGAGTAGAGAAGGGGACACAACCCTAGAAAATCTCCAACACGCAGGGTTGTGAGTAATGAAGAGAAACTAGTCTGTTATTTAGGTTAGTATTGTGGAGTAACTACAATGTTCTTGATCCAGTTTCTGTAACTGTCACCCATGGTCTCATGGTGAAATCCCTAAGAGGTTTCATTCCTCTCCGGCAACTGAGTTAGGAAGGATGTCTGTATCTTTGTAGTGACTAGGTGGGTTGATACACCATCTAAAATGTTATTATTAACTTCAACATGCTCAAAGGGATATTCAATGTCTGCTGTTTTTTCTTGATTTTTAAAATCTGCCAATAGGTGACCATGTTTGCGAGGCATTGTAAAACCTCCCTGATCTTTGTGGTTGAATCTGTGTTTGATTTTCATGGCTCGACTAAGGGGTCTTACAAATGATTGTATGTGCGGGGTACAGAGATGAGGTAGTTGTTCAACAATCATGTTAAACACTATTATTGCACACAGTGTCCATGCCACTTATTAAGCACATTTTTACTCCTGAATTTACTTAGCCTGTTAGGCGGGCTGTCCCGACATCGGTACACTTATGACAACATCCAGCTCAATTGTAGGGCGCGAAATTCAAAATCTATTTTTTTTTAATATTTAACTTTCACACATTAACAAGTCCAATACAGCATTTGAAAGATAAACATCTTGTTAATCCAGCCAACGTGTCCGATTTTTAAAATGTTTTACAGCAAAAACACCACGTATATTTATGTTAGTTCACCACCAAATACAAAAGAGGACAGACATTTTTCACAGCACAGGTAGCATGCACAAAGCCAACCTAACTAACCAAGATCCAACCAAACAAACCTAGAAACAACTTCCTCAGATGACAGTCCTATAACATGTTACACAATAAATCTATATTTTGTTCGAAAAATGTGCATATTTGAGCTATAAATCAGTTTTACATTGATGCTACCATCATAGCTACAGTCAGAAATAGCACGGGAGTAGCCAGAGTAAATACAGACACCAACGTCAACTACCTAATTACTCATCATAAAACATTTCAGAAAAATATATGGTGTATGGCAAAATGAAAGACAAAGATCTTGTGAATAGAGCCAATATTTCCGATTTTTTAAGTGTTTTACAGCGAAAACACAATATATCGTTATATTAGCTTACTGCAATGGCTAACACACAACAGCATTGATTCCAAGTAATCGGTAGCGATAGCACAGCTCGACAGATATATTAAATAGCATCCCAAATTGGGTCCTTATCTTTGTTGATCTTCCATCAGAATGTTGTAAAGGGGTCCATTGTCCAGTACCGTCTTTGTTTGGATCCAGAACGAACTATTTCCCTCTTGAATTTGCAAGCACACTGGCCGTGCGGTGCTAACCTCTCCTTCTTGAAAAAATTCTTCCAACGTCTAAAGTCCCGAATAAATTTCAATAATATAATTAAACTATATTGAAAAAACATACTTTAGGATGATATTGTGACATGTATCAAGTAAAATCGAAGCCGGAGATTATATTCACCTATAACGACGGTTTTCCAGGAGGCAATTACAGGTCCAACTTCGCGCTTCCAAAAAAATAAATAATGGCGGTCCTCTCACTCCAAGAGGCTGTATTCAATCCCTGAACGAGATATTCAAGTCCTTTCTGCTCTCACTTCCGCATGACACCAAGGGGAAGGCGTATGACGTGTTTCTATGGTCCCAAGTGACATGCCCTTTTATAGACAAGCTCTTGAAAAGAGACCTCGCATTTGGAAATCTCACTTCCGGATAGGAAATGGGCTGCAGAAAGAGTTCTGGTTCACTTAGAGAAATAATTCAAACGGTTTAAGAAACTAGAGAGTGTTTTCTATCCAATAGAAATGATAATATGCATATTGTACGAGCAAGAATTGAGTAGGAGGCCGTTTGAAATGGCCACCTCTTTCCAGGTTACTCAGTGCTGCCCCTTGCAGCCATAATTAAGCTTGCCATAATGAAGGGGTTGAATACTTAATGACTCAAGACATTTCAGCTTTTCATTTTAAATGAATTAATAAAATAACATAATTCCACTTTGACATTATGGGGTATTGGTGTAGGTCAGTGACACAAAATCTCCATTTAATTCATTTAAATTTCAGGCTGTGATAACAAAATGTGGAAAAAGTAAAGCGGTGTGAATACTTTCTGAAGGCACTATATGTGTGTATTTTGAGGGTCATGTGTGTGTGTGTGTATGCATATACAAACATAACATATGCATTCACAAATACAAACACAATCCTCCCCTCAAAAAAAAAGACACGTAACCACAATCAACCACAATCTAAACCATGTCTCAACTCCCTGAAGACGGTCTCAACTCCCTGAAGACGGTGGTGGTGGAGTGGTGGACAGTTGGGGATGGTCTGCTGATTAATTTAAACTCCCCCCTACACCTCAACCCCCTTCCTCCTCTCCAGATCTGCAGAGCTGCTGCCATATGGGCCAGTGTGTCTGTCTGAGTGGACGGCTGGCAGCCTGGCCTGCTACCCCCAGCAGCTTGTCAAGGGGGTTTTGGGGGGAGGGATGGAGGTTGGGCTCTGCCACCCTGATTGAGACAAGGTTACGCGGCCCAGGGCCCTGACTGTTAGCCTGGTCCACCTGTTCCACTGTCAAACCAGGAGTTTGTTTGTGTGCGTGTGTGTGTGTGTGTGTGTGTGTGTGTGTGTGTGTGTGTGTGTGTGTGTGTGTGTGTGTGTGTGTGTGTGTGTGTGTGTGTGTGTGTGTGTGTGTGTGTGAGAGAGAAAGAAAGAGAGAGAGAGAGAGAGAGAGAGAGAGAAAGAGAGAGAGAGAGAAAGAGAAAGAGAGAGGGAGAGGGAGAGGGAGAGAGAGAGGGAGAGAGAGAGAACATCCATCTTCCCACACCCTAGTTAGTTGGCAACAGCTGGTTTCAGATGAACGCAGTGCGCATATAGTACTTTACATTGCAATGCGTTTTAATAAGTTGGGGTGGATAGGTTAGGGCGACTCAGTCCATCCATTAACCATCCATCCCCCACATGGAATATACAGTACCACAGACAGAGGTGACTCGAGTCATGAGTGAGATTTTGGATGGCAATGAGGGGTCAAAGGAGAGTTCGAGGTCAGGGAGGCTGCACCTGAGACCTGTGCGCCTTCTGCCCTATAGCTCTGTCCTCTATTGTCCCCTCGGCGTTCGTTGCGCTCATTATTTACTTTTGCCCTTTTCTTCCTGAATAATGTAAAGGTATAGATGCATGAGGACAGAGGGAGGATCTACATAATGGGCTATCTCTCTCTCTCCATCTGGCCCATGGATGTTGTAATCCACACTGTCTGTCTGTCTGGGGTTCCTCCCCTGCTCTCCCCCCTACGCTTAACCCCACGCATGATATGGATGCCCTCTGCACTGTCTCATATTTGATTGATGGGGTAGTACTAGCGGGATTTGGAGCATGTGTGTATTGAGGTTGTGTGTGTGTGTATGTGCGCGTGCCTGCATGTTGAGGGGTGGTGGTGTGCATGTGTGTGTCAAGACGGATGGTGTGCGTGTCTGTGTGTGTGCGCACGTTGAGGGTGATGGCAGTGCTAATTCTAGAGAATTAACACGGCGTCTGCCGCATGACCCCTCTGACACGACCGTTTCCTGAGCTCAGCTGATACGCGTGCCGCTGTGTGGGATCAACATGCGGAGGACAAAAAAAGAGGGGGAGGAGGACAAGTGGACAGCAGACACAGAGTTGATGAATGACGACCACAGCGACCACGACAACCGCGACCCATCTTGCTGGCCCCCCAAACCCACCAAACCATGGCCTTGGCCCTAACCCCACCTAACCCCGGCTGACCCAAATTCGGCCCCGGGTCAGGTTAAGAGTCACCGGACAAGGGCCGGACAGTCAGTAGGAGGAGGAAGTGTGGCAGGGTGTGCGATCTGTCAGGTCACCCACAGCTCAGTGGCAGGCTGCAGCAGACCTGCTGGTGTGTGATTAAAGGAGCGGTGACAAAGACGCCGAGGCCAGCTGTCACCCACAGGGAAATAATGACGGCAAATCCCGGCCGTCTGACTCTCCAGTCTTTGACTTTAGCCATCTTTTGTTAACGTGTTACTGAGTTGTTTTACTAGCGGTTTTAGGTACTGTTTAGTTACTCTAAAAGGTTATCACTTGTCAACACTTTCCTGGACCACCCAAATGTAAAATGTATGCATGTATGGATAAAAGCGTATGCTAAATGGCATATATACAGTGGGGAGAACAAGTATGATACACTGACAATTTTCCAGGTTTTCCTACTTACAAAGCATGTAGAGGTCTGTAATTTTTATCATAGGTACACTTCAACTGTGAGAGACAGAATCTAAAACAAATATCCAATTTGCATTTTATTGCATGACATAAGTATTTGATACATCAGAAAAGCAGAACTTAATATTTGGTACAGACACCTCTGTTTGCAATTACAGAGATCATACGTTTCCTGTAGTTCTTGACCAGGTTTGCACACACTGCAGAAGGGATTTTAGCCCACTCCTCCATACAGACCTTCTCCAGATCCTTCAGGTTTCGGGGCTGTCGCTGGGCAATACGGACTTTCAGCTCCCTCCAAAGATTTTCTATTGGGTTCAGGTCTGGAGACTGGCTAGGCCACTCCAGGACCTTGAGATGCTTCTTACGGAGCCACTCCTTAGTTTCCCTGGCTGTGTGTTTCGGGTCGTTGTCATGCTGGAAGACCCAGCCACGACCCATCTTCAATGCTCTTACTGAGGGAAGGAGGTTGTTGGCCAAGATCTCGCGATACATGGCCTCATCCATCCTCCCCTCAATACGGTGCAGTCGTCCTGTTCCCTTTGCAGAAAAGCATCCCCAAAGAATGATGCTTCCACCTCCATGCTTCACGGTTGGGATGGTGTTCTTGGGGTTGTACTCATCCTTCTTCTTCCTCCAAACACGGCGAGTGGAGTTTAGACCAAAAAGCTCTATTTTTGTCTCATCAGACCACATGACCTTCTCCCATTCCTCCTCTGGATCATCCAGATGGTCATTGGCAAACTTCAGATGGGGCTGGACATGCGCTGGCTTGAACAGGGGGACCTTGCGTGCGCTGCAGGATTTTAATCCATGACGGCGTAGTGTGTTACTAATGGTTTTCTTTGAGACTGTGGTCCCAGCTCTAATAATTGCGCCAACAGTTGTTGCCTTCTCACCAAGCTGCTTGCCTATTGTCCTGTAGCCCATCCCAGCCTTGTGCAGGTTGACAATTTTAACCCTGATGTCCTTACACAGCTCTCTGGTCTTGGCCATTGTGGAGAAGTTGGAGTCTGTTTGATTGAGTGTGTGGACAGGTGTCTTTTATTTACATTTACATTACATTTAAGTCATTTAGCAGACGCTCTTATCCAGAGCGACTTACAAATTGGTGCATTCACCTTATGATATCCAGTGGAACAACCACTTTACAATAGTGCATCTAACTCTTTTAAGGGGGGGGGTTAGAAGGATTACTTTATCCTATCCTAGGTATTCCTTAATGAGGTGGGGTTTCAGGTGTCTCCGGAAGGTGGTGATTGACTCCGCTGACCTGGCGTCGTGAGGGAGTTTGTTTTATACAGGTAACGAGTTCAAACAGGTGCAGTTAATACAGGTAATGAGTGGAGAACATGAGGGCTTCTTAAAGAAAAACTAACAGGTCTGTGAGAGCCGGAATTCTTACTGGTTGATAGGTGATCAAATACTTATGTTATGCAATAAAATGCAAATTAATTACTTAAAAATCATACAATGTGATTTTCTGGATTTTTGTTTTAGATTCCGTCTCTCACAGTTGAAGTGTACCTATGATAAAAATTACAGACGTCTACATGCTTTGTAAGTAGGAAAACCTTCCAAATCGGCAGTGTTTCAAATACTTGTTCTCCCCACTGTATATATATACAGCACCAGTCAAAAGTTTGGACACACCTACTCATTCAAGGATTTTTCTTTATTTTTACTATTTTCTACATTGTAGAATAATAGTGAAGACATAAAAAACTATGAAATAACACATGGAATCATGTAGTAACCAAAAAAAGTGTTAAATAAATTGAAATATATTTTATATTTGAGATTCATAAAAGTAGCCACCCTTTGCATTGATGACAGCTTTGCACACTCTTGACATTCTCTCAACCAGCTTCATGAGGAATGCTTTTCCAACAGTCTTGAAATAGTTCTCACATATGCTGAGCACTTGTTGGCTGCTTTTCCTTCACTCTGTGTTCCAACTCATCCCAAACCATCTCAATTAGGTTGAGGTTGGGTGATTGTGAAGGTCAGGTCATCTGATGCAGCACCATCACTCTCCTTCTTGGTCAAATTGCCCATACACAGCCTGGAGTGTGTTTTGGGTCATTGTCCTGTTGAAAAAGAAATGATAGTACACTGCGTATCACTGCAGAATGCTGTAGTTGCCATGCTGGTTATGTGTGCCTTGAATTCTAAATAAATCACTGGCAGTGTCACCAGCAAAGCACCCCCACAACATCACACCTCCTGCATGATTCACGGTGGGAACCACACATGAGGAGATTATTGATTCACCTACTCTGCGTCTCACAAAGACACGGCGGTTGGAACCAAATATCTCAAATTTGGACTCATCAGACCAAAGGACAGATTTCCCCTGGTCTAATGTCCATTGCTTATGTTTAATGACCAAGCAAGTCTCTTCTTCTTATTGGTGTCCTTTAGTAGTGGTTTCTTTTCAGCAATTTGACCATAAAGGCTTGATTCACACAGTCTCCTCTGAACAGTTGATGTTGAGATGTGTCTCTTGTTTGAACTCTGTGAAGCATTTATTTGGGCTGCAACTCTAATGAACTTATCCTCTGCAGCAGAGGTAACTCTGGGTATTTCTCTCCTGTGGCTGTCCTCATGAGAGCCAAATTCATCATAACGCCTGATGGTTTTTGCGAATGAACTTGAAGAAATGTTCGAAGTTTTTGAAATGTCCCAGATTGACTGACCTTAATGTCTTAAAGTAATGGACTGTCATTTCTCTTTGCTTATTTGAGCTATTCTTGCCATAATATGGACTTGGTATTTTACCAAATAGGGCTATCTTCTGTATACCGTCCATACCTAGTCACAACACATCTGATAGGTTCAAATGCATTAAGAAAGCAATTCCACACATTTACTTTTAACAAGGCACACCTGTTAATTGAAATGCATTTCAGGTGACTACTTCATGAAGCTGGCTAAGAGAATGCCAAGAGTGTGCAAATCTGTCATCAAGGCAACTACTTTGAAGAATCTCAAATCTCAAATTTATTTCAACACTGTTTTTGGTTACAACATGATTCCATATGTGTTATTTCATAGTTTTGTGTTATTTCATAGTTTTGATGTCATCACTATTATTCCACAATGTAGAAAATAGTAAAAATAAAGAAAAACCCTTGAATGAGTATGTGTGTCCAAACTTTTGACTGGTACTGTATATATATATATATATATAAATATATAATTCCGCCATGGTGTGAGAATTTGACCTATCAAACCCAGCCTTGAACTTCTTCCATCATAAATGTTATTAATCTATTCCCTATTCATCTGTTCCCTAGAATAGTAAACTATTTGGATGGAGATGATGAAAAAAAATAGGGGATTACATGCAAAATGCCTGTTCCCACCTCAAATGTTGGAAGATGCTGTAGATGCAGTTGAGTGCAGACTCAAAGGTGACAACCTCTCCCTCTGTCAATGCAATTCAATGAACTTTATTGACATGGAAAATGAAAGCACTTTTTTACATTGTCAAAGTAAACACACAAGACCATAATATCTCCCTCCCCATCTCTCTCACTCCTTGTCCAAACACACTCTCGTACAGATCAGTTCGATGCAGTTGAGAAAGCAGACAAGAGCAGACCCAAAGATGACAAGCTCTCTTGCTCCCTCTTCAAGCCACCCTCCGATAGGTGAAGGTCCCTGGTTGGGTTGATGGGCTGCAGCCTGTAGTAGCAGGTATTGGACCGGATCATGGTGGGCGTTCATTTGTTATTGTAACTCAGCAGCTGTGCATCATGCTCCCTAGAGCAGGTGGCAGCCTTGCAGGGGTGGTGGATGGGGGAGGAGAAGAGGGGGAAGGAGGCAGGAGCATGTGGCATGTGTTTGCGTGGCTGGGGGAGGGGAATGGGGGGTTGGAAGGCTAGCTCTCAGCAACCAAATTAAATATCGTGTTTGCTAGAGAAACAACATATGAGGGCCTGGATGGGGTCCAATGCCAATCATTCCTTGCTTTCAATAGGTTGTTGTGTTGTAGAAAGGCAAGAAAGCAACACTATACATGGCACGAGGATGCCTCAAATAAATATTGGAAGTGTATGTGTTTTAGGCCTACGTCCATCTGTGAAATATACATTATTATTATATTATCAAATATTTGACATTTTAGTCATTTGCAGATGCTCTTATCCAGAACGACTAAGAGTAATGAGTTCATCGATTTTTAGACTTTTTTCGTAAATATAAATGTATTGATTAGCACGTGTGATGGCTGTGCATCTATGCTCAAATTAGCCTCCAACATGACCAAAATACAGCACCGAATCAATCTAAACATTCTCACCATGGATAAAATGTTGACAAGTAGCCTAATGACATTAAGACTACAGTATATGACCTATATGCATTGTCAAAAACCTAATTGATATCTTGATTGAAAAGAAATGGCTCCAAGCAAAAAAACATTTGGTCTAAACCGTGGATATGTGAGCAAGCGGTGGTCTATTGTCGTGACTCGCGTTAATCATTTCCAAAACACTGTTGTCCGTATTTCCCTGCTGTTACGACGGTGTAATAACGCAGCAGTGTATTTGCTTTTTGGCGAAAGGATTACAAATAGTCCCGCCCACTCAAATATTCAGTGCAATCTTGCTACAGTAGCAGCCTATGCCCGGTGATACCTGATGCAGTGTTACGAATCACAGCGGGCTTTTATCTTTATTGAGAAACAACAAGTCAATGCGAGATATCAATCGACGAGCATATCATTTTAATTACAGTTGGCTGTACCTTGAAACGTGCACACTGTCATTCAAAGTGCGAAGAGCATGGTCGGGATTCCGGGTGCTTTTCAATGTAAGTAGCCTAACTAAACTAGTATCTATGTAGGCTAATGCTGTGGGGTGGTATATGTTTTGGTGTTGTAAAATACACGCAACACGTGTTTGTGGGCGTTTTGGGTATTATTATTTGGATTATTTGTATATTATCCTATGACAATTTGTGTGGATCAGATGCGCTAAAATCAAAGATGGTGGATAAATGAAGATATATTACTCAGGTCGTTTACCATTGAATATAATTGTTCAGTTAACTGGGCCTGTCTCCCATAGACACCAATGCAATAGTAGCTCGGTCTGGTCTACGTAAATTTAAGGCAATGAACTAACCAGGAAAAAAAGGAAAATAAACAGGGGAGTGGGGCGTCTGGCTTCCTCTTCCGTCTCTGCTAATTTAAAGTGTCAGTCAGACTCATTTTCACCTCATTTAACACCTGATTTACTTAACAAAAGGCACATCTCAATAGGTGGTTAGGTGGTCCAGGTAAGTCAAGTGGGGGGGGGGGGGGGGGGCTTTCCTCTTTTGTTATCTATTGTTCCTCAAGCAAGGGGGAGGCCGATGACATCACAACTTCCCATCAAACCAACTCATCTAATGCTCTACTCCTTGAAGTTTGCAGTTGTGTTTCAAAAACACGATTTTTCTCAAAACATAATTTTTGACCCTTTAGTGTGCGTACTTTACTATATTTATACTTGGGATATCAATTTTCAACAGGAAAAGTGCAAAAATCACATAAACCTACGTCACCTACACCTGAGTCTCGCACACTCAGGACCAATGCGGAAACAGTATTTTGTCCAGGGTGGTTTGTAGCCTAATGTAATGTTATGATGTTCAGCATGCAGACATTTTTCAGTTTCACCTCAATATTTTGACTGAAGTGCAAACGTTCAATGGGACCAACATTTACCAAAATATTCACACATTCGGTGTCAATGCAAATGTGTCTCATTATTTCACCAAATACATTGTTTTATTACCTCATAACTTTCATCGTAAGTAAACATAATCAACCAGTTTCATTCATGTCATGGTTAGATAATTACATTTTTGTAGCCTAACATTAGGCTATTAGAACATGCATTTCCTTCTGTTGTGAGCTTTGCCCTCATATAGCTCATACTATCCTGCTATTATGCTCCAATTTGATTCAATAGCATGGCCGCCACTCTAAATGTGCCTTTTCATTGGAGGATTTGGAATTAATCCACCAGGCAAAGTTTTGCACCATCTGGAGTTTACAGCTTTTCAAGACAATAACACCAGGCGGTCGAAAGACTGCCAATCGAGAACTCCCACTTGTCTACTTAGCCTGTGGGACAAAGGCACAGTCATGCAATGCAAGTGGGGTCGCCAGTTCTTGCCAGAGCCTCAGGGCACAACTGTATCATTGTTTGACCCGGGGGCACCAATTCGTCTCCCTTTTTTCCCTAACGTCATAATAACAAACGATGGCCTGACAAAGACAAGACAGTAATGATGATGATAATGATGCTCATATTTTGTTACAGTAACCAGCAGGGAGCAGCAGAGCTCCTCTGGCAGCCATGTTAGAACTGTAATCGTTTTACGGTTCTTGGTGTTCTGGGATTTTGGTCCAAAATGTTGACCTGAATACATGTTAAATGACATCTAGGTAGTACGTAATTGTTTTTTTGTAATGAAATTAACGGTTTTAGAGTATGGATGGGAGAGTTGTCTTTGCTGGGAGATAGTGTGCGATAACAAACGTGTCAAAGAGAGTACACCATCACTCATGTTCTTTCTCAATCATTCCCCCAAATTGTTGCTGTTTAGTCTCTTGATTAAATTAAATCCACTTGAAAACATGTGGCCAAGTTGGACGCTTCTACAATTTCCCCCTTTTTCCTTCTTTCTTTCTCGCTTGTTTTTTTGTGTGTGTGTGAGCGAGTCAGATTCCAATCCCCTGACTTTTAAAAGGGAAATAAATTACAAAGCCCTGCAGGTTTGCATTAGGCTCCTAATTGAGTTTGGCTCGAGTGGCTCGTCCGGGTTGCCAGATCTGGCCCCTTTGTGTTGTCGTGTGGGACAATTTCCCTGGCGCTGTGGAGAGAGAGCTGCCTGTAGCGGGAGTGAGTCAGCCCAGCATCCTCATTTCCTCTCATGTGCTGCTCTCTCTGGTCTCCGAGTGGGTCTTTTCCACCAGTAACACCTGTTAATGCTTTACTGGGCCCCACGGTATTGCTCTGGCTGGGGGCTCATCCAGCTCCGTCGTCAGGCCCATCAGATTGGAGGAGGTTTGCTCTAAGTCTGGCTCCCATTAACTATCAGAGGATGAATCTATGTTTGATTCAGAAATGCGGGTGATTTGAGCGGGGTGGAATTGAATTGGGTTTGAGGTTTGACTCATCACTGATGGGTGATGACATTTTGTTCAATGTGTGTGCACAGGCAGATCATTCTTAGACATTTGTGAAGTGTTGTTATGAGTGGAAACAACTTGAGCACACTTTCATGCTTAGTGTTGAGTAATATCAGGGTGCCTCGCTATTCCATAACCTCATCAATTAGAGCCACAACAAAAACAATTGTTCTGTTCCAAAGTCTTCTATTCAGTAATGAGGGTCATAATCTACTAAACTACGAAATACCAACTCCAAAAGTCTAAATGAGAACCAACCTTTCACCCAAAATAAATCAATCTATTCCCTCACATCCATTTTGAAGTTGACCCATGTTTTGACAGTCATGACATCTACCCTAAATCTCCTCCACAAGGCTAAACACGACTCACTGACTCAATGGATCTCCCTTGACAGACCCTCGTGTTGCGTGTTTTCATGAGATAGTCGCCGTCCATCCATGCTCCTTATTGACTGCTCCTTATTTCACAAACCCCTAGTTACTTCAGCCTGTGAGGCAACCTAAAGTGAAGGAGAGAGAGAGAGAGACAGAAAGAGAGAGTGAGGGAGGAAGAGAAAAAAAGGGAGAGGAACGGATTAACTGTCAGGAGAATGTGAAGCTAATTGACGCCAGGTTCGCACAGCTGTTTCTTGTTGCTGCGCGCTGCACGGACCGGGTGGGAGGATTGGATCCAGATGTGGGCCCTGCTCTTCGGATCGCCCGCCAATAACAATCCTCTGGAATGCCAGTCTACAGGAGACGAGACCTATTAGCGGGACTGCGCTGGGGCGTGCTCCGCTCCTCTCTCCGCTCTCCGCTCCTCTCTCCATGTCAAACCCTTGGTTTGTTTTTCAGCAGACCGTCTTAAGATGATTACTTCTCAGGGTCTTTTTGTTATGGCGCTGAGTTGACTACAGGGCTCTCTTCGCAGAGCTGTTAACACTGTCATTTTGTTCGACTAACTAGCCTCATAATGTAGGTAGTGTCATTGTAGCCGCGTTACACATTGATATTATATGACACATTCAAGGGTTTGAAACCAGCTATGGGGTTCGGAATATGTTTAGCATATTTCTTAGGGGCTTTTGAAAGTTCCCCAAAATGGATTTGTGTCCTTTGTGTCCTGCTGTGAAAAGTGTTTCTTTCAAAACCGTCATTGGAAATGCATGTATCCTTTCTACCCAGCTGTATTTTCGGGCATTTGACTGGTGGGACGTGGGGGCCTTATTATATGCAGGCATTTATTTAGTCTCCTACTTTAAGAGGAGGACATTGACCGAGAACAAAAGTACTAGTCACCCAGTAGTAAATTAGAGCATTCACAGTGTAAAAAGGGAACTGAAAGGAACTTATCACCACATTATGCTTTTTTAATACCCGTTCTTCCCTCTTCCAGCCCAGACAAAGCCTAGTTAGGATTGGTTCCCCCTATTCTCCACGGCTTTCGGGGATATTCTACCCCTCTCGCTTACTCTCTCTCCTGGTCAATGGGGTTGGGGCTCAGCTGCAGTGGGCTTGTCAGCACCCAGAGGAGAGTTAAAATCCATGCTTGTATGAGTTTCCCATTGAAGACTGATTGTACAATATGGACTGGTTTTCAAATGAGAAACTCAAGTTTGGACAACGTTGCTGCGAACCTTCTCTCGCAAAGCATTCTTTACATTGTCATAATCGGGATATTGACGCGACACATCATTGGCTGTAAAAGAAAACATCAGCTCATGACAAAGAATGCGTAACACTGTCCAAGTCTGTCTTGTTATGTGCTTTAGAGCTCATGCTAACCTTTTCTGGCTAACCGGCTGACCTAAATCAAGGCTTGCGTCATGAAGGCGGATGATGAAAGATTCAGGAAAAGTCTCCCTTACAACTCTTCCCATGTGTCTCTGTTGTACGAGTGCTTTATGACTCCTCATGCTATCTCATCAAACTGCACCCCATCCGTCTCGGCTCTGTTTCCAGTCCTGCTGAGCCTCATGGATGGAGGTCTGTTCAGGGTCTGTAATCATAAAGTCCTGATCTAGGATCAGTCTTTTAGATCATACTGAATGCAGTTCTTATTTTACTGGCTTTGTCCCCGTGGGGAAATTTTGTTGCAGTCTCACATACACTTTTAAAGTGGCGTTTAAATATAAAACAAATTGACAATATAACTTTCATAACAGTTACATACCAATAAAATGAGACTAGCCTGCTGGCCTTACTGGGTCGAGAGGAACATTAGCCCAAGCTATTTAGGAGGGATGTGACACATGACACAAATGATTGTCTAGTTCTGTTTTTCCTGCCGAGGGGTGCCCTATACCTGCGCCCAGAGGAGTAGTTCAAAGTCCGGGGGTGGCTTGGGTCTAAAGCCCCCTTGAAGCGGGGTTCTGACCTTAAAGATCTCATCCAGGCCTGTCTGTTTGACTCCAAGCACCTTGCTTGCCTTGGTGATAATCCTTCTCGGTGTATTTCTCTGGCTGACAGTGGCATTGCCAAACCAACAAACAACCACTCTACGGTTGTTCCGTTATTCATGTGTCTCCAATTTACCAGACCAACTTGCTCTCAGTATGTTTTGTTGGAATGTGATCTATTCAGACCTATACTATATATACAAAAGTATGTGGACACCCCTTCAAATTAGTGGATTTGGTTATTTCAGCCACACCCATTTCTGACATGTGTATAAAATCGAGTATACAGCCATACAAACTCTATAGGCAAACATGGGCAGTAGAATGGCCTTACTGAAGAGCTCAGCGACTTTCAACGTGGTGCCGTCATAGGCTGCCACCTTTCCAACAAGTCAGTTCATCAAATTTCTGCCCTGCTAGAGCTTCCCCAGTCAACTGTAAATGCTGTTATTGTGAAGTGGAAATGTCTAGGAGCAATAACGGCTCAGCCGCGAAGTGGTAGACCACAAGCTCACAGAACGGGAGCGCGGAGTGCTGAAGCGCGTAGTGCGTAAAAATCGTCTGTCCTCGGTTGCAACACTCAATACCGAGTTCCAAACTGCATCTGAAGCAATTTCAGTACAATAACTTTTCGTCTGGAGCTTCGTGAAATGGGTTTCCATGGCCGAGCAGCCACACACAAGCCTAAGATCACCATGCGCAATGCCAAGCGTTGGCTGGAGTGGTGTAAAGCTCGACACCATTGGACTCTGGAGCAGTGGAAACGCGTTCTCTGGAGGGACGAATAATGCTTCACCATCTAGCAGTCCGACGGACAAATCTGGTGTTGGCAGATGCCAGAAGAACATGCATAGTGCCAACTGTAAAGTTTGGTGAAGGAGGATTAATGGTCTGGGTCTGTTTTCATGGTTCGAGGTAGGCCCCTTAGGTCCAGTAAAGGGAAATCTTAACGCTACTGCATACAATGACATTCTAGACGATTCTGAGCTTCCAACTTTGTGGCAACAGTTTGGGGAAGGCCCTTTACTGTTTCAGCATGACCATGCCTCCGTGCACAAAGTGAGGTCCATACAGAAATGGTTTGTCGAGAAGAACTGTCAGTGTGGAAGAACTTGACTGTCCTGCACAGAGCCCTGACCTCAACCTCATCAAACACCTTTGGGATGAATTGGAATGCAGACTGCAAGCCAGGCCTAATCTCCCAACATCAGTGCCCGATATCACTAATGCTCTTGTGGCTGAATGAAAGCAAGTCCCCGCAGCGATATTCAAACAGCTAGTGGAAAGCCTTCCCAGAAGAGTGGAGGCTGATATAGCAGCAAAGGGGGGACCAACTCCATATTAATGGCCATGATTTTAGAATGAGACGTTCGACGAGCAGGTGTCCACATACTTTTGGTCATGTGGTGTATGTGATGTTTATGTCTCTTTCCTCTTTTTGTTTTTTGTTCGTTTTACTCTTATAGTCACAAAGCCGAGACAGGTGGGCCCATCATCCTCAGTCTGGGGGGTTTGGTTCTCTCTCTCTTTTACACACACACACACACACACACACACACACACACACACACACACACACACACACACACACACACACACACACACACACACACACACACACACACACACACACACACACCTTGGAGGGGAGCGCACCTTCGATAAGTCTAAACATCCCTGCGACTGAACCTTGAGTAAGGCATGTCTGTGTGTGTGTATGTTTGGGCTATGCCCCAGAGTCCTTATCTAGCCAAGCTGTAATTGAGCCCTTCACAAATCCCCCCCGCAGGCTCTATCTCTGCTTGGCCAGGTGTTTCCAATGTAACCCTCCAGATGAGCCACCTGCAAAACACACCACACAGGTGTGGCCGTCGCCAGGCAAGAGCACAACACAGCTGCTCCGGCCCGAGGGATAACTAGAAGGTTATTATGGGATCAACTGCAGGTGGAGGAAGAAACACACACACACATACAAAATAACTACACACACACACACACACACACACAGTAACCGAACACCCCAATGAGATGAGAGTTCTTTGGCTGGCGATGTCAAAGCACGCCTTTGAATCCAAAAGATGAGGACTTTCTCTTTCGTGGGCCCCCGTGTTGACGTACGTTTCATTTCACCTGTCTATTGTTTCGTCTCTGACATGACAGGAACAATAAAGTTCTTTGTAGGGCTGAAAGTGGCACTATTGTCAGGTCCTTCCTGCAAGCACAATGGACGACAAACCACCATCTTGGAATGAAGCTCAGGTTAAACCATTTAATATTAAGAGGAATGTGATTCGTGCTTATTTTTTCTTACTTGCCCTACTGCCATGCAAAATGTCTGTTCCCTATAAAAAGCAGTAGCAAAGTCACCATTGTTTTACAAGGGAGCTGTTAAGTACATTAATGCACTGTGCTTATGTTAACCGTAGACTTCAAATGACTTATATCACTGTAGGTGTAGACTATAAGAAACTAAGAACGTAGTATGCATATTGTATATGTTACTAGGCTATACTATAGAAAGAAGGCTTTATGCCTGCATACTGTAGGTATGAACGCAACAGTATCATCATAGAAAGGATGCACATTGCACTCCGACTGTCGGTCTGGCATTTATTTTTGCTTCTAAGCAGTTGTTTATGTGCTGAGATTTTGGTAAGGTTGGCAGAGCAGGCCAAACTTCAAGAGATCTTTCGCTGCCTTGTACACTTTAATGATTAGAATACTGTAAGTAAGGGCATGTAAGGCTTTAGCTATATATGGAGTCAGCCACGGATAGCCCGGTTGGTTTATCTGGTGCACGGTTTAACTGGAGAGAAAGGGAGAAGGTGGTTATTGAATATCGTTTAACAGAGTTATTGGAGAAAAGGTTTGGCGTCTGTCCCACACTTGGCCTTCCTCTGTGGAAACTTAGGGAAGATGCAGCCAAGTGAGCGTGTGACCCACCTCTCATAAATTCTTAGCGTGTGCGCACACACACACACACGCTCTCTCACAACCACACACACACACTCGCACATTAACACACCACATGCACAGTTGCACACACAGGCACTCGAAAGCACAGTCCTCCCTTCTCCAACCAAAGTGTAACAAGAGATCTGACGGTTTTCCATGGGTGAGTAGGCGGGTCAGGCCTTACTTAAACTAATCGCTCCCAGCAGTGTTGAATAGCCAGACACTCTGGAGCCGTGGGCTGAGGTTTTGGAATGCCACTGCCGGCTCAATGCCTGCCTTTCATCGAGAGCAAGGGAGAGAAGGAGAGAGGGAACAAGAAAGGGGGGGGGGGTGAGTGAGAGAGAGAAAGAAAAAAAGGGACCCATTTGTTATTGGTGATATAGGAGTGTCTGAAAAGGAGGGTACAATAGCTCATGGGGAGGGTAAGGTGGAGCTTGGGGGTAATGGAGGGGAGGGGAGTAAATGGAGGGGGGGGGGGGTAAAGTAGCAGTCAATGGATTTTCTTGTGTTTTCGCTAGGAGCGCTCCCACCACCCACCCATTTGTTTTTAATATCCCCAGGATGATATGCGAACGAGCCTTTGAGTGAATCGATAGCTTTGAATTGAGTTGCTGCAAAGAGGGGGGAGACGAGGCCAAGACGAGAACACCCATAGGACTTCACATGGCCTGTTCTGATTTGATATCATTATTGTGCTGAGTATGCAGCGAATAAAATAGTCCCCGAGATTTAGCGTGTGACCATACCACTGCCAAGCATCTTATTTATTTTGCATGTTTTTCCTTCACTGCTAATGAACCTACCAGACATGGAGAAAATGATTATGTCTCCCGTCAAGTTGTCCCTACAGCAGATGTAATGGAAAATATGGTATTAAAAGATCAGACGGGACTGCGGTTTCCTCCTAAAAAAAACCTAAGGCGGGAGTCTTGAAAATAAAAGCAGAAGATAGAGAGTGAGAGTCAGAGATGCAGGTGCATTGTGCTTTCATTGATTCCAAAGGAACTCCTGTGGGCTGAGATATGGTGAGTGGGAGGCAAGCCAAAGGAGTGAGTTGTTTTGGCTGGCTCTCAAGCCTGTGAATGACGAATGACAAGCCATGGCCTCCAACAGACGTACACAATAACACACACACACACAAACACTCACAAGTGTCTACTTAAAACAATGTGTGGGGGAGAATAGGTACTTTACTGCTGAAAGAAAGACACTTTGCAGCATCCCAGTGTTGTTGTTGTTGACTTCCTGCATGGATCTCAATTTGGCTAGCGTTAGCATGCTTGCGCAGCATTGCAAATAAAGGTAATGAATCGTTTAAGTCGCGTGGCTTATAGAAAATGCATTTGCAAACACTCAAGCTGCCTTGTTTGTTTAATTCCTGAGTAGGCTACCTTGTTTGTCTCCCATTAGCATGTTTACTAAGCATTAACGTTCATGACGCCATTATCACCAATGTAATTTAAGTAAATGCTGCTGCCTTCCCCCCTGCATGGTTCTCAAACTTTTGTTATCTAAAACTTTCTTGAATGGCTTCGTATGCTAATACAGCACGACACTTGACTGAAGCCGTCACAGATGTAAACCAAACGTAGCGCTAATGCTAATACATTAGCCGTTGATTGCATTCAGATCATTCGCGTGTCGCCTTAGCACAATTGGGCTCCTGGGGCTCCTGTTGCGTTGTGGTGCTCGGTAGCTTTCTCTCGCACGGATAAGAGCAGGCCTAAAGTGCTGTTGGGCTAGCCCCAGCTTTGTTGCCCTTGGGGGCATGTTAAAAGCCTAGAGATAATTGCCCATTTAAGAAGCAAGGTTCTTCTCCTCCAGCCCCCCCTTTGAGATGGAGCCTCCCATCAGCGCTACCACAGCCATTCATGAGGCTACGTGGCCACCTTTTGTGATGATAATGACACCTTTCAGTAGTCACCTCAGCTGACCGGGGTTGGCTGTGTTTTCCTAGCACAAGGTGGTGCGAGTGTAAATTGTGTGTAAAGGCTTTTGGGTTCGCTCCAAGAGGGGAGCATAACTGTTTGTGTCTAGGTCTTTCACTGAATGAGGATGGTTTTTGATTGAGACCACACGACATATTCCATCCCTGATAAGTACATTTGGGTAATGTGACTATGGTCATGATGGGGTATTGATTGTCTCTGCTCGGGATTCATATTTTCCTGAAAATCTAACAAGTTTCAATTCCCGGGAATAATTCATATTTATCCCCCGAGTCTTGGGAAATAGCGCAAAAAATGTAAGTGCCCATTTAAAGCATTTAAATCCAAGATATGGTCACTATGCCAGGGTTCTCCCAAAATGAGAGGGGCGCTGGGCCACATTGCTGTCTTGGCTGCTCCACTATGTAAAGATTTAACAGCAGATGAAACTGATATTTAGTAATAATAGAGTAACTTTGATCGCCAAAGACATTGTTGTGAATTTCGAAACAGGCCGTTCACAAATTCTGAGCGTTATGTTCCTCAATTAATTCAGTGCATTTTACCAGTAGGCCTAGGGTATCTCGACACAGAGCGCGCTCAGGACGCTGCCCGAGTAGGCTATAGAGTTGTCGAATCATACAAACTTTGTAACGGCAGTCAAACAAAAGTAAAATGACCAAAGTTACTAAACTTGCTAGACAACCTCAAAAAATGACATCTCATCAGCTCATTAAAAAAAATCCATATCCAATATTTAAAAAAATCCATATCCAATATGGATTTTTTTTAATGAGCTGATGAGATGTCATTTTTTGAGGTTATCTAGCAAGTTTAGTAACTTTGGTCATTTTACTTTTGTTTGACTGCCGTTACAAAGTTTGTATGATTCGACAACTCTATAGCCCACTCGGGCAGCGTCCTGAGCGCGCTCTGTGTCGAGATACCCTAGGCCTACTGGTAAAATGCACTGAATATGGATTTTGCATCCCATTTGTTGATCACACATTCTCTACCGAAGCTCTCGTATGGGCAGCAATAGAAGACAGCGCAGAGAGGCGGGGGGAAATGTTTTAGCTGTATTTTGAAATGCATAGGCGAAACGTGCTTTGATAATGCAACCTATGGATTACAGAATAAAGTTAGGAATTTTCATGCAAGACAGGAGTCAGGATTTTGGGTTTCAGTGGGATTGGGATGATAGGAAAATAGCAGAGTTGTGGACTCAAGTTTGATGACTTGAGACTCAACTTGATAGAAAATAACTTGGACTTGGAGCCTCAAGACTCGACTTTGACTTGAGACTGATGACTTGTAATTGTCTGGACAAGTTTTGTCATATTTTGTCAGTCATTTTGTGGCACAGAATCTAGCCGGATTACTCTACATGCAGCCAGAGACAGTAGTCACAGGTTTGCCCTTCCAAAAAAACCTGCAACAGATTGGCTAGTGAAACGCACACTCGGCAGTCTGATTGGACTGTCAATCAACACAGGTTAGGTGAGCTAGCAACAGATTGCTGATTTGCAGTATAGCTATGGGATCGGGTGCAGCGCAAACATCAAATTGTAGTGAGAGAGGATTGCCATAATAAATAAATATGCAGCAATTTTTAAAATATGTTTTTAAATGGTGATCAAGAATATTATTAACTGTTTACTTTGCAAGCTCACCAGCAATGTGGCAACAATTACTAGCAAAGGTATGTACAAATTGCTTGAAATTGATCATTAACTTATGAAGCTTGTAGGTAGAAGTTCTGTTTACTCAATGTATGGCTTCCTTCGTTCATATTTCCCAGGTTATGTCGGAGTTCGACGTGTCTGTGTCGTTGACATTTTTGTTCGCGCGTAATAGGAGCGCGCGTGCCTCGGTGCGCATAGAAATTGGCTACGTGGCCTGCGCTCCATGCTTTGGAGTCTGAACTTTGAATAGTAGAAAAGGATTGTTCCATGAATGCATGGTGTTGAAATATCAATAATCATTAAGTCTGATTAAGACAAATGTAACAATGGATTTGGAAATTGCCTTTTACAATGTAGAACCAGTGGTTGTAATTGCCAAATGGGTAATTGTATGGTCCTGGGAGCCAAGTGTTTATATTATGTACCTGTTTGAGCTCCTGCTGGACAGATTTGATTTGGGTTCTCAAGGGGAGGCTATGCTGTCTTGTCCTCTACCAGTGTCTGTTCATTTAGGACAGGTTAAGCCTGATACGGAGGCTATTTCTTTTGGGCGATTATATTTGGTAAATCTACTTGTATGTTTTGTATGATATGGTGCTTTCACCATTGGATCACCAAGACCTGCAAATAAATCTACACTGAGCACGTCAAGCTGCCTTGCCTTCTGCTGATTTAATGCACTTACCACTGCTACAAGGTCCCTATTTTATAATTACATAGAATAATCTAAATGTGTGGTAGATAGAAGAATGAAAATGTCTGCCTGGTAGCCTTAATAAATATACCAAGATATGGAGTTGAACAAGTAGTTGCATGTATAGATTTTTTTGACTTGCCTTGAGACTTGACTTGAAAAGAACTTGGTACTCGACTCAACTTGGTTTCAGAATGCACCACTTGGACTTAACTCTATATATAGGCTACTACTACGTGAGTCAATAGATATATAATACACTTGATTCGGGCTACATTATTGCATGCTAAATTGTTTTTCTGATCAGTGATAGATGAGCGAATGAATAAATGAGCTTGCCACCTCCAATTCCAGCCAGAGATCCGTTAACCAAATATACAGGCAGAGATTCAGTGAAGGAAAAAAAAAATCACATTTACTAATTAATTACTAAGTCACGGGTTTTTGGTCGGGGGTAGGACGGGAGTGAAAAGCAAAAATCCACTCGTACGACATGCTTAGCAAAATGTTCCTGATCATCTAATAGACGAGCAAACTAGAATAAAGATTATCATTAGCCCTCACGTCAACTTTCCCCAGCCAAAATTGTTACCAAATATCCAAACGGAGATACAGTGGAAACAAACAAAAATCTGATAATGATTGAATTACCCAGATGAGTCTCCCACGCTCGTCTCAAAGCCGTGCGATGGCGCTATCCCAATCAAAACGGCGCTGGGAAATATAATCTAGGTGACCACATACATTTAACTTAGTATAACGGTTGGATATGACTTTGGGAGTTTCAGTACAAACAAGAATTTGATACATGCCTTCAAATGCATTATCCTACTTTATTCCAATATTTTCATCATTCAGTTGATCATAACTAAGGTGAGTTATGAGTTATGGCTGTTTCCTTGTCTCCTCACTCCGCTGCCGCCCGCCTCTGCCCCTTTGTTCTCAACACCAGTTTAAATCAATATAGCCTTTTTTCGGGCTCATTTCATTTCTGTGATCTCGTACCAGGCCTGGGCTCGGGCTTCAGGTCACCGGGCTTGAGTCGGACCGGGATGTAATTTTCAGATCTGATTACTCTTAACTGCATTCGGGTCTAGTGTGCAGTCCGTCTAGTGTGCAGTCCGGCAGTGTCAATCATTCATGTGCTTTGATTTTATGGTGACTTTGTGTAAATACACTATTCTAAAGGTTTCTATGCAACAACCTGTTTGGATGTGCTGTTAATGTGCTTTTTTATTTTTTTGGACAATCTGCTGCTGCGCATCTTGTGTATTTTGTGTAATTGCATGAGGGCAACATTGGGAGGGAAATGTTGTAGGCTAATTTCCCGGGTCTTGTCATCAAAAATTTCAGGAAATGTAAAGAGTGGTCCCGGGAGTGTCTCTAGTCTCTGCTCAATAGTGAAGGGAGTTGTGTCATTTTCACTGATATTGGGTCCTCCAAAAAATTATCACTTACCGAGGTGTGACCACAATGTCCCCTTTTCCCTCTCCCACCTGGACAAGAGGAACACCTACTGTACGTGATAATGCTGTTCATTGACTATAGCTCAGTGTTCAACACCATAGTACCCTCATCACGAAGCTCAGGACCCTAGGACTGAACACCTCCCTCTGCAACTGGATCCTGCACTTCTTGACGGACCACCTCCAGATGGTGAGGGTAGGCAACAACACATCCGCCATACTGACCCTCAACACGGAGGCCCCTCAGGGGTGAGTGCTTAGTCCCCTCCTGTACTCCCTGTTCACCCACAATTGTGTGGCCAAGCACGACTCCAACACCATCATTAATTTTGCTGACGACACAACGATGGTTGGCCTGACCACCGATGACGATGAGAAAGCTTATTAGGGAGGAGGCTGTCAGTGACCTGGCTGTGTGGTGCCAGGACAACAACCTCTCCCTCAACAAGACAAAGGAGCTGATTGTGGATTCCAGGAAACAGAGGGCCGAGCACACCCCCATCCACATTGATGGGGCTGTAGTGGAGCGGGGATAGAGCTTCAAGTTCCTCGGTGTCCACATCACTTAGGAATTAACATTGTCCGCACACACCAACACAGTCGCGAAGAAGGCACGACAACGCCTGTTCCCCCTTAGGAGGCTGAAAAGATTCAGCATGGACCCTCAGATCCTAAAAGCGTTATAAAGCTGCACCACTGAGAACATCTTGACTGGCTGCATCACTGCTTGGTATGGCAACTGCTTAGCATCCGACCGCAAGGCGCTATAGAGGGTAGTGCATACGACCTGGTACATCACTGGGGCCAAGCTCCCTGCCATCCAGGACCTCTATACCAGGTGGTGTCAGAGGAAGGCCCTAAAAATGGTCAAAAACGCCAGACACCCAAGTCATACTGTTCTCTCTGCTACCGCACAGCAAGCGGTACCAATCCACCAAGTCTGGAACCAACAGGACCCTGAACAGCTTCTACCCCCAAGCCATACGACTGCTAGTTAGTTAAATAGTTAACCAATAGCGACCCGGAATATCTGCATTGACCCTTTTTGCACTAACTCATTTGACTCATCACATACGCTGCTGCTACTGTTTATTATCTATCCTGTTGCCTAGTCAATTTATCCCTACCTATGTGTACATATCTACCTCAATTACATCGTACCCCTGCACATCGATTCGGTAGTGGTACCCCGTGTATATAGCAAAGTTATTGTTACTTATTGTGCATTTATTCCCTGTGTTATTATTTTCTCTGCATTGTTGTGAAGGGCCCGTAGGTAAGCACCTCACTGTTAGTCTACACCTTTTGTTTTACGAAGCAGGTGACACACACACACAGTCACACGCGCTCCAAATGGTCAAGGTATTGGCCCTACACATCTGTATCTATTCGACCCATAGCTGTATTGTATGAGCTCACTGTGGACTCAAGGCCACAATCCTCCTTCTATTCCCCTCACTCACACAACAAGCTATCCATCACAAGGCATAATTAGTGTGTGGGTGAGGTAATGATGATATATTTCTCTCTCTACCCTTTAGACGCTCCAAACATCCAAACTCCCCAAACTCCTCGTTCCTCCCACCCCTGGACTACAGGAGAGTGCCGGTGCTGTCGTTTAAGCACTCTGTTTATTTTTCTAAAAGTAGATGTTCGGAGAGAGAGAGTGTGTGAACAGAAACAGATGCTCGAGGTTCACTGGGGTGTCTCATTTTGTGGGCAGCTAGCAACGTCCCCTTTTCCTTTTTTTCCCCCCAGTCTCGGCCGCATAGCCTAGCACAATGGTTAACAGCTGTGGGAGACTGCATGAAGGAGCTAAAGCAATTCCATACCGCATTCAATATTGACTTTCCCCCCTTAAAAAAATGACTACATAAGTGTATGCTTTGCTTTCTCCCTCGATGCAGCGATTATTGGCAAAACATAGACAGTTCAGACGGTATGCGTGGCAGAGAAAGCTAAAGGCTAAGTAAGAATGGTTGGTTGGTGTGTGTTATCTGACTTAAGTGCTAGCTAGCATGGACACACTGACCTGTAGGGCTAGCGAGCGTAGCGTCTGGGCTTATCATCTGCAGAGCACCCGCAGTCAGTGCTGCACCTCCTGTTCCTTCTGCCACGGCCACCTGGCCCTCTCTCCCTTGGCCAGATGCACTCTCTAAATGTATCAGTCCAAGGATATCAAATAAAGCTGTGCTGTGCGTGCGCGCGCGTGTGTGTGTGTGTGTGTGTGTGTGTGTGTGTGTGTGTGTGTGTGTGTGTGTGTGTGTGTGTGTGTGTCTGCGCTTGGCTCAGTTGCCTCGTTTTAACCTGCAGTATCAGCTGAACCTTGGGAGGCAATTAGGATGTGTGTGTGTGTGTATATGTGTGCAAGGACGGGTTATATCACGTCTTAATGAACTGTTAGTGTTTGTCTTGGACTGCTGTTTGTTTGTTTGTTTGAGCACTTGTGTGCTATTTAGAGTACTCCTGTCTGGAGCCTTGAAATGCCTTGATTATATGTACGTGGTTTGCCAGTTGTCAATTATAGAGCCTAATCATTGACTCACCACAGAATTAGAAGGAACCCAGTCTTGACAATCTAAAATCTGCATTATAATTATATTTTTTTTTAGAGGTTTCATTCCCCCCAAAAAATGTTGGCGAAAAGCAGAACCATCCACTTTCTACGATTTGTATCCGTCTTTCTCTCTTTCTCTCTTGTACTGCCGATAAATCAGTTGCTGGCTTAAATTTAACTCAGTGAAGCTTGAGGACAAGAGGTTGCATTCATCTCCCCTCAAGTGTGCACACACTGGATTCAATGGCCTACCAGACTGCATTAAGGTGGTGAAACAAAAAGAGAGCCAAAGAAAGAAAAAGGGCTACAGAGGGGGTATAAAACATTGTGAGAGCCCCACTCTTGAAGGGGGGGGGTATAGAGGAAAGTAATGCCCCCCAACCCCCCACCCTTACTTGTCACAGCCTTTGTTTAGCCTGAAGGTGCCAGTACAATTAGTTATGTTAATCACGAGGTCCGTCGGTAAATACATTAAATAGGGGGGACGTGGCCTTGTCGGTGACATCAGCCCAGCAGACTGTCCCTGGAAAAAGAGGAGAGAGTCTGTGGGAAAAGGGGGGAGGAGTCAGAGAGACAGACAGAGGGAGGGTGAGAGAGAGAGAGAGCGAGAGTGAGAGGTTCACACAGCAGAGCGAGAGGTAGAGAGAGAACACACAGTGTGTGTGACAGAGAGAGAGAGAGAGCAGTGACAAAGAGAGAGCAAGAGAACAGGCACAGAGCGAGAGAGAACGAACAGAGCAAGAGAAAGAGCGAGAACGCACAGTGCTGGACTGCCTGGATATCCTCTTCCATCTGGGAGCCATCTGTGTTTCTTTGGCTCTGGACTCGGCCACACTGGGGCTCACATATGTGGGAACGCAAACACATGCCTGACATATGAAGGCGTGGAGAGGGAGAGAAGATAAAGATAAGAAAGCAAAGGCACCCCAGCTGAATTAGGAACGACAAGAGCCGACTCTACTAGGGTGGAGGTAAAAACATATTCCTTCACTTTTCCTCGTGTGCGCCAAGTGCATATTCTATTTTTGTTGTATTTAATCTGTCTCTGTGTATGTGCTTCAGTGAGTTCAGTGTGTGAGTGTGCTTTGTCTAGCCCAATTAGCCTCTGTACAGATGGTGCATCATCCCCCCCTTTTCTTATCTTCTCCTCATCTCTTTATCATTGTCTGCCAAGGGAAGAGAGGGATGCACATGGCTAAGAGTTAGCTTAGCACCAACAAAACCGCAGCCTTTTGAGACCAATTCTGTCAGCTCAGTATTTATTGCAAATGACTGTTTGTTATGGCATTGGGTCTGGTTTTGAATTGGAACCGACACTGTAAATGCAGGACTACTTACTACTCGGAGGTTGCTTAGTCGTTTAGATATTTTTCAGTTGTTTTGAGTGACAAGTGATCATTTGCTTGTGGGCTGTACTGCCAGGCTATTCCATGCTTTCAAGGTAAACAAAATGAACGCTTATGTTGAGGTGAGGCTTGGGTGGTGACTATGACAAGTCAGTGACGATTTAAGGAAGGATATTGCGATCTTTCATGCTTTCCTTATGCCTAAAAGTTTACCTGGCAACACGTTGTGAAGAGTAATATCCAGAGCAGGGCACCTCATCCCTGTTCCTAGAGAGCTACCGTCCTGTAGGTTTTCAATCCAACACCAGTTGTAACTAACCTGATTCAGCTTATCAACCAGCTAATTATTAGAATCAGCGAGGTACCTACAGGACGGTAGCTCTCCAGGAACAGGGTTGGAGAGCCATGATCCAGAGAATACTCTTGTTGCTAACACTGTGTGCAAGCCTCACACTTTTCCATAGCTAATAATGAATTGAAATTGTTAGCAACTCAAGTACATACCTAGTACATGTATTATAGTGTAGGGCAAGCTATATATTTTTCAAGAAGAGCTCTGCTGCATCAAAGGGTGATGCCTGGGCATGTTTTGAGGTAAAACAATGAAGGGGAAGGATAGTCTTATTGGTACAGTGAATGGACTCGTCTCTGTGTATTTATGTTTGCTGGGGTGGAGTGGATGGAGAGAGAGGAATGGAGAGAGAGAGAGAGAGAGACAGACAGAGAGGGGACCTGGCAAGTCTCAGCCAAGTACAGCAGGACTCCACGCCTGTCGGGAGAAAGGACTGGGCAGGCTGGAGACAGGGAGTCTCGGGTCTGGAGGCCGGCTGGACATTGTCATATTCCTGACAGCAGGAGCCGTGTGTGTGTGTGTGTGTGTGTGTGTGTGTGTGTGTGTGTGTGTGTGTGTGTGTGTGTGTGTGTGTGTGTGTGTGTGTGTGTGTGTGTGTGTGTGTGTGTGTGTGTGTGTGTGTGTGTGTGTGAGAGAGAAAGATATGGGCCCCCATTTTCTTCCGTCTCCACACGTGCATTTTCAACAGTTTCGAATCATTTGTCATTTGGTTTATATAGACATATTAGGATATTGTGATACTTTTACAATACAGTTTGGAAAAATCCATTCAAACACTCATCCACCTACGTTCTCTTACCTATGAAGTTTGAATGTATACCTAGTCTATACCAATTATCAGTGATTAATTGCTGAGATGAATGAGAAAGATCAGACTTTCATGAAGTCATCGACACCATTAACCTTTGTCCACTCAGCATTAAAATCCTTAGAATGCTACATTTATTTTCCCCTCCCTCTTTCCATCGCTCTCTTTGGTACACACACACACACACACACACACACACACACACACACACACACACACACACACACACACACACACACACACACACACACACACGCACACGCACAGAAGTTCCAAGCAGCTGCTTCAAACATTGCGGAGCAGGAAGCTCTTGAATAGTTCCAGTGATTAGGCCTGTGATATCTAGCCTGGGGGAGGAAGAGGGGTGAGGTGGGGATGACGATGACCTGTCATCTTGTGCTCAGAAGAGGCCCCAATCACAACAATTTGCTCTCTCTAAATGTCCATTTTAGAGCAAACTGTCTATATGTATATGAGGAATTAGTGTGTGTGTGTATGAGAGAGAGTGCTTGTGTGTGGTGTGGGGGGGAAGATATTGCCTGTGTTTAAGTGTATGAGCGTGTATGTTCATGAGTGTGTGTGAATGCCCCCACCCCAACCAGTTCTCCATTGAGGTCCTATGAGGGCCCCCTTCTTTTGAGAAGTGTCAGAGTCATAGGTCTGGCTTGGAGCCTATGGCTCTGGTGGGGACTGCTCAGGGTAATGCCTTGTGCCCCAGCCCAGTGACCCAGAACCGCAGGCCTTTGTTCACTGTACTGGTTTGAAGAGATAAGTTTCCCGTCTTGGGGAGGGGGGGGGGGGGTCTTGGGGGAGTGACGGCGCTAAACGGCATGTTGAGCCCCTGAGAAATGGCCCTTAGTGTCAGTGGTGGTTGGTGAACCCTATCGTCTGTGGTCCTTTGAGTGTTGTGTGTAAGAAAAAGTAGTGTGTGTGTGTAAGAGAAAGTACGTATGTGTGATTTGTATATATTAGGTTCTGTGTGTGTAGGGAGTACAAATCAAATTGTATTTGTCACATGTGTCGAATACAACAGGTGTAGTAGACCTTACAGTGAAATGCCTACTTACAAGCCCTTAACCAGCAATGCTTTAAGAAGTTAAGAAGAAAAAACGTGTTAAGTACAAAATACATAAGTAAAATGTAAAATAAGTTACAAATAATTAAACAGCAGCAGTAAAATAACAATAGCAACAGTGAGGCTATATACAGGGGGTACCAGTACAGAGTCAATGTGCGGGGGCACCGGTTAGTCGAGGTAATTGAGGTAATATGTACATGTAGGTAGAGTTAAAGTGACCATAAATAGATAATAAACAGAGAGTAGCAGCAGCATAAAAGAGGGGTCTGGGTAGCCCTTTGATTATCTGTTCAGGATTCTTATGGCTTGGGGGTAGAAGCTGTTAAGAACTCTTTTGGACCTAGACTTGGCGCTCCGGTACCACTTGCCGTGCGGTAGCAGAGAGAACAGTCTATGACTAGGGTGGCTGGAGTTTTTGACCATTTTTAAGGCCTTCCTCTGACACCGCCTGGTATAGAGGTCCTGGATGGCGGGAAGGTTGGCCCCAGTGATGTACTGGCCGTACGCACTACCCTCTGTGGTGCCTTGCGGTCGGAGGCTGAGCAGTTGCCATAACAGGGAGTGATGCAACCCGTCAGGATGCTCTCGATGGTGCAGCTGTAGAACCTTTTTAGGATCTGAGGACCCATGCCAATTCTTTTCAGTCTCCTGAGGTGGAATAGGCTTTGTCGTGCACTGTTTTGTCGCGGTGTGTGTAAGTGAGAGGTTGATTCGTAGATAGAAGCTGTGTTAAAGGGAGATTTAGGTTGTTTATCTACTTACCAAGTCAGGCGCAATGTTGTATCTGTCTAGGCCCCTGCTTTTGAGAGGAGCCGGCTACTGTAACGGGATACTTTATGGGACGGCAGGTAGCCTAGTGGTTAGAGCGTTGGACTAGTAACCGAAAGGTTGCAAGATCAAATCCCCGTGCCGACAAGGTAAAAATCTGCCGTTCCGCCCCTGAACACAGCAGTTAACCCACTGTTCCTAGGCCGTCTTAGCTGACATGCCGATTTTAAATAAAGGTGAAATACTTCCAGCTATTGTGCTAGGCTAACGATATGCTAACTTCAATAAACTGCACAAAGACAAAAATGGTCTTCATGAGTTTGTCTGGGTAGATAAACAGCCTACATCACGCAGTATGCCTTTAAAGGAGATTGTTTGGTGTGTTCTTTTCCCTTTCCCCATGCATGACCTCAATCAGAACCATGCTCAGGGCCCACAGACACCCAGAGGTACACCTCTCTCTCTCTCTCTCTCTCTTTATATCTGTTTTTCTCTCTCCCTCTCTCTGTGATCTATCTATCATCCGTGACCTCTACAGAGTGTGTGTGTGTGTGTTGGCTCAGGCCCACCTCACAGGCTGTACGACAGCCACCATCCAACACAAACACTTCTGTCTCTCCTCCCCCTTTTTCTCCCTTACACTCTCTACACTATCCACTCTCCTCTCGCTCCCCTTTTGTTGAACCCCCCCGCTCTCTTTTTCATATGTTTCGTACTGTAGCCCCGTTTTCTGTCTTTTTTACTATCCTCTCTCTCTTCCTCTTTCTTTCCCTTCCTATTGATCCCTCTCCTTTCTCTCTTCCTCCTTTACCTTCCTCACTCTCCTTCCCTCCTTCCTACTCTCCCAAGTCAGCACATGCCTCCCTTCCAAAGGAGGCTGGTGGGAGGAACTATAAGAGGGCGGGTTCATTGTAACGGCTGGAATGGAATTAATGGAACGGAGTCGAACATGTGGTTGCCATTTGTTTGATGTGCTTGATTTTTGTTCCATTTATTCCATTCCAGCCGTCCCAATGAGCATGTCCTCCCATAGGTCCTGCCACTAGCCTCCTCTTTTCCACTCCCAGGTTTCTGTTTCACATTAACCAAGTATGTATTTAATTATGGCGCGCAAACAAACTCTCTGCGGTCTTCTCTGTCCTATTGTCTATTTTCCTCTCCTAAGCCGTGAGGTATGGACCTGCGACTGACTGTACAGAGAAGCGAGACGCACCCCCGCTTTGGGCCCCCGAATGTAGGTAGTATAGAGCATAGAAAAACAGTAATGCACTTCCCACACACCCAAGTAGGAACACACAATCTTGCGCACAGACACGCTCTTAGAAACGCACAATCATGTGCACACACACAAAAACATGCACACACACTGTGTGGAACACCCACACACAATCAGGGCCGGGACGATACCAGTATCGCGATACTCGTTAGTAGCATGGCAAGGAAACAAAATAAGAAGCGGATATAACTACTTTAGGAAAAGATCATTATGTTGTCATCCAGAGTCACATTTGATTTCTTTATCAAGCTATAGCACACAATATTTTACATACAGCAGGTTTTGAAAGGACCAAAGAGCTTGATCTGCTTCGTGTTTTCATTTTTTGCTATTAAAAGAATATTGCGATACTGGTATCTTCACAGCCGTAACACAACTGCACTGGAACACACAAATGCATAAACACCCATCCCCTGCATCCCCCCCCACACAAATTTTCTCCATTGTTCTAAGCACAGCTGGTCCCTTTGTTGTCCTTATCTCTCTCTCTGGCAGAGGCAGTGGAGCTCCAACATTAGGACTGACTAAAGCCTGTCGCATGCTATCCAGTCGAAACTTGGCGCGCCTGTTCGCACATACTGTATATTATGATGACATTTTGTGATGTTTTAGTTTGTTTTGGAGTTCGGCAGAGATTTTCCCCGGCTGTTTGTTTACACTACATTTGTCCTTGAGGCAAGTAGAAGTTAGTTTGCACCAAACATCTTAGCCTGATGAAAAATGAAGCGACAAAGGCCTCCCTGGCAAAAACGACAAAATGAATTACAGATTTCTTGATTTATCTTAAATTAATTCAGACTATTTTGAGGAACTGCGCTAGAATGGCGCCGAAGGAGATGGCTGCTGTTTTACGATCCCGTAACCAATTGTGCAATTTTGTATGTTTTTTCGCGTTATTTGTAAGTTATTTTGCACATAATGTTTCTGCCACTGTGTCTTATGACCGGAAATAGCTTCTAGATGTCAGGACAGCGACTACTCACCCCATACTGGAGGAATACTTTTTCTTCAACGAGTCAGACGGGAAGGATTTACTACAGACGCCTGACAAGGCCGTCATCACCGTCATCTGCAGGAGAAAGAGACGGAGGTATCGTGGACTAAGATCCGGGTGCTTTGTTAGGATCCGTTGCCAAGAGGGTAATCTACCTTTACCATAGGGTCCTATTAGCCAACATACAATCAATTGATAATAAAATAGATGAACTACAATCACATATATCCTACCAACGAGATATTAAAAACTAATATCTTATATTTCACTGAGTCGTGGCTGAACGAACAACATGAATAACATACAGCTGGCGGGATAGAACAGCGGCCTCTGGTAAGACAAGGGGTGGCGGTCTATGTATATTTCTCAACAACAGCTGGTGCACGAAATATAAGGAAGTCTCAAGGTTTTGCTTGCCTGAGGTAGGGTATCTCATGATATGCTGTAGACCACACTATTTACCAGGAGTTTATCATCTGTATTTTTCGTAGCTGTCTACACACCACCACAAACCGATGCTGGCACTAGGGCTGCACTCAATGAGCTGTATACAGCCATAAGTAAACAGGAAAATGCTCATCCAGAGGCGGCGCTCCTAGTGGCCGGGGACTAGAATGCAGGAAAACTCAAATCCGTTTGATATATTTTCTACCAGCATGTTAAATGTGCAACCAGAGGGAAAAAACTCTAGATCACCTTTTCTCCACACACAGAGATGCATACAAAGCTCTCCCTCGCCCTCCATTTGGTAAATCTGACCATAATTCTAACCTCCTGATTCCTGCTTACAAACTAAAGCAGGAAGCACCAGTGATTCGGTCAATAAGAAAATGGTCAGAGGAAGCAGATGCTAAGCTACAGGACTGTTTTGCTAGCACATACTGGAGTATGTTCCGGGCTCCCGAGTGGTGCAGCGGTCTAAGGCACTGCATCTCAGTGCAAGAAGGGTCACTGCAGTCCCTGGTTCGGATCCAGGCTGCATCACATCCGGCTGTGATTGGGAGTCCCATAGGGTGGTGTACAATTTTCCCAGCGTTGTCCGGGTTTGGCCGGGGTAGGCTGTCATTGTAAATAAGAATTTGTTCTTAACTGACTTGCCTAGTTAAATAAAGGTGAAATAAAAAAAATATTCTGACATTGAGGGGTACACCACATTGGTCACTTGCTTCATAAGTGCATCGATGACATCGTCCCCCCTGCTATGCCCTCCGGCGAACCAAAAACAGGCAAAGCGTCAATACAGGACTAAACTTGAATCGTATTACACCGGCTCCGACGCTTATCGGATGTGGCAGGGCTTGCAAACTATTAGACTACAAAGGAAAGCACAGCTGCGAGCTGCCCAGTGACACGAGCCTACCAGACGAGCTAAATTACTTCTATGCTCGCTTGAGAGCATCAGCTGTTCCCGGACGACTGTGATCACTTCCGTAGCCGATGTGAGTAAGACCTCTAAACAGGTCAACATTCACAAGGCAGACGTGTACTCCGAGCATGCGCTGACCAACTGGCAAGTGTCTTCACTGACATTTTCAAACTGTCCCTGACTGAGCCTGTAATAGCAACATGTTTCAAACAGACCACCACGGTCCCTGTGCCCAAGAACACTAAGGTAACCTGCCTAAATTACTACCGACACATAGCATTCACATCTGTAGCCATGAAGTGCTTTGAAAGGCTGGTCATGGCTCACATCAATACCATTATCCCAGACACCCTAGACCCACTCCAATTTGCATACCGCCTCAACAGATCCACAGCTGATGCAATCTCTGTTGCACTCAACACTGCCCTATCCCTCCTGGACAAAATGAATACCTATGTGAGAATGCTATTCATTGACTACAGCTCAGCGTTCAACACCATAGTGCCCTCAAAGCTCATCACTAAGATAGGGACCCTGGGACTAAACACCTCCCTCTGCAACTAGATCCTGGACTTCCTGATGGGCCGCCCCCAAGTGGTAAGGATAGGTAACAACACATCCGCCATGCTGATCCTCAACACAGGGGGCCCTCAGGGGTGGGTGCTCAGTCCCCTCTTGTACTCCCTGTTCACTCATGACTGCGTGGCTAGGCATGACTCCAACACCTTAATCAAGTTTGCCGATGACACCAACAGCGATGAGACAGCCTATATGGAGGAGTTCAGAGACCTGGCCGTTTGGTTCCAGGATAACAACCTCTCCCTCAACGTGATTAAGACAAAGGAGATGATTGTAGGTGACAGGAAAAGGAGGACCTAGCACGCCCCCATTCTCATCAACGGGGCTGCAATGGAGCAGGTTGAGAGCTTCAAGTTCCTCGGTTTCCACATCACCAACAAACTATCATGGTCCAAACACACTAAGACAGTCGACAAAGCCTATTCCCCCCTCAGGAGATTGAAAAGATTTGGCATGGGTACAGTTGCACCATCGAGAGCATCCTGCCTGGTTGCATCACTGCCTGGTATGGCAACTGCTCGGCCTTCGACAGCAAGGCACTACAGAAGGTAGTGCGTACGGTCAGTACATCACTGGGGCCAAGCTTTCCGCCATCCAGGACCTCTATAACAGGTGGTGTCAGAGGACGGCCTTAAAAATTGTCAAAGACTCCAGCCACCGTAGTCATAGACTGTTCTCTCTGCTATCGCACGGCAAGTGGTACCGGAGCACCAAGTCTTGGTCCAAAAGGCTTCTTAACAGCTTCTACCCCAAGCCATAAGAATCCTGAACAGATAATCAAAGGGCTACCCAGACCCCTCTTTTACTGCTGCTACTCGCTGTTTATCATCCATGCGTGGTCACTTTAACTCTACCTACATGTACATATTACCTCGACTAACCGGTGCCCCCGCACATTGACTATACTGGTACCCCCTTTATATAGCCTCGCTATTGTTATTTTACTGCTGCTGTTTAATTATTTTACTTATATTTTTTACTTAATATGTTTTCCTTCTGAAAGCATTGTTGGTTAAGGGCTTGTAAGTACGCATTTCACTGTAAGGGCTACACCTGTTGAATTCGGCGCGTGTAACAAATCAAATTTGATTCGAACTGTACCGTGGCTATTTTGTTGCTACGGTGTCTCGAGGGACAAACAAGTCATTTTTTTTCTCATTTTGCATGCAAAGGTCTTATCGGGAGTATGCGAGCACAGGCGTTCGGTTACGCCTAGCCGAGTTCTGCTAGACGCAAACGGAACGTAGTATGAGGAAGCCTTAACCCATAGCTCAACCCCGGTGGATTAGTACATACATGGGCCTACTCTGGCACACACCTGGGAAATGGGCACATATGGCTGGCTGATGATTAATGGGGCATTGCATGAATGTGGAAATAGTTATGTCTCCATGTGTGTATTTTTATTCACTCCACCCTCATTCCTTAGGTCACGGGTTTCATGTTGAAGTTGCAGAGAGAATATTAGGCTATTAGTGGACTCTCTTGAAAGCTAATTCATGAAGCAAGTAAATTGGGTAAATAAATTGGGTAAGGATAAGCCTACATTGCATGTGAAAAGGCCTGTAGGCTCCACGTCAATGCAAGACAGTAGGTTATAAGTCCAACATTACACTGCAATGCTTTACACACATACTCCAGGGCCATTCTCCTGGCTTTCTCCCAACCATTTAAGAACTTAGAACATTTTGAGTTCAGGGGGTATACTCCGAACATTTCCCATATCTGACTATTTATCACTTTTATTACTCATCTTCTGTTGTTTTCCCTCTGTCTACGTGCAAGTATTCCACCGTCATAATCTGCGTCGTGAAAACCAAGGCTTATTAATGCGTTAAACACGGCCTGTGGCGTATTGAACATCTGGCTTTGATTGACCTCCTGTTTGCCTTGGTGGAGCTGTGCATATTAATCCTCCCTCCGTGCACCTGGTCTCAAACACGCTTGTCTTACTAGCCTCTCTCGTTCCTGTTGAAAGCCTGCATCCAATTGTATGGACAACACTGCCTTAGTTTGTTCAATCAGGCTGTAATACACAATGAATTGGTATGTACACATCCTGAAACGAATGCCTGCAAAATCATGGAAATGGTCCCTATACAAGCCAGATTTAAACGTACTCTTATTTTAGACATAACTACAGGAATGTATGAATGAAAATGGTATGTTCAAGTTTTCAATCTTCAAAAACATCTAAAGATATACATCTATATATTTTTTAAGGTATGGATTGTTCTCCATATTCCCCTGACTCTGAATATTTTCATTGTCATGGCATGCTTGGTTCAATAGCTATTGATGAGAGAACCAAATAGGCCTATCCAATATAAAACGAACGTTTACCTTGGTGCCAAAGCAAACCATATAAGCTACCTACCGACTCTCTAAGTGGGGTTAACATTACTATCCTGTGGATATTTTTGACTCAAATTATGAGCAGCTGAAGGACGAACCGCACAGACAACCGATGAAAGCTAGAAGCATGGTCAATATGGAGTCTTCATTGGCCGTACAGCATTTACTGCAATGCGGCCTCTTCAGAAGTCAGGGCATTCATACTTATTGTACTTCAGGGAGCAGAGTAGATCCACAGATAGAACAATGAGACAGATATTCCACTAGATGTATAAATGTGAAGCATCCGGTTGGCGTTTCCTCTTACTACCAAATATGGTAGTGAGAGGAAGCCCACTGGCGGGCAGTGGGAGAAGATGGAACGAGATGGATTTTGGCCTACATTCTGCAACTTTTATCATCGATTCAACATTTGTTCCCAAAACTAGAATCTGTTATGAACAGAGTGCACCAAGTTTTGTAGACTTTACCCTTTGCAAAAAAATGATTATTATTATTATTTTTTTAAATCGCGCTGTTTGGAAGGAGTGCAAAAGGCAATTTGAGTTATTGCACACAGGCACTTCACAGAGCAGGTTTATACAGAACGTACCGCCCCTTCCGTCTTCCGTTATCCAATCCTGTCAACTTCAGAGCTATACCGAGCCTATGCAATGTAAAAAAACAAATGCTGTATGGTACTTGATTTGGCCTCTGCAGACCTGGAAGATTCACAACTGTGAAGCTTCACACCCTCTATACGGAGCCTCAGAACCACATTGCCGCTTTAAGTTTAAATGTAGCCGATTTAAACTCCGCTCCACCAATTACGATGGAGTTGAGCGGCGACGATGTGTGTGCAGACTTGAGTAATTGCACACAACGTTGTTCTGTGTCATTGCAGGCTATTCATTGGGTTCTGAAATAAGCTGTTTTTGATAATTTAATTTTATGTAACGTTGGGGCTCCAGTCCACTGGGCACACTAGTGGACACTCAACTCAGACGCCAAGTTTAGTCACCTACTTTACATGTCATTTTATTAAACATTCTGGCTTGTAAGGATACTTTCCGGGATTTTGCAGTCATTAGTTTCAGGCTGTATGTACCAACTAATTTGGTTTTACAGGCTGCTTAATCAGACTAACGCTGCCTGTGCCTGCTATAGTAGACTAGTGTCACACGCTTTTGCCTCGGAGCTGCCGCTCTGACTGTCCATGTCCGACATGATAGAAAACGAGTGCTGTCCAGGCCAGCAGGTTAAGTGGAATGTCAGGCGGTTCGTAATGAATAGGAGCCGGTTTGTCTGACCCTTCCAAAGACGGAAGAACTCAAAAGCACCCACCACTCTCTGATTTACGACCGTGCGCAGTGTCAAGGGAGTTTTATCGGTGTGTTTTTTTTTGCGAGCCGGACCGTCAATCAAAAGTGGCGGCAGAAAGTTGAGGTAAAATCCGAATGGACGAAAACACTACTCGCGCTGCTTCCCCGTGTGTTTTTTTTTAATGTGTCGTGTAATTGTCGGCGGTGGTTTTTCATGGGCGCAGCTGGAGATGAAAGAGACATCAGGGTGGTGGGGATTCGGATGATCGTTTGCAAGCAAATCAATTTGGCACGGAGAGGTGAGAAGGGCTGTAACCCTATAAGCAGATCATCTACAGGGCAATGAGAAGGAGTGCTGCTGGTATGGGGATGGATGAAGGATGGGAATAGGGGTTATGTCACTTCATCCAGTGTGTGTGATTTTTTTGGGCTTTTGGACAAGCATTTGTTTTGCACAGGTGTGTTCACTGAATTTTGTATGAGTTTCCCACTCACGTGGTGACTGACCCCACACCTGGTACTAGCCTCTACAGACAGACAGACACATTGCACCCAGAGGCACTCAGTGACACAGGTGTGTGTTGTGCCACTCTGAAATGGATGATACTCCCAGTCAAAAAGTGACAATCGGGCCATTGATTGCAGACTGTGTGTGTGTGGCTCTGTTTCAGAGTCCAACATACTAGTATATCAGAAGACTTCCCTATTACTTGTTTTGTTAAATGAAGATGCAGTCCGCAGAGATTTTAAAATGACCGTATTCAATCAAATCCGTTAACCAGGTTTCTAGAGGTTGGCCGAAGCCATTTGGATTCATACATTCATCAAATGCAACAATACTCTGTGTGGAACGGAAACACACCCGAAATGCACAATATGAAGGCAAACCCCCATTGTCTCTGTGAAATAGAAGAATGTCACAGCCATTCTTAACAATTGGGATTGAGTAGTGTCCAGGGGGGTGTAGAAGCACCGTATTTCCTATATAGTTCCCTACATTGACCAGAGCCTTATGGGATGCACCCTGTCGCACACGTGGAGGGCCATTTAAACCCAGAGTTCTGATCTCATCTCCACGTGGAAGCCGTTCCCTTCCCACTGGCCCTACAGTATTTATGAGTCCTCTCTCCCAATCGCCCCGTTCTTTCCCTGCTTTTTGAATTCAATGTCACTTTTTTTTGTCATGGGGCCACTTTTAACATTTTTTTTTTTTTTAGAGCTGGCGTTTGTCCACCGTACAGTCCTATGCTTTTGCTCTCTCGTTTTTCATTCTCCTCTCTCTCTGCTGTGTCTCTGTCGTTCAGTGCCAGTAAGTGCTATTCCATCCCCGCAGTCATTTTTTACAGGCACCAGTCAGGACAGCCGTTTTGTGTTTTTGTAATTACTGCTGAGAGACGAGGTTATAGACTGGATTTTTTGGGGGGAGATCGGTCAGAAGAAACCCCCCCCCCCCCCCCTCCTCTTTTCTCCCATCCCTCCGTCTCTGAGAAACACGATGGGCCCACGTCGACGACACATCTGTTACTTACTCACACGCACTCGGGACACACACACGCGGACACACACACAAACACACACAAAGGTACCCTGTTGACGTGGGGCCTGGGTCCATCTATGTAGTTTGCTGCGGGCTGGAGATGTAAGGCGAGCCAAGACAAACACACAGCCGGGCCGTTTCGAGGCCTTTTCCCCCTCTGTGGCGCCTCTAACGCGTAGACCAATTTCTTTTCCCCGACGTTGCTTGTCCAACAGACTTGGGGTACGTCCCAAATGGCTGCCCATTCCCTTAATAGTGCACTCGTTTTGATCAAAGGCCATATTGCTCCGCTATATAGGGAATAGGCAGCCATTTGTGATACAGTTTGGATGTCTGAAATGTTAGGCAGGACTTAATTTGTGTCTTTCTTGGATCAAGGCCCCACAGAATATTCTAGATTTTATTTACCTGTCCATAGGTAGTAAATTAATAATTTTAACAGCCCCAGTTGATTGGACACTAGGTAGGTTACTATAAAATGTTCCATTGGCAGATTGGAGTTGTCGCCGTCGAGAGGCAAAGACTATAAATAAAGTTTTTTTTCTTCTTCAAATGAGCTGAATGGAGCTATCAGCGTATGCCTCCCGCATATCAGAAAGCTGACACCACACACACACACACACACACACACACACACACACACACACACACACACACACACACACACACACACACACACACACACACACACACACACACACACACACACACACACACATCCCCAATTTAGGAGCAAGCCCTAAGCTTTTATTTACCCAGTTGTCATGGGGGAAGTTGTTCAAACCTGTTGCTTAGCTGTGGAGGACACGAGGATGGCTCGGCCCGACCGCAGGTGTTTGTGTGAAATGTCTGTGTTATTTTGCGTGTGTGCTTTTGTGTGTTTGTGCTGCGTGTTTTTTGCGCATGTGTTTGTGTGTGTATGGGCGACAGACCGAGCTAGAGAAAGGCAGAGAGGGTAACAGATGTGAGCTGTATTGTCAGTGCGTGTGGACGGGCAGAGACCAGGTGCAGGCTTTGTTTCCAGCCTTAAGTCCACTCTCACCCCGCTGCATTCAGTGCCTCGTGTCTTTACCCCTCCTCCCTCTATCCCTCTCTCCTCCTTCCCTTGGAACACAGTATTGTGTCTCTCCCCTTGGCTGGGGGAGCTGAGGCCCTTCTGTCTCCTCTTTCTCCATCACAGGTGACTGTTGGGGGTCCCAGCTGGCCAGCCTCTTGCCCGATTAGATCCATATGGCGGGGGGGGGGACCGGGGTTGGAGGGATTGAGGCAGCAATGATAGCGGTGGTGGTGCTAAGGGGGCGACAGCTTAACCCTTTGGTGTCCTTGGCTTTGCGGGCAGCCTTCTCTTCTTGTCCTCTTTTTGACTAACTCTTTCTCTCGCTATCTCTTTTTTTCATTCTATCTCTCTTTCTCGCTATGTATATATCTATCTCCTGAGAGTTTTGTCGGTTGGAGTGCGAGGGCGGTAGTTAGGTGGGTGCAATGGTCCTTTTTTGGGGGGGTTTTGTAATTTCTTTTATATGGATTTCTAAGCATTCAGAGCGTAGAACTACCGAGGCCTTTTGATGGAAATGTATCTTTCTAAAAACACAAGTAGAATTAGTCATTTAGAAGCGCTCTACGTGACTCGCTTGTGAAGCGAAAGGCGAGTCATTTTGACTATTTACTCAAATGCAGAAGCTCTTTTCCGTTTGTTGTTTGAGACATTGGTGTCGTCGTTGTGGGACTGTCACATTGTCTGTCAGGTGTCCTTGATTTACAACATAACGTTTGGCTATGTGTGGGTCGGAATGGCCACACGCCAGGAAATATCCCCAAGTTGTGACTTGATGTGTTGTGCACTGAATGTTGCAGCATGGGTACTGACCAAGACAAGACGGAGAGCAGACATTACACCGGATTTAAAGTCTCTGCACTGGCTGCTTGTGAGTTGATAAAAAAAAAAAAAAAAATTGAGTTAATTTTAAGATTCTTCTATTGCTTTTTAAATCAAGCTATGATTGTGCACCCCAATACATGTCAGACATGGCTATGAGTTGTCGATCCATAAATATACATTTTGACCAATGGGTAAAATATGTTAATGATGTATATAATCCTATTTAAAAAATCAATGGTCCAAACCTCTTGTCTCTATCATCATCTGTTCAAAAGTTATTGGAGTTTTTACCCTTGTAGGATGGTCAGAATTAGGATAACTAAATCAATGGAGGCCAGAGAGAAATTCTGTGCAAGAATTAAGGCTCACTTTCTCCAACTCATCTTTCTTCTCGAATCTGCAGGACATAAAACAATATAGAGGTAAGCTCGATCTCAATTTTAGTATACTAATGATTAATTCCTCTTTCTACTATTTCTCACAAAAATAAGCATATTTCTGTGAAATATCAATGGAGCACTGGACCAAGCATTTTAATTCCATTGCCTTTTACTTTTAATTCGGCTCATGTCATGCTAATTTAGCTTTTTGCGACCCACGGAAATACCTCGGAAGACGACGATAAAATCCTCAAAAGTTGTGACAAGAAACATGTCAGCAGAGCTCGTTGCTTATTATCAGATGTATTAGGCTACAAATCAATTTTTTGGGGATATAATGATATGTTAAAGACCCCACTGTACGATTCATAACATAAATAATTATATTTGTCTTGGTAAGATGTACAATGAACAAAAATATAAACACAACATGTAAAGTGTGTGGTTTCATGAGCTGAAATGAAAGATCACAGAAATGTTCCATACGCACAAAAAAAGCTTATTTCTCTCAAATGTTATGCACAAATGTATTTACATCTCTGTTAGTGAGCATTTCTCCTTTGCCAAGATAATTTATCCACCTGACAAGTGTGGCATATCAAGACGCTGATTAACTACTTCATCACAATCCCGGATCCGGGAGCACCCCCATCAGTAAAAAAGCTGACTAGCATAGCCTAGCATAGCGTCACAAGTAAATACTAGCATCTAAATATCATTAAATCACAAGTCCAAGACACCAGATGAAAGATACACATCTTGTGAATCCAGCCATCATTTCTGATTTTTAAAATGTTTTACAGGGAAGACAATATGTATTTCTATTAGCTAACCACGATAGCAAAAGACACAACTTTTTTTGTCCAGCATTTTTTTCCTGCATAGGTAGCTATCACAATTTCGACCAAATAAAGATATAAATAGCCACTAACCAAGAAACAACTTCATCAGATGACAGTCTGATAACATATTTATTGTATAGCATATGTTTTGTTCGAAAAATGTGCATATTTCAGGTATAAATCATAGTTTACCATTGCAGCCACCATCACAACTCTCACCAAAGCAACTAGAATAACTACAGAGACCAACATGAATTACCTAAATACTCATAAGTAATTTATGAAAAATACACAGCGTACAGCAAATGAAAGACAAAGATCTTGTGAATCCAGACAATATTTCAGATTTTTTAAGTGTTTTACAGCGAAAACACAATATAGCATTATATTAGCTTACTACAATAGCCAACCACACAACATCATTGATTCAAGCCAACAATAGCGATAACGAATAAACCAGCAAAATATATTAATTTTTTCACTAACCTTCTCAAACTTCTTTAGATGACAGTCCTATAACATCATATTACACAATACATATAGAGTTTGTTCGAAAATGTGCATATTTAGCGGCACAAATCGTGGTTATACAATGAGAATAGTAGCCAAGCTGCCAACAATATGTCGGGAGAAATCTTGAGAGAGGCACCTAATCTAATCAGTAACTAAATTTAAACTTGACTAAAAAATACAGGTTGGACAACAAATGAAAGATACATTAGTTCTTAATGCAATCGCTGTGTTAGACATACAGCGTGCGTTAAAGCGAGGCCGCACCGAAATTAATGGCGGAGTATGAGTTTTAAATTTTTCAACAGAACAACGAATTAACATCATAAATAGTTCTTTCTTTTTGATGAGCTCCCATCAGAATCTTGGGCAAGTTGTCCTTTTTCCAAAAGAATCGTTGCTCGGTTGTAGATTGTCGCCTTCAACGTTGGAATTAGCAGTAAACATTAGCCATGTGGACCAGACGTACCCAACTCCCTAGAACGCAGCACAAATAAATACCCGAAAATCGCAATATACTGATATAAACTGATATAACTCGGTTTAAAATAACAACATTATGATGTCTTTAACACCTATATCGAATAAAATCAGAGCCGGATATATCTAAGGGCTATAACGGGAGCTTTCTAGAACGCCATCCTGAGGTCTGTCTTGCGTCAAGGCGAAGAGAAGAAAGGGAGGACCCCACGTTGCCAGCCCATTTATAAGGCCTCAGATCTGCCTAGCAACTCCATTTCAATTCTCACTATTTGCTGACATCCAGGGGAAGGCGTATGCAGTGCATCTCAACCAATAGAAGTCATGCAAATTAATAAACCGACCTCAGAACAGCCTGCAGATTTCAGATTCCTCACTTCCTCATTGGAAAATTGCTCCAACTCGAGTTCTGTTTTACTCACAGATATAATTCAAACGGTTTTAGAAACTAGAGTGTTTTCTATCCAATAGTAATAATAATATGCATATTGTACGAGCAAGAATTGAGTACGAGGCAGTTTAATTTGGGAACGAAATTATTACAAAGTGCAAACAGCACCCCCTATTGAAAAGGTTAAACAGCATGATCATTATACAGGTGCACCTTGTGCTGGGGAAAATAAAAGGACACTCTAAAATGTGCAGTTTTGTCACACAACACAATGCCACATGTCTCCAATTTTGAGGGAGCGTGCAATTGGCATGCTGACTGCAGAATTGTCCACCAGAGTTACATTTTCATTTCTCTACCATAAGCCACCTCCAATGTCATTTTAGAGAATTTGGCAGTGCGTCCAACCGGCCTCACAACCTCTGACCACGTGTATGGCATTGTGTGGGCTAGCAGTTTGCTGATGTCAACGTTGGGAACCGAGTGCCCCATGGTGGCTGTGGGGTTATGGTATGGGCAGGCATAAGCTATGGAAAACAAACACAATTGCATTATATCGATGGAAATTTGAATGCAGAGAGATACCTTGTCAAGATCCTGAGGCCCATTGTAGTGCCAATCATCTGCCGCCATCACCTCATGTTTCAGCATGATAACGCACGGACCCATGTCGCAAGGATCTGTAAACAGTTCCCGGAAGATGAAAATGTCCCAGTTCTTCCATGGCCTGTATACTCACCAGACATGTCACCCATTGAGCATGTTTGGGATGCTCTGGATCGACGCGCACGACAGCGTGTTCCAGTTCCCGCTAATATCCAGCAACTTTGCACAACCATTGTAGACGAGTGGGACAACATTCCACAGGCCACAATCAACAGCCTGTTCAACTCTATGCGAAGGAGATGTGTTGCGCTGCATGAGGCAAATGGTGGTCACACCAGATAGTGACTGGTTTTTCTATTCCACGCCCTACCTTTCTTTTTTTTTAGGTATCTGTGAGCAACAGATGCATATCTGTATCCCCATAAATTAGGGCCTAATGAATTTTTCAATTAACCGATTTCCTTATGACATGTTACATGTAAACCATGTAAATCATTCATTGTTGCATGTTAATTTTTTTGATTTTTGTTTAGTATATTTTATAACATAAGGATGTTAAATTTCATCACCAAAGCATGGTTTCAATCCGCTCGGGGCACCCTATAACGGGTATTCAACTCTTACCCTACGAGGTCAGGAGTCTGTTGGTTTTCTGTTCTACTTGATAATTAATTGTACACACCTGGTGTCTCAGGTCTAAATCAGTCCCTGATTAGAGGGGAACAATGAAGCCAGGTTTTTTTCAAGGTCCAGAGTGGAGGTTGGAGACTCTATAGTATGTATCTTTATTTCCTTCCTTGTATCCTTGTTTCCTTTCCTTCATCCCAGTATGAGACTCAGAGCTTTCGTATCTGATGACATATAATTGACATTTCTGTACCACACTCCTATCTCAGTCACTCTTATCAATTAAACATGCTTCAACTTTCTTCTTTCATCTGCATTTGTCATCTGATTACCCACTCAAATATAACGCAATTACCCTCAAGACACACACGTGTCACATTTGATCTAGTTATTAAATGCAGTGACTCTTTTACGAGCCATGAGGGAATAGACCACAGCAAGGAGGATGTCGGCCATTCCAGTTCACTGCTTCATCTGTTTCTCAAAACCTATCTACCCCCCCTGAGTGACAGTCTCTCCACAGCTGTTAGATTGCTTATTAGAGTGGGAGATTGGAGACACCTGGTGCACAGGAGATATCTATCTATATAGAATAAGAAAATAACATGAACGATTTAAGAGGTAGGCTGTGTCCAAATACGCGTACTTCCGTCCTACGTAGTAGGCCGTTGAAGGTTGTAAATCTTTTTCAGTTTTAGTCGGCCTAAATAATATTTTGATAAATGAGTATTTTAAATGCCCAGATGTCATACTCATTTCGGCTTTTCATCTAGTAGAATTTGCTGCACACTCTCGAGGAAGATAATTGTCTTTTCACACCCACGTGTGTTCGACAGCCGATAATCAGAATAGAGGAACAATTCCCGACAAAAATCAACGATTTGGCTCTGAACAAGTGCGATTCCGAATTCGATGACGCCTTCACAGTATGGATGAGTAGTAATGTTGATATTTGTTTCATATGGCATACGTTTGTACTAAACAGGATGTAGTATGATTAGTAGTAATACACAGTATGCAGATTAAAGGACCAGTGCAGCCGTTATCTCAATATCAAGTAATTTCATGGTAACAATTAAGTATTTGTTTTCAATTACAATAGCCAAAAATAATCAAAAATGGCTTCTTAGCAAAGAGAAATTTCTCAAGCAATAATGTTGCTAGGACTGCCTGGGAGTGTTCTGAGTAGGGAGGGGAACATTTAAAAGCCATCTATTCCAGTGTATTCTAATCTATTGTATTATCCTTTGCATGAAAAATAATGTGTAAATAAACCAGGTCTTTGAAACAACTTCAGGGAATAAAAATAGAAGCTATGGAATGGGCCTCCAAAGTCTAGCCATTCTAGATTGTATTTCTATGTACACTACAGCATTACTTTTCATTTTCTCTCTATGGTCATCCTTTTTTTGTTGTTCATCCATATCAGGGATATGGTGACAGGTGGCACTCTTGCCAGCTAGACAAACTTCTGGCACAAGGCAAATATTGACTGGTAAACACAGGTGTCGTTCCGAGCTACCGCTGGACCATATTCTTTATACCCTAATAGTGTGTGTGTGTTTGGGCTGACGTGCCAGCTGCTTGACGTGTCTTTCAGACTGACAGTAGTAGGGGTCTCAGGTGCTAGGCAAAAAATCAAGAAGTCGTCCGGCTGTGGCCCACTAATGTAAACATTGCGTTAAATGATCTGTAACGGTGCCATGCAATGTCTTCTCGATGACCTTTGTCATAGCCAAGGTTTCCCAAATTTGGATTTGACTAGTGCGTGATGCTAGAGCTGTGTGGGGTACTATAGTAAATCATGCTACAAAATTGGCTTCCTAAGAAAGCGTTCTTGTAATACACCGTCTGCTCAAGTACTGGCCATGTCCGAATACCCATACTTAAGTCCTTAATATTAAGCATTTTAAGTTTTAGTAAGTAGTAGGTAAGACAGAGGCCGTGTCCGAAATCTGTCTCCCTTTTTATGTCCTGGTAGAAATGTTATTTAAAAAATCCTGGAAAATGACCTCTTGAAAAGAGCGTGAACCCCGACAGCGTTGTCTTCTGACCTGAGGCGGATGTACTCAAGCGAAGCCCAAATCAAATTGTACTTGTCACATGCTTTGCAAACAACAGGTGTAGACTAACAGTGAAATGCTTACTTACGAGTCCTTATCCAACAATGCAGAGTTAAGATAAAGATATATATTTTTTGTTAACATATAGAGAGAAATAGTGATACGAGGAAAAAATACCCCGTGATTAACAATAAAGAGTAAACGTAACATGGCTATATACACGGCGTACCAGTGCATAGAGGTCGGGGATCAACTGAAATGAATATTTTGAAAGCAATGGAGGGTTGGGTTGCATATCAGTTCTGAATAGAATGCATAATGCATACAAATTGTGTTGGCACAGATATTATTGTTATTATTAAGTTATACGCCCCGTGGATTGTGCTGTTGAGACGTCATCCTCATTTCCTGACCATAAGGATTGTGTGGAGCGTTGGAGCTAGGGAGTGAGTGTGTGCCATGCGGCTCCCTGTGACGTGCTGGCACGGAGTGTGTGTGTGCATGCGTTTGTGTGTGTGTGTGTGTGTGTGTGTGACGGAAGCACAAATGGCTGTGTATAGCCCTCCTTCCTGCCCCCTGCTCTAGTGAACAGGTGGAACGATAGCAGGCAGGCCACGGGATGTGGAGGGAGAGGGATGGAGAGAGAGAGAGGAGGACAAGAAGAGGGAGAAAGGGAGGGTAGAGTCAAAGTGAGGCTCGGGGGCAGAAGGAGCTGTCAAATCGCGGGGTGCAGCGGTTGCAAGCCTGACAGTTCAAGTCAACCCTCGCTGTTGTGTGGGAATGTGTGTGTGTACACGCTTGTGTGCTGGCTTTGATAATTCCAAAAGAGAAGTAACTACTACAAAGCAAGCGTATACCTTTTTTTTTGTTTCTTTTCCCTTTTCTGAGGGCTACGTCTACGAGCCAATGAGTCGCGAGGCTTATTGTTTATTTCCACATGTCAAATAACTCCACATTGGAGCCACATCGAAAGTGTTCTGTCTTTTGATTTCACCCTAGTTCTTACCCACATTTCTGTGGTCACACGCGTGCATATGAAATGCAATATCGCTTTCCATCGGGGGATTCATACGCACTCAAACGTCACTGAAGTGCCGGCTATTGCATTCATATGTTTTTGTACGACGAGACAGACACTCAGTTCATAGCATCAAAAGAGCACAATAGTCCCACCCTAAAGCCACGGAACTCCATTGAAAAGAGCCGTTTCACCCAACCTTTGACCCTTTAAAACCCCGCTTGTCTATTAATCGTCCGTCTAAAAGCAGTTGGAAGCGTCTGATCCACTCCAAATGGAGACAACATGCAGCCTTCATGGGATCTGCCCCAACAAAGACGCCCTCTGATCCAAAGATTATTACCATCTTTCTCTCTCTCCCTCTCTCTCTCTCTCTTCCCATCCCCTGATCTGGTGGTCCCATTCATTTCATTCATTGGCCGTGGCATATTGAGAAGTATGCGTTTAACATTCAAAAGCTTTTGCGATCTTGTTAGTAAAGCGTGAAATAGCTCCCGGACCCCACTTTTTTTTCTTCTTTTTTTTTTTCCTCTCTCTCTCTTCGGCCCCTGTCCCTCTGTCTCAATGAAAAGCCATTCTTCTCCATGAACACAATGGTTTTTCTTCATTAGCACTTCTGCCATGGATCTCAATGGAGGGGTGGAGGATCGCAAGGCTAGACCCCAAGACATCTGGGTTTCTCTAGTTGGGGCAAACGGGGGTGGGTGTGGAGGCGGGAAGTTCTGTTGCTGTTTTTTTTTATTTTTTTATTTTCTCTGACAAAGGCAGGGACTTGAAGAGTCTGCATTGACAAGATTGAGCTGGAGCTGAAAATGGTGGATTGCTTTTCATAGCACGCATGCACACTGAGGCTTAGGATAGTGTGTGTGTGTTTAACTTGAGTGGCTGATGATCAAAACTAGACTTCAAACCTACTTCCATTAATTGTTTTTGTCATTTAGCAGACGCTCTTATCCAGAGTGACTTAGTTCATGTGAGTTCATACATTTTCATACTTTTTTTGCATACTGGTCCCCCCGTGGGAATTGAACCCACAACTCTGGCGTTGCAGGTGCCATGCTCTACCAACTGGTGTGTGTGTGTGTGTGTGTACATACACCTCGACCACGTAATGACCACTCCCCACATGCAGCTATTGACCACGCCTCCTCTCTCTCTCTCTCCCTCCTCCCCTCTTTCTCCCCCTTCAGACAGTGGAGAGAAGAAGACCCCTGCCATGCCCGGCTCTCCTGTGGATGTCAAGACTCATTCCAAACCAGCTCCCAGCAGCAGCGCCACCATGCCCCCCCTGCCCTCCATCAACCCCAGCGGGCCCCGGCCAGCCTCCTTCTCCTCCACCACACGTGAGTACCGAGTGCCCGGGGTGAAGTTTCCCTTAGGTGCAGATTTTAAGATCACGTTCTCCTCCCCCAATCCCAAACTCAAACATTAATGGGGGAAATACAAAACTGACCCATGATGAGCTTCTAGGGGCAACTTGACCATACAGGCCACTCTACATAGTCTCGCTGCCACCATGACAGCGCCCACTGCCACTAGCCCCCCCTAGAGGAGTCTCCAGGGACCTGCACGCTTTGGGGTGAATCGTAACCGCATGTGACATCAAGTGAAAATTGTGACTTAAATGGAAGTTATGATTGCACCCTTTAATAGCAACCAGCAGATTTGAGCTGTGTGATCCATAAATTGATTAGGGCACAATTGTCAAACTCATATAAATGAGTACCAAAATATGAATATACCAAAATCATGTACCACAATCCCCTAATCAAGGGTGGCAAACTCATTCCACGGAGGGCCGAGTGTCTGCGTGTTTCCGCTCCACCCTTGTACTTGATTGATGAATTAATATCACTAATTAGTAAGGAACTCCCCTCACCTGGTTGTCTAGATCTTAATTGAAAGGAGAAAACAAAAACTTGCAGCTCATGAAACATGGGACCACTCTGCCATCCGTGGAATGAGTTTGACACCCCTGGGTTAGTGGATCGTGGTATGTGATTTTGCTTTATTTGTCTTCATTTCTTTGTCGGCCTTAATTAATGGCTTTAAATCTTCAACATGATAAAAGATGTGAGGATTCCAGTATGAAAGATTGTGTCACCCCATTCAGTCTATCAACTCCTCTGATAACTTCTTTGACCTCTCATTGGCTCTTCTCCCTCCCCATCCCACCTCTTCCCTCCCCCAGTGACCAATGGGATCCACCACTCCCCACCCATGCTGAACGCCGTGCCCTCGCCGCCCCAGCGCTACAGCAATGGGCCTAGCTCCTCTTCTTCCTCCTCGCTGGCCAATCAGCAGCTCCCGGCCACGTGCGGCGCCAGGCAGCTCAGCAAGCTCAAACGCTTCCTGACGACGCTGCAGCAGTTCGGCAACGACATCTCGCCCGAAATCGGAGAGAGCGTCCGCAACCTGGTGCTGGCCCTCGTGGTAAGTGGTTGATATAACGTTTTAGGAACGATGGATGGAGACGTCAATGTGTTGCATTTGATTTTTCGAAGCGATATGATCATTTACCCTCGGGATGAATAAACTGAATTGAGTTTAACAGAATTGTATTTAATCGAATGAGATATTTCAACATAAATGTTGATTTCAATACAAATATCTGCCAAACATATATATATATATATATATATATATATATACTGAACAAAAATATATACTGAACAAAAATATATATATACTGAACAAAAATATAAACGCAGCATAAAACAATTTCACCGATTTTTACTTAGTTACAGTTCATATAAGTAAATCAGAAATACCCCTCAGTTTCATTAGCTGTCCGGGTGCACATTTTCGAGTGGCCTATTATTGTCCCCAGCACTAGGTGAACCTGTGAAATGACCATGCTGTTTAATCAGCTACTTGATATGCCACACTTGTCAGTTGGATGGATTATCTTGGCAAAGGAGAAATGCTCACAAATTTGGATGTTAACCCAATCTACGCACAACCATTTGAGAAATAAGCATTTGTGCTTATAGAACATTTCTGGGAGCTTTTCTTTCAGCTCATGAAACATGGGACCACTTTATATGTTGCATTTCTAATTTTGTTCAGTATAAAAATATGTTTATTTATGTAGGCTTATATGCCTGTATATTCGCTATATGTGGCTTAAGTGGAGACTAGCTCAGTGTTGGAGACTTTAAACCTTGAGGGGGGAACTGTGATTGGCTGATCTCTCCCCTGTGTCCCAGAATTCAACGGTCACCATCGAGGAGTTCCACTCGCGGCTCCAAGAGGCCACCAACTTCCCCCTGAGACCATTCGTCATTCCCTTCCTCAAGGTAGCACCTACCTCCTCTCTCTCTAGGTCTGTCTCCCTTCTCTCTATTTCTCTGTTACTCTCCATTTCCCCTGTCTCTCGTTCTGTCTATCTCTCTCTGTCTGTCTATCTATCCCTCCCTATGTCTTGTTCTCTCCCTATATGGCGGAAATATTGATGAACTGAATCCAGGCCTGTGCTGTGTGGATGACAGCGTTCTTCTTTGTCCTCTTCAAAAGGTGTTTGATGTTCGAGGGAGGTTTACAATGACTCAAGGACTGCATATAATTAGTCATGAAATCAGGAGTGGGGGGGAAAAAAGCAGATGTTTTGTATTGAAGGTAACAGCTAGGGTGCGTCCCAAAATGCCATCCTCCCCCTCAGCAGCCTCCACTGATAGATTATCTGTTTGTCTCAACGGAGGCTGCCGAGAGGCGCACGGCTCATACATGGCTGGAACGGCGCAATGGAATGGGCATCAAACACACGGAAGCCATGCGTGACGTATTTGATACCATTCCACCAACTCCGCTCCAGCCATTACCACGAGCCCGTCCTCCCCAATTAAGTTCCCACCAACCTCCTGTGATATCTATGCTAGCTCTGGTCAAAAGTAGTGCACTATATAGGGGATAGGGTACCGTTTGAGACGCGACCCTATTTCTTTCATGAAGCGTAGAGGAGCTTCTGGCACAGAATACGCAAATCACACTTCTCTCAAATCTTGAACTAATAATAATGCAAATATGGTCATAAATAATGAAAAAACGCAAGTAGACGGTAGCATAATACAAAATTAGGAAAACGTGAAAATCATTTCTCTAATTGAATTTTCAACAGCCAGACGGTTGTCGTATAAACAGAGAATTGGGGTTGTGAATGTATTTATTGCCTTTCGGTCATTCCCAAGTAACAATATAGTTCTATGCGTTGACTAAACGAGCGACAGGGGTTGCGCAAGTTTAATTGGACCTTTGAGTAACTTTGCAACACGGGGGCCTGAAATAGAATACTTTTTAAGAGCTACCCTCATGAGAACCGAACATAAATCTTCCAACCAGTCAAATTGTTCGGTGTTATTGCTCCATTCTTCAGACGGTGAAAATCGGCTCTTTTTTTCCATGGGTTACCTCTCCTTCACCTTTCAGAACCCCGACTCTCTGAAAGAATAAAATGAAAAAAAATAATCGTTTCCTTTTTTCTTAATTTACGAGGCTCCCCAACTTCTCTCCCTCCCTCTCTCCCTAGCACCGTGGCAGTGGATAGCTCAAAAAGAAAGCGAGGGAGAGACAGAGCTCGGAAGTGTGAAACATGACTGTAAACCATTCCCTCCCTTCTTTTATGGGGCTCAGCAGCGCACCATATGGACTCTGTGTCGCATTAAAAGAAAACAGTCATTCAGGCTTGCCCGGCGCCGCCAATTTCGCATCCGCCCCGCAGAAAAAGAGAACGGCGCTTAACTGACAGACAACATATGTGGCGGACTGATGTAGTGGTGGCCCTGGCTAGGGGGGGTAAGGGTCTTAAGTGGAGAACGGGGGAACGAGGAAGTCTGTAATTATAAGCACACTTGGGCCTGTTGCTCATTAAGAGATGGAAGGAGAAATAGAGAGAGGGAGGGAGGAGCCTGCATCCTCTCATCAGGCTTGGTGGTCATCCTGTTCTGCCTCTGCTCGTCACTCTTTTGCTCTTTTTCCCTTGTCCCGCTCTCTTTACCCCCTACGAGGGTGCCTGCGTTCTGATTGCACCGTGTGACGTTTGTCTTCCGCTTCTGTATCATTCTCTCCTTCCCTCTTTTCTCTCTCCGTCTGTCTCATTTGACCTCCACAGACTCTCTCATTCCGCTCGGCCTTGCTTCTTCGACGACACACACACCCTAACACGAAGCCCCATTTTTCTCCTTCTATGTACACGGCTCTAATCTCCTCTGCTTCTCTTGTGTTTGCGGTTCGTCCAAAGTGAGCGGTGGACTATGTGTTTGGGTTTTGCGGTGATTTACTGAAAGGTGGGCTGCAGAAACAGTCACGGGGCTTACACTAGGCAGACAGAGACGGCGGACATTTTTAACCCCCTGCGGGGGTGTGATTCTCTGGCCTCTCAAGGAGAGATCTGCTGTATGTCTCTCCCTCTGGTCCTCCTCAGTGACACGTATCTGCCTAATGTCTCTGCCGTGTTGCCATGACACAGAGGCTTGACGGCCATACCGCGACATGCAAATAATTCATTTATTTTTTTCTCACTCGAACTTCACTTCATGAAGTTCGTGTTTTGACGTTTTCACCCCCCCCCCAAAATGACATGTACTGGTATTTTGTGAACATGTCAGTTGGATTTAATGGGAAATTCACTTTTGAATTTGCACAAGATCGTTGGGTCAGTAAAGGTGTAGAGAATGAAGATATTCCCAACTAGTTTTGTCAACTAAGAAATAGAAGCCAGCTCTTTTATGGCGACAGTATGGCATCTATACTGTCTCCATGGTGCCACTGCGTCTACGCGGCGTCTACGTGGCGTGTCCGTGGTGTTTCCTTGACAACCGCGACCCCTGTAGTTAGATTTTTAAGGCTTTGAGAAAACGTCATTACAGTAGCCGTATTCTTGTGATTTCTTGTATCTCGCTCTCGTTCTTGCCTTTTTTGAAATGACACTCACCTCCCTTTCTCCCTCTACCTCCCCCTCCCCAGGCCAACCTGCCACTGTTGCAGAGGGAGTTGCTCCACTGTGCACGTGCAGCCAAGCAGACCCCGGCCCAGTACCTGTCCCAACACGAGCACCTCCTGCTCAGCACCACACTGGCCTCGCCCCCCGACTCCTCAGAACTGCTGCTGGAGCCTAGCGAGAGAGACATGGCCACCAAGAGACACAGCCCTAACAGGTAGGAGACAGACAGACAAAATGTACACACACACACACACACACACACACACACACACACACACACACACACACACACACACACCAAGAGAGACATAATCCCAACATGTAGGGGACAGATTGTCATATACACATACTGTAGACACACACACACACACACACACACACACACATACACACACACACATCTATGTGTAGTTTGCAAGCAGCCCCAAACGATGATGCACCACAGACTGCCATCCCCAATATCATACGTACACATTTCCACTCTCTCTCTCATGCCTTCCCTCTCCTCTCCTCCATCTTTCCTGCAGGGCAAAAGAGAATGGCTTCCACGAGCGCCCACCCGCCCCCCTAGAGCCACCAACCAAGCGCATCTGCACCATCAGCCCTGCGCCCCGCCACAGCCCGGCCCACCCCCTGCCCCTCAGCGCTCAGCTGCATCCCACGCCGCCCCCACTGCAACACTACGCCCTCGAGGACATCAGCGCCCCCCACCTACTGCACCGCGAGAGCAGTCACCGGATACTGGAGCTCCGCGAGCTCAAGGACAGGCCTAGACTACCAGGTAGATTCATCCACACATGTTTACTGTACGCACCTACAGGTGGTCATGTGCGGCTCAGTCGGTAACGCACAGTGCTTGCAAGGCCAAGGGATTGTGGGTTTGATTCCGGCTGGGGCCATCCATACAAAATAATTGGAGAGAGAGACACACACACACACACACACACACACAACATGCAACCCAGACGCATACACAAACTCACGAGGGTTTAGCCTGACATTAACAGATGCAGGCGCCCTTTGTTCTCTCACATTGGTCCCTCTGCTGTTTTCCACAACAGTCGTAAGGGACGACGGGAGCAACACCGAGATTCCGTCATAAAACAGCACTCTTTCTCACTCACACACAACCACAGCCTTTAGGTGTGGTCGATATGAAAGCTGCTAATGGGTGGTCTGTGTGGGTGTCCATGCGAGCAAAAGTGTGTGTGCGTGGACATGCACAGCAAATGGCATAGAAGTTCCCCCGAAGATCATAAATCCATGGACCCCGCATGTGCTTGGAGTGTGCCAAACTACCCGGGAAGTAGTGTACCTTTTTGAGAGAAGATTGTATCTAGTTCGTTGTAAATCTGCGTGCCATCTGATCCCTGTCAGTGTCAATGACCAGATGGGATGTAGATATTCAACGAAGTAGACACGCACTCCCATAAACACAGCGGCGAACAGCGAAACGCACACGGCGCCCTAAGGAAACGGCAGTAGTTCATGCCCGAGGCACACCTCTCAGAGAGACGAAGCATGGGGGCCGGTGTTGTTTACGAGCGTTACGTCCCAAGGTACAGTAAGCCATCCAGCCTGTTCACCGCTACATCTCAGAGCTTTGAACTGGGGAGCGCTGATGAGAAACAGCAGCGGGGGTGGAGACGGGAGAAGGAGAGAGGAGGGTGGGTGGGGTTGATAGATAGATTGTGTGTGTTTATCATTTTTTTTGCCGTTCATGTGTGTATTTGTGTCTTTGAATGCTGTGTTGTATGTTTGTCTATTCGTCTTTGTTTGCCTCTCTTTGTTTGTGTGAGTGTGCTATCCCTTCCCTGCGCTCCTCTAAACCAGAGCGGGTGTTAGCGCTGCTTAGCCAGAGGGCAGATGTGTATAGAAGTGGGCCTGCGCCACGCAGCCTTTACAGCTCCAGTGCTGGAATACTGCTAGGTTCAGATCATGGGGAGGGGATGCCCACTACTCCCTGATAGTTACCCAGCCGTGGGGGCAGAAATGGGAAGGAGGTGGGGGATGGTGTTGGTGTTTTTTTTTACGGACAGCTGACCTCCAGATGTGGGGGAGTCCCAGCGCTGCTGCATGCCGTGACTGGGCTCGGGGTCTGGTTCTCATCAAAAGACATCGCTCTGTCCCTCTCTCCCTCTCTCTTTCAACCGCTCGCTCTCTCTCTCTCTCTTATCTCTGTTCTTTCTTTTAATCTCTTTTTTTTTACTCTTTCTTTGTTTTTACATCTCTCTGATATACACTGAGTGTACAAAATATTAGGAACACCTTAACAGGGGCGCGACTTTAGTTTTAGAAGTGGGGGGGACATTAACAAAAATATAAAAAAATATCCAGTTGGATAAACACTCCAAACAGCCTACACGGCCGCTCGGCGATGTCCACATGGTCCTAAAGCACACCCGTTGCCTTTGTGTTGTATGACATTCCAATGATAAAACTAGGGGGGGACAGAAATGTAATTTCAGCATATGGGGGGGGGGGGGGGGGATTTCCCTAGTGAAAGTTACGCCCCTGCTTCCTAATATTGGTCGCACCTGCTTTTGCCCTCAGAACAGCCTCAATTCGTCGGGGCATGGACTCTACAAGGTGTTGAAAGCGTTCCACAGGGATGCTGGCCCATGTTGTCTCCATTGCTTCCCACAGTTGTGTCAAGTTGGTTGGATGTCCTTTTGGTGGTGGACCATTCTTGATACACACGGCAACTGTTGAGCGTGAATAAACCCAGCAGCGTTGCGGCTCTTGACACACAAACCGGTGCGCCTGGCACCTACTACCATACCTAGTTCAAAGGCACTTCAAGCTTTTGTCTGGCCCATTCTCCCCCTCTGAATTGCACACATACGCAATCGACGTCCTTCTTTAACCTGCCTCCTCCCCTTCATCTACACTGAAGAGAAGTGGATTTAAAGTGACATAAATAAGGGGTCATACCATTCACCTGGTCAGTCTTTCATGGAAAGAGTAGGTGTTCCTAATGGTTTTTTTTTATACTCAGTATTGCCCTTGTCTTTTGTTAGACGATATCTCCTTTTCTAGCTTTCTCTCTTTCTATAGCTTTGTCTCTGTAACTCTGTCTTTTATTTTCTCTCTTCTGTCCTTAACTCTTTTTAGTAGGCCACTCTTCGTCTTTCACTCCTCCTCTTCATCTCTCTTGTGTACGAGGAAGTGAAACAGTGACGACGGTAACGAGACACTAAAGCACGGCTTGTCACTAAGCTACGGCCATGACATGGAATGTTGTTGTGAAATAAGACCATCTAAATGTCATTGTGTCACTGCCTCATTGTGCTACTGACTAATATGATTAATGGACACCACTTTCACCCCCCCTTCCCTCCGCCTCTCTTCCTGACATTCATTTGTAGTGACGGCTGTGTTCCTTTTTTTTTTTTTTTTTTTTAAATCACCGCTTTAAGCTTTCAATTGTCTCGTCTTTCTAATCAGGCACTAACGGGGGCTACCGCGAGGAGCCCGTGGACCACAGGCTGACAGACAGAGAGTGGGCCGACGAGTGGAGGCATCTGGATCATGTAAGTGCCACTGCTGACAGTAGACGCCGCCGCCGCCACTGGAACTATAAGTGGCGCAGCACTTCTCAGTGCCTGGTGGAGCCATCAAGGCTATGTCAGACTGGGTGTCCCGTTCACAGTGGTGGACTTGTGCTAAAGCCATCTGCTATCTACATCCGAGAGCCATGCGCTCCAGTAGTGATCGGCTGCCCAAAGCAGGAGTCCTACCCAATGAACTGATATTTTGTTTTTATCTCACAAACATAATTCTGGAATAGTAGTCCTGTGTATTGAGACTTATTATGTACCCCCATGTAACACTACTGTATTTAGCTATTACTTACCCCTACATATTGACATATACCACAGGAGGTTGGTGCCACCTAAATTGGGGAGGATGGGCTCATTGTAATGGCTGGAGTAGAATGGTATCAAATACACGGTTTCCATGCGTTTGATGCCATACCATTCGCTCTGACCCGTCCTCCCCTCGGCACCCTCCACTGACATATACAGTATCTGCAGATGTTGAGCGTATTCTCTGCAGTAGTGTAGATATAGGACGTTATTTGTGGCTGGGCATTTGTAAAAAAATAAAAATAAAAAAAAACATTCAAGTTTGGCTCCCTCTAATGGTCCCCTCTTTCTATCTCCGCCGCTCACGCCTCCAGGTGTTGAACTGCATCGTGGACATGGTGGAGAAGACGCGGCGCTCGGTGGCCGTGCTCCGCCGCTGCCAGGAGTCGGATCGCGAGGAGCTCAACTACTGGCGGCGGCGCTCCAGCGAGCAGGAGGACCCCCGCAAGGGAGGGGCCACCACCATGCCCGCCCCCTTCTCCAAGACCCACAGCCCCCACACGGCCGAGGGACTCACCAATGGTGGGTGGTCCTCTTGTCTTTTTACGTTATAACTAACTCGTACGGTCTCACATTCATGGGTGCGAAGTTACGTTCATTTCTACCCTTAGGGTTGGTCCTTTTTCAATGAATCGATACACACCTGATCGACAGATCTATATATGGTGCATCTTGTCAGGTGGGAATCCTGGTAAGGGATTAAAAACGAGTGGTCCCCTTGATGGTGAGCTGCTGAAGCAACCTGCCAGCTACTGAGCTCCCACATAGTCACCACATAGACCCACTGCCCTCTGGTGTTCATCTACAGAACTACACCCATCAACACACTACTGACACATTTCGAACCTACACATATAGCCTGCGTTCCAAATGGCATCGTATTCCGTATATTGGTAAGGAATAAGGTGTCATTTGGAACGCACTCACAGTCTTGCTGGCAGTGTTTGTCTCTCAGTGCTCGTCTGCTCCTCTCTCCGGGGCCCATGCTGCTCCATGGCCCCCAGACAGGTGCCAACGCTGCCCCCGTCCAGATCTGCCACAGAAGGCCCTGGCAGTGCCAGCCTGTCGTCCTTTAAGACCCAGAGCTGGCTGCCCGCCGCCCGGCCCGAGTACCATCTGTGTGCCCAGCAGTGTGTCTGGGCACAGTGTACACAGTCCAAAACCAGCCCGGGCACCACAGAGCTTGGGCATGGGTCTGGATTGAGAGGAGCAGCTCAGAAAGAGAGGAGAAGGGAAGGGGGAAAAAAAAGAGCTAGAGAGAGAAGACGGGGATAAAGAGAGCGATAACAAACAGAATGTAGCTACAGCTTGGTTGTCAGCTCCTCTGCCCTAGCCAATGTACTCCCTCTTCAAGCTGCCCGGCTATTCGGTTAATTTGGCCAACTGGGGAAGGTTGAATTGGTGTGGTTAGCGAGGGGATTGTATATCCCAAGTAAGTAGAGCGGATGATGCTATTTCACACAAGTCTGCCGGGTGCTAACTTTTTTTTTTTTTTTTGTCTTTCTGTGCCACAGAATCCCAGAGAGACTTTGCGCCGCGGCCTGGCTCGGGCTATGTGCCGGATGAGATCTGGAGAAAAGCTGGTAAGGGCTAGTACAACAGTGTTCAATGTCCCATGTGTGTGGGCATTCAACATTTATTTGTGTTCTTCTTCCCTTTCCCCTTTTTATCCCTCTTCTTCTCTCGCTCATTAAAATATATATTATTGAAAAACATTTGATATAAAGGAGTCCCCTCATCCATCTATTACACTGCTCAAAAAAATAAAGGGAACACTAAAATAACACATCCTAGATCTGAATGAATGAAATATTCTTATTAAATACTTTTTTCTTTACATAGTTGAATGTGCTGACAACACAATCACACAAAAATTATCAATGGAAATCAAATTTATCAACCCATGGAGGTCTGGATTTGGAGTCACACTCAAATTTAAAGCGGAAAACCACACTACAGGCTGATCCAACTTTGATGTAATGTCCTTAAAACAGGTCAAAATGAGGCTCTGTAGTGTGTGTGGCCTCCACGTGCCTGTATGACCTCCCTACAACGCCTGGGTCTGGGGAACGGGCGGGCCAGTCCATAGCATCAATGCCTTCCTCTTGCAGGAACTGCTGACACACTCCAGCCACATGAGGTCTAGCATTGTCTTGCATCAGGAGGAACCCGGGGCCAACCGCACCGGCAACCACAAGGGGTCTGAGGATCTCATCTCGGTATCTAATGGCAGTCAGGCTGCCTCTGGCGAGCACATGGAGGGCTGTGCGGCCCCCCAAAGAAATGCCACCCCACACCATGACTGACCCACCGCCAAACCGGTCATGCTGGAGGATGTTGCAGGCAGCAGAACGTTCTCCACGGCGTCTCCAGACTCTGTCATTTCTGTCACGTGCTCAGTGTGAACCTGCTTTCATCTGTGAAGAGCACAGGGCGCCAGTGGCGAATTTGCCAATCTTGGTATTCTCTGGCAAATGCCAAACGTCCTGCACGGTGTTGGGCTGTAAGCACAACCCCCACCTGTGGATGTCGGGCCCTCATACCTCCCTCATGGAGTCTGTTTCTGCCCGTTTGAGCAGACACATGCACATTTGTGGCCTGCTGGAGGTCATTTTGCAGGGCTCTGGCAGTGCTCCTCCTGCTCCTTCTTGCACAAAGGCAGAGGTAGCGGTCCTGCTGCTGGGTTGTTGCCCTCCTACGGCCTCCTCCACGTCTCCTGATGTACTGGCCTGTCTCCTGGTAGCGCCTCCATGCTCTGGACTCTACGCTGACAGACACAGCAAACCTTCTTGCCACAGCTCGCATTGATGTGCCATCCTGGATGAGCTGCACTACCTGAGCCACTTGTGTGGGTTGTAGACTCCGTCTCATGCTACCACTAGAGTGAAAGCACCGCCAGCATTCAAAAGTGACCAAAACATCAGTCAGGAAGCATAGGAACTGAGAAGTGATCTGTGATCACCACCTGCAGAATCACTCCTTTTTTGGGGGTGTCTTGCTAATTGCCTATAATTTCCACCTTTTGTCTATTCCATTTGCACAACAGCATGTGAAATTTATTGTCAATCAGTGTTGCTTCCTAAGTGGACAGTTTGATTTCACAGAAGTGTGATTGACTTGGAGTTACATTGTGTTGTTTAAGTGTTCCCTTTATTTTTTTGAGCAGTGTATAACCACTATGTATCACAGAACCACGACGTGGTCTAAAACCTGCCCCCCCCCCATGTCCCTCTCTCCCGCGCAGAAGAGGCGGTGAATGAAGTGAAGCGTCAGGCCATGGACGAGGTGCAGAAGGCTGTGGCCGAGGCGGAGCAGAAGGCCTTTGAGATGATCACGGCTGAGCGCGCCAAGATGGAGAAGACTCTGTCCGAGGCCAAGAGGAAGGCCACCGAGGACGCCATCCAGGTCATCAACGAGCAGGAGGACTCCAGCGAGGTTAGGAGGATATATTACTCTGCGTAACTTTATACACTCTTAGAAAGAAAGGTGCTATCTTGAACCTTTTTTAAGGGCTCTTCGGCTGTCCCCATAGGAGAGCCCTTTGGAGAACCCCTTTTGGTTCCAGGTAGAACCTTTTCCACAGAGGGTTCTATATGGAACCCAAAAGTGTTCTGCCTGGAACAGAAAAAGTGTTTTCCTATGGGGACAGCTGAAGAACCCTTTTTTCTAAGAGTGTGTACACATACTGTGAAGTGAGTCATAATGAGCACATAGGAATAATAGTCAAAGCTGCAGGATGTGTAGATGTGGTATTTACCTACTACTTGCCTAGTATACTTTGTCCATTTCTCCATAAATATATAGTGTACACACACACTCTTCCTCTCCCCCTGCACGTAGTCTACACCACAGATACACAGCCGTTCACAGCTTTAATATATTATTTATCTCTATACTCAACTCATCCTTTCTCTCTCCCTGCAGTGCTGCTGGAACTGCGGGCGCAAGGCCAGCGAGACGTGCAGCGGTTGCAATGCGGCGCGCTACTGCGGCTCCTTCTGCCAACACAAGGACTGGGAGCGCCACCACCTCATCTGCAGCCCTGGCCTGCAAGCCCAGCCCAAGCCCGTGTCCGCCATCACCGCAGCCAGGGCCGCTGCAGCCGCTGCAGATGTTACCACAGGGGTCAAGGCCCCCGAGAGTGTCCCAACCGCTGCCAGCCCTGGGGGGGAGAAGGGGTCGATTGCCTCTCGTTCCTCCACCCCGTCCACTCCTGCATCCGTGTCAGAGAGCAACGGGCACTAAGACTAGGACCATGGAGGGTGGTAGTGATACTGGGTCGCACTCAAGATTGCCTCCGTTCCCCTTTTCCTTCAATTCTGTTGTTCGTGACTGTTCATAATGGACACTAGGACCGGGCGCCCCCAAAAATGGCTTCCTTCCTTTGTCTCCCGTTCCTATCGAACCGCTGACAGGTGAAAGGTGCTAGTGTCCATTGTTCCATCGTTTGGCTTTTACCTGACGAATGACTTCAGGTCAGCGGTTGTGAGGGAGAGGAGACGAGTGAAGGAAGCTGTTTCGAAGACCTACGATGACCCTCCGCTCTGGACACCAACCCCTAATCTAGCCAAGGAAGTGATGTCACAGACAGGAAGTGATGTCACAGACATTGAGTGAACGGAGGAGGAAATGAGGTCACTGATGTCACAAGTCCTGTTACACAAAGAAAGAGGAGAAACTGTGGGGGAGGGTTGCTTTGGCAATGGTGGGCAGAAGACAGACTCATCTGCTTTGGGACTCTGAGGATCCATCTTCAACACTTGGACAAACAGACAATCCACCTCACAGATGGACACTTGTTTCACTTCATCCAAAAAACAATCCCAAACAGATCTGAGACGACTAAGGACTGACTTCAGACAATGTTTTTGTTTTAAGAGTACTGAGGGGGGGGGGGATGTATGAGTTTTGGAATGGTCATTTATACCCAAGGGTGAAAGTGATGGTCGAAGTACTCACTGCATATTTCCTAGTTTCCTGTTGTGTGTGTGTGTGTATATAAAGCTAAGAGGGTTATGGGTCTGAGTGACAGTACCAGCTCTAGAGTTCCCCTCCCGCTCTGGAAATACATTTTGGAGGTGACACGATAGCGAAATCACCTCCGGAATCCTGTTTGTATGTACAGTATAGCTGTTCTACTTTTCTTGCTCGCACAAGTTATTCGTCTGGTTCCTTTTTTTGTGTGTGTGTGTGTGTACGTACACGTGTGTCAAAACGGTTGTGCCGTCGGTGGATATTGTAAACTAAAACATTACTACGAATTTTCAGAGCAATATAAAAATACAAAGTGTTCAGGTATTCACATGCTGTTATGCATCACCAAAGTTTTCAATTGTTAAACAAGTGTCATTGCCTGTAACTGTCTATTGTTGTACACAGAATAAATATACAGAAACACTGTTTCTTGCCTTGTTCTATGACGCGTATAGTTATCTATTGTCATGATCACCCATTCGTCCACACCGAGCTTATAGGATAAATAAGATGGTACGATAGAAAGTAGTACCAGAACTACAACTGCAAACCTCTAGAAGTTTAGCGTTATCTACCACAGTTGCTTATTGCTTAGCTTCGTGTCACCTGTTGTACAATTCTGGGTCAGATGTCTTCTGATTTTAAGTTTGCACCGGTTTTCCATCAGGAATATAAGGTAGGGGAGTATACAGAAGATCGCCCTATTTGGTAAAAGACCAAGTCCATATTATGGCAAGAACAGCTCAAATAACCAAATAGAAATGACAGTCCATAATTACTTTAAGACCTGAAGGTCAGTCAATACGGAAAATGTGAAGAACTTTGAACGTTTCTTCAAGTGCAGTCACAAAAACCATCAAGCGCTATGATGAAACTGGCTCTCATGAGAACCGCCACAGGAAAGGAAGACCCAGAGTTACCTCTGCTGCAGAGGATACGTTCATTAGAGTTACTAGCCTCAGGAATTGCAGCCCAAATGAATGCTTCACAGAGTTCAAGTAACAGACACATCTCAACATCAGCTGTTCAGAGGAGACTATGTAAATCAGGCTTTCGTGGTCGAATTGCAGCAAATTAACTACTACTGAAGGACACCAATAAGAAGAAGAGACTTGCTTGGGCCAAGAAACACGAGCAATGGATATTAGACCGGTGGAAATGTGTCCTTTGGTCTGGCGTCCAAATTGGAGATTTTTGATTCCAACCGCCATGTCTTTGTGAGACGCGGTGTGGGAGAACGGATGATCTCCGCATGTGTGGTTCCCACCATAAAGCATGGAGGAGGAGGTGTTATGTTGTGGGGGTGCTTTGCTGGAGACACTGTCTGATTTATTTAGAATTCAAGGCGCATGGCTACCACAGCCTTCTGCAGCGATACGCCATCCCATCTGGTTTAGGGCTTAGTGGGATTATCATTTGTTTTTCAACAGGACAATGACCCAACACACCTCCAGGCTGTGTAAGGGCTATTTGACCAAGAAGGAGAGTGAGGGATTGCTGCATCAAATGACATGGCCTCCACAATCCCCCGACCTCAACCAAATTGAGCTGGTTTGGGATGAGTCGGACCGCAGAGTGAAGGAAAAGCAGCCAACAAGTGCTCAGCATATTTGGGAACTCCTTCAAGACTGTTGGAAAAGCATTCCAGGTGAAGCTGGTTGAGAGAATGCCATGAGTGTGCAAAGCTGTCATCAAGACAAAGGGTGGCTATTTGAAGAATCTAAAATATATTTTGGGGTTACTGCATGAGTCCATATGTGTTATTTCATAGTTTTCATGCCTTCACTGTTATTGTACAATGTAGACAATATAACAAATAAAGAAAAACTCTTGATTGAGTAGGTGTTCTAAATTTTTTGACCGGTAGTGTATATTAAAAATTTAACAGTGCCTTCTGAAAGTATTCAGACCCCTTGACTTTTTCCACATTTTGTTACAATACAGCCTTATTCTAAAATTGATTAAATAAATACAGAATCCTCAGCAATCTACACACAATACCTCATAATGACAAAGCGAAAACAGTTTTTTATTTTATTTTTGCAAATGTATTAAAAATAAAAACACCGTATAAGTTTTCAGACCCATTGCTATAAGATTCAAAATTAAGCTCAGGTGTAGCCTGTTTCCATTGATCATCCTTGAAATGTTTCTATGACGGAGTCCACCTTTGGTAAATTTAATTGATTGCACATGATTTGGAAAGGCACACATTTGTCTATATAAGGTCCCACAGTTGACAGTGCAGGTCAGAGAAAAAACCAAGCCATGCGGTCAAAAGAATTGTCCGTAGAACTCCGAGACTGGATTGTATCAAGACACAGATCTGCAGCATTGAAGGTCCCCAAGAACACAGTGGCCTCCATCATTCTTAAATGGAAGAAGTTTGGAACCACCAAGACTCTTCCTAGAGATAGCTGCCCGGCCAAACTGAGCAATCGGGGGAGAAGGGCCTTGGTCAGGGAGGTGACTCTGGTCACTGACACAAATCCAGAGTTACTTAGTGGGAGAACCTTCCAGAAGGACAAGCATCTATGCAGCATTCCACCAATCAAGCCTTTATAGTAGAGTGGCCAGACAGAAGCCACTCCTCAGTAAAAGACACATGACAGCCCACTTGGGATTTGCCTAAAGGCACTTAAAGACTCAGACCATAACAAACCAAGATTGAACTCTTTGGCCTGAATGCCAAACGTCACGTCTGAAGGAAACCTGGGACGATCCCTACGGCGATGTTTTTCAGCAGCAGGGACTGGGAGACTATGAAAATCTGCTCCAGAATGCTCAGGACCTCAGACTGGGGCAGACTGGGGCGAAGGTTCACCTTCCAACAGGACAACGACCAAAAGCACACAGCCAAGACAACGCAGGAATGGCTTCGGGACAAGTCTCAGAATGTCTTTGAGTGGCCCAGCCAGAGCCAGGACTTCAACCCGATTGAACATCTCTGGAGAGACCTGAAAATAGCTGTGCATCAACGCTCACCGTTCAACCTGACAGAGCTTGAGAGGATCTGCAGAGAAGAATGGGTTAAACTCCCCAAATACAGGTGTGCCTAGCTTGTAGTGTCATACCCAAGAAGTCTCGAGGCTGTAATCGCTGCAAAAGGTGCTTCAACAAAGTACTGAGTAATAGGTCTGAATACTTATATAAATGTGATATTTATTTTTATAAATTAGTACAAATGCATTAAAACCCGTTTTTGCTTTGTCATTATGGGGTAATGTGTGTAGACTGATGAGGGGTAAAAACTATTTAATACATTTAGAATAAGGCTGTAACGTAACAAAATGTGGAAAAAGTCAAGGGGTCTGAATACTTTCTGTAGTCAATGTATTTCAGAAGGAATACCTTTATTTTGTGAGCAATGTTTCCCTTCTTAAACATATTTTGTTATGATACATAACTTCATACGAAAAGAAATCGTATGAAGTAGAATATCAAAGTAAAGACAACATTACTCAAATATTTACTCTTTAGTCTTTCATCATCCATTTTATGCGTATAATTGAATCTTAAAGCTGCAATATGTAACTTTTTCGGCGATCTGACCAAATTCACATAGAACTGTGTTTATAGATCTGGCCTTCTCATTGAAAGTCTAAAAAGCAGTAAATCTGTTCTATGTGTGCTATTTCTATGCTCCCCATTCTTAAGTTTCGTTTTTGCATCTTTAACTGTGAGTTTTGTACCCTAGCTCAAAGTGCTGAACATTTTTGGTTTTGGGAAAGATATTTCACAGCGGTTTAGATGGTACAATGATTCCACCCTCTTAGATATACTGAACATGAGCTGAAATATAAGATTCCAGAAATGTTCGATACGCACAAAAAGCTTATTTCTCTAAAACGTTGTGCACATATTTGTTTGCATTTCTCCTTTGCTAAGGTAATCCATCCACCTGACAGGTGTGGCATATCAAGAAGCTGATTAAACAGCATGATCATTACACAGGTGCACCTTGTGCTGGGGACAAAAGGCCACTCTAAAATGTGCAGTTTTGTCACACACCACTATGCCACAGATGTCTCAAGATTTGAGGGAGTGTGCAATTGGCAGGCTGACTGCAGGAATGTCCACCAGCCCTGTTGCCAGAGAATTTAATGATCTTTCCCTACCATAAGCCACCTCCAACGTCATTTTAAAGAATTTGGCAGTACATCCAACCATCCTCACAACTGCAGACCACATGTAACCACGACAGCCCAGGATTGCCACATCCGGCTTCTTCACCTGTGGGATCGTCTGAGACCAGCCACACAGACAGCTGATGAAACTGAGGAGTATTTCTGTCTGTAATAAAGCCCTTTTATGGAGGAAAAAACTAATTCCGATTGGCTGGGCCTGGCTTCCCAGTGGGTAGGCCTGGCTCCCAAGTGGGTGGACCTATGCCTGCACCCCTGCCCAGTCATGTGAAATCCATAGATTAGGGCCAAATTAATTTATTTAAATTGACTGATTTTCTTATATGAACTGTAACTCAATAAAGTCGTTGAAATTATAGCATGTTGGGTTTATATTTTTATTCAGTATATATGATCACGGTCACAGTTAGTGCAGAACTAACACACACACACAAATTCTTAACCATGTATTCATATTAAAAGTTTGCACTATTATTTTCAAAAGAAACAAGCTTAACCTACCAAGTTTATGCTTTGTTGACAAACGCAAAAACCAAGGGCCCGATTCAAACCATATGGTGCCTGAAGTTCTCGCATTATAGTGCGATTGAAATTTAAAGGCAATGTTCCTAAGTTCTCGTTGATTGCAATGACGGTAAACACTGCATATGTCGGTCTAATCGGAAATGATCTTTACATTTAAATCGCGCTAACATGCAGAACTTCCGCGATACAGATTTAATCGAGCCCCAAAAGTAGTTTCAAGCATTCCCTGAAAGAAGGGATAGTATTGAACGATTTCAATACCAACAGAAATCGTATTTGAAATCTATAATTTTGAATTTATATTAGTGTATTGAATTTGAATTTGATATTTTAGAATTTGTAATGCAAAAAATATCATAATTGAATTCAGAAATTGAACGTGTTTTTCATGATTTGAAACTGAATTGAATGAACATTGCGTTCAGATAGAACATTATATTTAAATCTAATTGAATATTCAAGTTCAATATTTATATATTCAGTTTCAATATGGTAGATATTGCATTAATGGTTTGTGTAGGAAGTTTACAAACTATAATTTAAAGTTGATCAAAGTTTCATATATTCAACATCAAATTCAGTTCTCTGAATTCCGATTCAAAACCAGAGACAACATCCTGGTACTTTGCCAGCCAGGAAAGGTAGAGAGGAGAACAGACAGAATCAAACGCTCACTGTGATAAACAGAAACTTCTGGCAGGTTTCTGAAGCCAATGTGGCATGTTGAATTTATTTTCTTCCAATGAATTTGGCTCTAGCATTTGAACCGTTTTGGCTATGAGCTATTATGAACCCATTCCTGAAAGCTAAGACACTCTGGAGCATAGATGTGCTCCACTCTATGATGATCACAGGCTGCGTTAGAAGGGAGTTTGGCCCCCATAAGAATATAGATCAAATACCCTGTCATAGCCCATCTAAGGATAGCATTTCCACTCCCTCTGTTAATCTTGCTCTTGTGACTGACTGGGTTCGGACCAGGTCTCCTGCATGTCATAAAACTGTGTTAGCTCACTTAGCTAAAACCTGTAGGGATAAGTTCAGGAAGTTCATGTAAAGGACAACACACTGCTTGTTTTACAAGGACCACTTCCCCCTGATTCAGTTCATACTGAGACTTGAACTCAGGACATCTGCCTTACAAACAGGCAGACTGCCCTCCTGAAGCATTGCAACCCACCGCGCTATTGAAAAAGGCCTTCTGCAACTACGCAAGGAGAGACACTTCAGGCTGATGAGTGAGTTTAACAGATCCCCCATCTGCTACACAAATACGAGTCTTCAAGATCCAGAACGGTTACTCATGTGGTTTGGTGATCCATGCTTATGTGATGAGAACCTTGCCTGAGACCTGAAGACATGTTAGTTTGACGTGTTATTTTGTGTTTGACATAGTCTAATTTCAAGCAGGAGCAGACAATGACTCCACCTTCCTAGATATACTGAACAAAAATATAAACAGAACATGTAAAGTGTTGGTTTCATGACCTGAAATATAAGATCCCAGAAATGTTCCATATGCACAAAAAGCTTATTTCTCAAAAATGTGAATGTGTTTAAATGTGTTTACATCCCTGTTAGTGAGCATTTCTCCTTTTCTAAAATAATCCATCCACCTGACAGGAGTGACATATCAATAAGCTGAATAAACAGCATGATCATTACACAGGTGCACCTTGTGCTGGGGACAATAAAATGCCACTATAAAATGTGCAGTTTTGTCACACAACACAAGGCCACATGTCTCAAGTTGAGGGAGCGTGCAATTGGCATGCTGACTGCAGGAATGTCCACCAGAGCTGTTGCCAAAGAATTGAATGTTAATTTCTCTACCATACCATACCAGAAGTCTCCAACATTATTTTAGAGAATTTAGCAGTGCGTCCAACTGGCCTTACAACCACAGACCACATGTAACCGTGCCAGTCCAGGACCTCCTCATCCGGCTTCTTCAGTACATCTTTGTTAAACAACTTTGTTGCTAGGCAATTGGAAGGACATAAGTATCGGCCGAATATTTACATTCACGTTTGATATTTTAGTCATTTAGCAGACGCTCTTATCCAGAACAACCACATATCACAGGCATAGAAAGTACATTTTTCCTCAATAAAGTAGCGTCAGAGCTAGAAAGGAGGGGTGGTGGGGGTCAAGTGCAAGTTCTGGTTCCTAGATCTTTAAAATACATTTTATGGGGGGTGGGGTGGGGGGGGGTCGAGGTGAGGATGAGGATTATTTAAGATACTGTTTGAAGACGTAGGGTTTCAGATGTTTTCGGAATATGGGCAGGACGCTGCTGTCCTAGCTTCAGGGGGAAGTTGATTCCACCATTGGGGTGCCAGGACAGAGAAAAGCTTGGACTGAGCTGAGCTGAACGGGAGGGCCAAGAGACCTGAGGTGGCAGAACGGAGTGCTCCGATTGGAGTGTAGGGTTTGAGCATAGCCTGAGGGCAGGTAGGGGCAGTTCCTCTTACTGTTCCACAGGTAAGCACCATGGTCTTGTAGTGGATCCGAGCTTCAACTGGAAGCAAGTTGAGTGTGCGGAGGAGCGGGGGGACATGAGAGAACTTGGGAAGGTTGAAAATCAGGCAGACTGCAGCATTCTGGATGAGTTGCAGGGGCTTGATGGCACAAGCGGGGAGCCCAGCCAACAGCGAGTTGCAGTAGTCCAGGCGGGAGAGGACAAGTGCATGGATTCAGACCTGCACCACTTCCTGTGTGAGGTTGGGGTCCTACTCTACGGATGTGGTAGAGCATGTCACTGCTTTGATGTTTGCAGAGAACAACAGGGTGTGGCCCAGGGTCACGCCAATCTTCTTTGCACTCTGGCAAGTCGACAGTGTGGAGTTGTCAACCGTGATGGAGAGATATTCTGCCCGCTCAAAGAACAGCTCCGTCTTGTGAGGATATGACGGCATGTGAGGATATGACGGAAAAGAGTGACTTGGTGTACAGAGAGAAGAGGAGAGGGCATAGGGTTGGCTTCAGTGTATCTTTACTCCGTCAAAGCCGTTGAGTTATATGCAGTATTCATGTCTATGTGAACGTATTTGTCTTGTTAATGCAGTGAACCATTGATCCACTCTCTATGAAATACGCAAGATGCACCTTTGGCGTAAAGGTACAAAACGGTGTGGAAAGGATCGAGGCCATTTCTCCTGAGAATCAATTATTCCAAATCAAATCAAATTGTATTGGTCACACACATATTTAGCGGATGTTATTGTGGGTGTAGCGAAATGCTTGTGTTCCTAGCTCCAACAGTGCAGTAGTATCTAACAATTCACAACAATACACAGAAATCTAAAAGTAAAAGAACTGAGAAATATATAAATATTAGGACGAGGAATGTCGGAGTGGCATTGACTAAAATACAGTAGAATAGAATACAGTATATACAATTGAAGTCGGAAGTTTACATACACCTAGGTTGGAGTCATTAAAACTCATTTTTCAACCACTCCACAAATGTCTTGAAAACAAACTATAGTTTTGGCAAGTCGGTTAGGACATCTACATCTACATGACACAAGTAATTTTTCCAACAATTGTTTACAGACAGATTATTTCACTTATAATTCACTGTATCACAATTCCAGTGGGTCAGAGGTTTACATACATTAAGTTGACTGTGCCTTTAAACAGCTTGGAAAATTCCAGAAAATTATGTCATGGCGTTGAAAGCTTCTGATAGGGTAATTGACATCATTTGAGTCAATTGGAGGTGTACCTGTGGATGTATTTCAAGGCCTACCTTCAAACTCAGTGCCTCTTTGCTTGACATCATGGGAAAATCAAAAGAAATCAGCCAAGACCTCAGAAAAAAAATTGTAGACCTCCACAAGTCTGGTTCATCCTTGGGAGCAATTTCCAAACACCTGAAGGTACCACGTTCATCTTTACAAACAATAGCATGCAAGTATATACACCATGGGACCACACAGCCGTCATACCGCTCAGGAAGAAGACACGTTCTGTCTCCTAGAGATGAACGTACTTTGGTGCAAAAAGTGCAAATCAATCCCAGAGCAACAGCAAAGGACCCCGTGAAGATGCTGGAGGAAACAGGTATCAAAGTACCTATATCCACAGTAAAACGAGTCCTATATCGACATAACCTGAAAGGCCGCTCAGCAAGGAAGAAGCCACTGCTCCAAAACCACCATACAAAAGCCAGACTACGGTTTGCAACTGCACATCGGGACAAAGAACATTGTTTTTGGAGAAACGTCCTCTGGTCTGATGAAACAAAAATAGAACTGTTTGTCCATAATGACCATCATTATGTTTGGAAGAAAAGGGGGGATGCTTGCAAGCCGAAGAGCACCATCTCAACCGTGAAGCACGGGGGTGGCAGCATCATGTTGTGGGGGTGCTTTGCTGCAGTAGGGACTGGTGCACTTCACAAAATAGATGGCATCATAAGGAAAGAAAATTATGTGGATATATTGAAGCAACATCTCAAGACATCAGTCAGGAAGTTAAAGCTTGGTTGCAAATGGGTCTTCCAAATGGACAATGACCACAAGCATACTTCCAAAGTTGTGGCAAAATGGCTTAAGGACAACAAAGTCAAGGTATTGGAGTGGCCATCACAAAGCCCTGACCACAATCCTTTAGAACATTTGTGGGCAGAACTGAAAAAGCGTGTGCGAGCAAGGAGGCCTACAAACCTGGCTCAGTTACACCAGCTCTGTCAGGAGGAATGGGCCAAAATTTACCCAACTTATTGTGGAAGCTTGTGGAAGGCTACCCGAAACATTTGACCCAAGTTAAACAATTTATAGGCAATGCTACCAAATGCTAATTGAGTGCATGTCATCTTCTGACCCACTGGGAATGTGATGAAATTTATAAAAGCTGAAATAAATCATTCTCTCTACTGTTATTCTGACATTTCACATTCTTAAAATAAAGTGGTGATCCTAACTGACCTAAGATGGAATTTCTACTAGGATTAAATGTTAGGAATTGTGAAAAACTGAGTTCAAATGTTTTTGGCTAAGGTGTATGTAAACTTCCGACTTCAACTGTAATCCTCTTGTCCAGATGGGATAAGGCAATGTGCAGTGCGATGGAGATTGAATCGTCTGTGGGTCTATTGGTGCGGTAAGTAAATTGACGTTGGTCTAGGGTGTCAAGTGAGGTAGAGGCGACATGATCCTTAACTAGCCTCTCAAAGCACTTCATGATGACAGAAGTGAGGGCTATGGGGCGATAGTAATTTAGTTCAGTTACCTTTGCTTTCTTGGGTACAGGAGATGTTCTTTCTTATCATATTCTGCTATGAATAATGCAGTCTACTTTGCATCTCTGCTGCCCATAAATATTTACTAGTCCTTGAAATTGATTATGATCAGGTATTCATATGCAAAGGATGAGATCACCAGGTTGGTAGGGGGACTTAATGGTAATACCATAGTACACCAGTAGGTGGTGGTACAACACTTCCACACAATTCAATCCCCCACAAGAGGGTTTGGGCCAATTCCATTTCAACACAGTTTCAGGTAATGAATGAAAATTCGCATCATGGTATGAAGATACTGACAATTGTTTTCAATTATGATTTGTATTTTGTTGAAAAAGGATATCCCTCATTACTTACAGTAATATAGTATGGTAATATAGTGTAAACATATGCATGAAAATGCATAAAGTTGATCTCTTAGGGCACAGGTGTCAAACTCATTCCACGGGGGGCCGAGTGTCTGCGGGTTTTCGCTCCTCCCTTGTACTTGATTGATGAATTAACATCACTAATTAGTTAGGAACTCCCCACACCTGGTTGTCTAGGGCTTTATTGAAAGGAAAAACCAAAAACCTGCAGACACAAGGCCCTCTGTGGAATGAGTTTGACACCCCTGTCTTAGGGATAGTTGGAGATTGATTGATGTAATTCCTCTTTAACGCATGTGGCTCATGTTACTACAGCCCAGCTTCATAATATTGATTTTTGAAGATCACCACTATATTTCTTCTGAGTCAATTAACAACAGCCAAGATAAGTACAAAATCCTTTTATCCTATGTACCTTTAACATTTTTAAGGGAACTATCCCTTTAAGACTGTAGCTTCCCTGTATGTGAGTGTATTAAGATGTCCTGCTAAGAGGTCTGGAACTTTATGGGCACAGGTGGAAGTGCACTCCCCCTGGAAACAAGTTGGCTGTTACAAGCCCCACTGCCGGTTCCCCTTCAGTCACTAGTACACTAGCTTTTCCTGTCAGGAACTAAGAACATAGGACAGTATATCATTTTGTTGAGGAAAGATAAAAGGGTAATCTCAAAACCCCCCCTAAACTCACCATCCATCTAATTTAGAGAATTACAGAAATACAATTAGCATCAAGGATATCGTCAATAAGATGTGACAATGACAGTAAATAAAACAAAATACATGTTTTTTTATTGTTACACTTTTTATTAATTATATTTTATATAGGAACAATTGGAGTCCAGATATAATTTTGATTTAGATATAATAGTGTGTGTGGTGTTCCCCCTCACATAGGGAAGAGCAGGACACCACTGAATATGTTGTGTTTATCACTATTATATTTAGAGGGGAGGTGCATGGAGACCAAGTCCTCATCCTCCAGCTCTAGTCTCTCCATTGGATACGTTCTCAGCATTTCCGTGATCATTGTGCTGTTCTGGCCTCATTATACCCTGGTCATTCTTGAACAAGGGTACGACCACATACTGCGATGAGCTGTTGTCCATGGCACTGAATCTGAACCAGTAGACTTCTCTCACTGGTGCTGTGAAGATAATGTACCTGCATCAGATGAAAAACAGAGAGCGATACACTGTACGTCTATCATAGACACTGGAGCAGCCTGTTAGTGATATTGGACTCATTGCCTATAGCTGGTGTTGGCAATTTATGTTATTCTTCAATAACACGAACTCCAAAGCAAATCAGGGGGAGGAAAATAGGTTTATTCAAAGAGGACAAATCATACGGGGAGGTAGATGGTCATTCTCCCCTGTCCTCAGTGATGCTCTCTAGTGATTCTGTCACGCCCTGGCCTTAGTTTGACATGGGGGATGTATGTGTTTTGTATTGTCTAGGGTTTTTTGTATGTTTATGGGGCAGTGTTTAGTCTAGGTGTATGTATGTCTATGGTTGCCTAGATTGGTTCTCAATTAGAGACAGCTGTCTATCGTTGTCTCTGATTGGGAGCCATATTTAGGCAGCCATAGTCATTAGGTAGTTTGTGGGTGATTGTCTATGTCTATGTGTAAGTTGCCTGTGTCTGCACTCATTGTTTATATAGCTTCACGGTTCGTTGTTTCGTTTAGTTTGTCAGTGTCGTTTCGTCTTCAAATAGAGAGAAGATGTATTGTTATCACGCTGTGCCTTGGTCCTCCTCACTTAAATGTTACGACGAACGTGACAGATTCTCTCCTGTGGTTCTCTCCAGCGGTTCTCTCCCCAGAACAAAGGGACAGCATGCAGTTTTATAACCCAGCCCTAGCCTGTTGTTGACCAATTAGAATTCCTTGCAATAAAACTAGCCAATGACCAAGTAACAAGTATCCTATTTCAGAAGACATATTCCTTCCATGTCTCTGAACCATTCATTAATAATTCCCTATTACAGAAAAAACACAATTTCCCTTAATCGTTATTACTCTATGGACTTCTCGTCCTTTTGACCTCTCGTCCTCTGTCTCTGCGCTGTGTATTTATCTTCGACATATTCTTACACTGGCCTCTGTGGACACATGTGGTTTATTTTGTAGATTGGTATGTGAGCAGTACGTGAAATTGGGCTGTAGGCGTGGATAGTGTTGGTGATGACTTTGGGGTAGACCACAGTGGTTATTGAAGGGTCCCACTATTTGACCTAAACCAGCAGAGAATGCCACCTTTGGTCTCGCTGTGAATACAGGGGAAGGACACAGATGTTTGATATTATGCACACTGTTGTACGGACACAGGTAGCCTAGCGTTTAGAGCGTTGGGCCAGTAACCGAAAGGTCACCCTGAGCAAGGCACTTAACCCTACTTTGCTCCAGGGGCGCCATACTACCACGGCTGGGGTTCGGTACTGTCACGTTCTGACCATAGTTCTTTTGTGTTTTCTTTGTTTTAGTGTTGGTCAGGACGTGAGCTGAGTGGGCATTCTATGTTGTGTGTCTAGTTTTCCTGTTTCTATGTTTGGCCTGATATGGTTCTCAATCAGAGGCAGGTGTTAGTCATTGTCTCTGATTGGGAACCATATTTAAGTAGCTTGTTTTGTGTTGGGGTTTTGTGGGTGGTTGTCTTCTGTCTTTGTGTCTATGCACCAGATAGGACTGTTCGGTTTTTCACATTTGTTGTTTTGTATTTTGTAGTGTTCACGTTTTTTGTCGTTATTAAACATGATGAACACTAACCACGCTGCGCTTTGGTCCGATCCCTGCTACACCTCCTCTTCAGACGAAGAGGAGGAAATCTGCCGTTACACCCAGTGTCTGTTGGAAAGCAGACTGAACCAGGTTTTCTCTAGGATTTTGCCTGTGCTTAGCTCTATTCCATTTATTTTTATCCTGAAAAACTCCCTAGTCCTTGCCAATGACAAACATACCCATAACATGATACAGCCACCCCCATGCTTGAAAAAATTAAGAGTGGCACTCAGTGATGTGCTGTGTTGGATTTGCCCCAAACATAACACTTTGTATTCAGGACATAAAGTTCATTTCTTTGCCACATTTTTTGCAGTTTTACTTTAGTGCCTTGCTGCAAACAGGATGCTTGTTTTGGAATATTTCCTTCTTTTCACTCTGTCATTTAGGTTAGTATGGTGGAGTAACTACAATGTTGTTGATCCATCCTCAGTTTTCTCCTATCAAAGCAATTCAACTCTATAACTGTTTTAAAGTCACCATTGGCATCATGGTGAAATCCCTGAATGGTTTCCTTCCTCTCCGGCAACTGAGTTAGGAAGGACGCCTGTATCTTTATAGTGACTGGGTGTATTGATACACCATCCAAAGTGTAATTAATAACGTCACCATGCTCAAAGGGATATTCAATATCTGCTTTTTTATGTTTACCAATCTACCAATAGGTCCCGTTTTTTGCAAGGCATTGGAAAATCTCCCTGGTCTTTGTGGTTGAATCTGTGTTTGAAATGCACTGCTTAACTTGAGGGACCTTACAGATAATTGTATGTGGGTGCATCTGTACGTGTTTTGTTGCCTGACAGTAGTGCAACAACAACCCAACCAATCTATTGGTCCACAGAAAACCGGTAAATACTGGCCACATCAGTGACTGCAATTACTGTATGTAGTGACACCCAAAAAGATTCCAAGGTATACTCTGTTTGGCCTGAAATATACTTGGCATTGCTGGATCTTTACATAATAAATGACATACTTAAACTAAGGGTCTGTGATGAAATTACAGTTTATCTAAATTTGACACACAAAAGTTAAAATTAATCTGTTTAAATCTGTTGCCTAACAAAAACAATGTAAAGAACAGCACAAAAACTAAACCTACAGAGATTTTAGGAGGAAATCTGTGCAAGATGTTATCCTGAGGGGGGAAACACACAACACTAGTCACTTTAGATTTGGTCACTGCTCTGTACAATCTCCATGCATACAATAAGTTCCAGTTATCTACAACAACAAGAATTGACCCAACTTCCACGTAAGTCAAATTTTCACTTAATCATGTGTTGATGTCAATTGAAAATTTGACTTGAGTGAGCATTAGGATTCGCCCCTTTGTGATAATGTTTAATGTCATGATCTTACACAATTCAAATGCTGTCATAATCATCTGTGGATGTTAAATGATCTAACACTGTCATGTCACATGGGATGAACAAACCAATGTTCTGGCTTGTTGTCAGGCTAATCTTAAGATTGATGATCATAACCTCAAATTGAGGTATCCTGATTGAAATGATCATCATCATATCATGAGGATGGTCATGCAGTTGTATTGACACGTCACCTATTATGACCCCTTATGACATCTGTCTGTCATGCTTATATCAATGTCAAGTCGCTTTAACAGTGGATTACGGCCAAGGACGTTTTGTAAATGCACACAAAGCCAGCCCCACATATTCATTATCCATTTTTTTCCCTATGCATCATATAATTTCAATACACATTAAATCCCCCCTGACATTATAAGGCTTTGGTGCAACACACGATCAAAGGGACAAATTTAGACAACGTGTGTTCTCCAAAGCACTGTTTTTTATTTTGGAGCCAGTCTAGGGAATTAATAGTAGCCTAAGGCAGGATATGGATAAGCTATCACATTGGGATTTACTTTTGGATTCTAAAAATCAAGGGTTATCAGACTTTCCGGCAAACTAAAACACACATTTTCCAACCAGGTTCCAGATGAATTGGTCACGGTGGTTACGTCTCAAAAGGCACCCTATTCCTTACATTGTGCCCTTTTGACCAGAGCCCTATCTATTGTCTCTGGTCAAAAATGGTACACTACGAAGGAAATAGGGTGCCATTTGGAACAGTGTGACTCAGCATTTTCAAGATAATTTTAGCTTCTAATCAACCCAACAGAGCTTTTTCCAAATGGAATATCCTACAGAAAGGCAGGCTTACAGTATATTTGGCACTGGCGTAGTATCATTGCTATTTCAATTTAATGCAGTACAATATTTTTTTCCCAGGCGAGTGCGGTATGCTGTGCTGTACTGTGACGCTTGCAAAAAAAGTCTGCAGCCACGTTCCTTTGCTAAGACGGTTCATTGCGCATTCACAGTTGCCCCTCCCTCGCATGCCTGCTTCACCTGGGACTACTTCAGAGATTCCTGTTTTACTACCGTCAAAAGGCAACAATAGCCACGATGCTGTTGACAACATGACTGCAGTTGTTTATGAACCCATAACAATCTAAGCCGTGTCTAAGCTGGGGGAGGGGGTTCTACTATGCTATATGGAATTGTTTTAAGAAGGTCATGCCAAGGAACATTTAGCTATTTGATTTTGAATTTGAAGACCCGTTAAAGTATGAAAAATAAATATATCAATCTACACACAATACCCCATAATGACAAAGCAAAAACAGGTAAAAACATTTTTAAAACTGAAATATTACATTTGCATAAGTATTCAGACCATTTACTCAGCACTTTGAGAGTCTTCTTGGGTATGACGCTACAAGCTTGGCACACCTGTATTTGGGGAGTTTCTCCCATTCTTCTCTGCAGATCCTCTCAAGCTCTGTCAGGTTGGATGGAGAGCGTTGCTGCACAGCTATTTTGAAGTCTCTCCAGACATGTTCGATTGAGTTCAAGTCCGGGCTCTGGCTGGGCCACTCAAGGACATTCAGAGACTTCACCCGAAGCCACTCCTGCATTGTCTTGGCTGTGTGCTTAGGGTCATTGTCCTGTTGGAAGGTGAACCTTAACCCTAGTCTGAGGTCCTGAGTGCTCTGGAGCAGGTTCATCAAGGATCTCTCTGTACTTTACTCCGTTCATCTTTGCCTCGATCCTGACTAGTCTCCCAGTCTCTGCCGCTGAAAAATATCCCCACAGCATGATACTACCACCACCATGCTTCACCGTAGGGATGGTGCCAGGTTTCCTCCAGACGTGACGCTTGGCATTCAGGCCAAAGAGTAAAACTTTGGTTTCATCAGACCAGTGAATCTTGTTTCTCATGATCTGAGAGTCTTTAGGTGCATTTTGGCAAACTCCAAGCGGGCTGTCATGTGCCTTTTACTGAGGCTTCCGTCTGACCACTCTACCATAAAGGCTTGATTGGTGGCGTGCTGGAGAGATGGGTGTCCTTCTGGGAGGTTCTCCCATCTCCACAGAGGAACTCTAGAGCTCTGTCAAAGTGACTATCAGGTTCTGTGTCACCTCCCTGACCAAGGCCTTTCTCCCCCGATTGCTCAGTTTGACCGGGCGGCCAGCTCTAGGAAGAGACTTGGTGGTGCAAAACTTCTTCCATTTAAGAATGATGGAGGCCACTGTGTTCTTTGAGACCTTCAATGCTGCAGAATTGGTTTTGTACCCTTCCCCAGATCTGTGCCTCGAAACAATCCTGTCTCGGAGTTCCACGGACAATTCCTTCGACCTCGTGGCTTGGTTTTTGCTCTGACATGCATATATAGACAGGTGTGTGCCTTTCCAAATCATGTCCAATCAATTGAATTTACCACAGGTGGAATCCAATCAAGTTGTAGAACCATCTCAAGGATGATCAATGGAAACAGGATGTATCTGAGCTCAATTGTGAGTCTCATAGCAAAGGGTCTAAATACTTATGTAAATAAGGTATATCTTATTTTTGTTTTTAATACATTTACAAACATTTCTCAAAAGATGTTTTAGTTTTGTGATAATGGGGTGTTGTGTGTAGATTGCTGAGGATTCAAACAAAAAAATTCGAATTTTGAATAAGGCTGTAACGTAACAAAATGTGTAAAAAGTCAAGGGGTCTGAATACTTTCCGAAGGCACTATACTTCCATTCATTTTTTATTGCAATTGTTTTTATTGTTTTTTAAAAGAAGATATACAGATAGAACATAATGTAACAACATAAATAAAGCAACAAGTTGCATTGATACTATTCTATGTAACAGCTGATGGACCAAAAAATATATACAGTACCAGTCAGAAGTTTGGACACACCTACTCATTCAAGGGTTTTTCTTTATTTTTTACTATTTTCTACATTGTGGAATAACAGTGAAGACATCAAAACTATGAAATAACACAAATGGAATCATGTAGCAATCATGTAGCAACCAAAAAAAGTGTTCAACAAATCCAAACATTATTCTCATTTAGATTCTTCAAAGTAGCCATCCTTGATGACAGTATATATACATACACACATGCAGTGATCAGCATAGCATAACATACAACCTTTCAAACAGATTTTTGTGCATAGTGTGATGTGCCACAATACACAATAGCCCCTTTCAAATCACCCAGATAAACCCCCTCTTATTGCTAAGATGGCAGGGCTATACAGGTCAATAATCATACCATTAACTTGTATTCCCTGTAGTGGATTTAGTTGGTATGGCATGTACTGACGTAGATTTGTATGTCCGATGTCTACGGGCTATACTGAGTTACATGATAACGGAGGTGAATTACAAATGCGAAGTAAACCAATGAAAGTAGAGATCCCACGATCTCCAATGATAGCTTAGATGTATAACTACAAACTATGGTGGAGAAAGATAACTGCTATTGCTGCGTTGTGCTTCTACCATGGATTAACAACATGGGTTAGCATCAAGGCTAGCTCAAACAGAAGCAAAAACTAGCAGTAAACCAAAACAGGGAAATCCTTTGCTTTAAATTATAAGTAAACTAATGGTTGCCTCAAACAATGAGAGCTAAACATAGACATATCTGATATAGGCAGAAAGCTTCAATTCTTGTTAATCTAACTGCACTGTCCAATTTACAGTATATATTACAGTGAAAGAATAGCATGCTATTATTTGAGGAGAGTGCACAGTTTTGATCATGAAGTTATTTATAAACAAATTATGCACATTTGGGCACTCTTGATACAAAATTAACAGAAATGCAATTGTTCATTGGATCGTCTAAAACTTTGCACATACACTACTGTGCTGGAATAATACATTATGGCCTTTCTCTTGCCTGAACGTTTTTTTTCTTCTTTGTATTATCTTTTACCAGATCTATTGTGTTATATTCTCCTACACTCCTTTCACATTTCCACAAACCTCAAAGTGTTTCCTTTCAAACAGTACCAATAATATGCATATCCTTGCTTCAGGGCCTGAGCTACAGGCAGTTAGATTTGGGCATGTCATTTTAGGTGAAAATTGAGGGGAAAAAAGGGGCAGATCCGTAAGAGTTTTACAAATCAACAAAAGTAACGTCCATGCAGCTGGATGGACCAGTTCAGTCCTTAAACTGGCAAGCAAAACACTAGCCTTCAGATACCCACATGGTTTGTTAGGCTATCGTTTTACCCAAAGTTGGAAAGAGAGAATGGAATTACTGTTGTGTTCGATCTTCACTTGCATGTCAAATTCTTCAGAATTAAATCCTTAGCTGGCACTGGTTCTGAGAAGCTTTTTAAGAACACCATCTGGGGTTGTTATCTTCAAATCCGCAGGGTACCATAGGCCATAACGGATTCCCTCACCTCCCTGAAGGCAGCTCTCTGCTTGGTAACCGCCTGAGTGTAGTCAGGGTAGATTCGGGTCTGGTCTCTAAGCGGGATATCACCTGTTGGCCTCGGCTGCTTTGAAGAGGATTGCTTCTTTCTGTTGTTAGAAGTGGCCTCTTATCACGAGAGCGATGTGCGCGGTCTAGCAGCGGGGGTTTGTCCAGGCTGAGTGTCAGCTGTAGCATCTCTGCGATCAACTCTGTAGTGCACTTGCCATCCTCCTGTCTATCTCTCACACCCGTCATGCATAAATTCGAACGATGGACTCTAGACTCCAAATGTAGATTTTTCTAAGTTCCTTGATTTCCTTTTTAATTTGGAGAACATTCCTTTCCAGTGTGGTGATTGAGTCAAAGTGGCCATTAGCTGCCATCTCCAGGCTGGTCGTGCAGATGTCCAGTGTCTCATGGTTGGATCTAGCCTGTTCAGTGGCAGTTTTCAGCTCCTCTCTCAGCTGGCTAACCTGGTTTTGTAGCTCTGCTGACTGCATCTCTGCCTATTCGTCCATTTTGTCAATTAATTCCTGCTTCATTTCAATTAATGCCTGTAGAACAGCTTCTTGTCCAGTCGCCTCGACTGTGCATTGTTCAGCCATCGGTGTAGCCTCATGGTCCTTGGCTAGGCTAGCTGGTCTGTTAGCATTAGGCTGATTCTTGCGGTTGGTGCCTGACATCGTCAACAAAAAATGACAAAAACGTGACAGTAAGCCTTAAAATTGAATCTCACGTTTTAGAGTGGTATTTTGATCAAAATTGCAATCTGCCCACATGTTTTGGAACAAACTAATCAAATACTTAAACGTTCTGGCGAGGAGCTCAGAAAAGTACGTCCTCACATGGTGCCGCTCCAAGCACTCCCCATAATAAATTTTAAAAAATGGTGCTGGGGACCTTCAGCCAAGTCTTGTGAGGCCTGTTGGCATTCTATAGCAAAATAAGTCTCACATTTCCACAGAGGTGTCATTTTAGTGTGTAGCCGAAACTTTTCGGATGCTACAGACAGAAGTTGGCAGATCGGCTGTACCAACTTCAGACGAGTCCCAAGACGCTTATGGGGGTCGTAGAGCAAAACACCATTGTGTTTGTGAGAGACTCATCTTTCCATAGAGGGGTCAAACCATTCGGAAGTTACAGACAATTTTGTGAGAAGACCGATTTTCGGGATGTCTCAGGGTTTGACAAACACCGCTCTAGCTCAATTCGCGGAATTTTCGCAGACGCAGGCGGTGATTCCACTTCCGGCGTTTATGTTGACAGTTGGGACACTTCGGCTATGAACAGAGCGTGACCCGGCAGGATAATCCCATTCATTATTGTGTCATCTAGCATTGGCAGAGGAACGCGCCCTCCATCTGTAGATAATTGCCAACAAACTTTGTGCTTTTTGTCAGTCTGTAAGAGAGATTGTAACATTAATGATTTACCGTTGCTGCAGGACAGGCTATTTGAAAAGTAACTTATTAACAAATGTATCTGCAGATACATATACCGAACACATATACAGTATGTGTATCCTACACTCAGTGGCCAGTTTATTAGGTACACCACCTTGTTCACGAAAACAGACAGTGAGTCACGTGGCCGTGGCTTACTATATAAAGCAGGCAGACAGGGATCGAGGCATTTAGTTACGGTTGGATTGAACGTTAGAATGGGCAAACCAGTGCCAGGCGCGCCAGTTCCAGTATCTCAGAAATGGCCGGCCTCCTGAGCTTTTCACGCACAACAGTGTCTACCAAGAATGGTGCGATAAACAAAAAACATCCAGTCAGGGGCAGTTCTGTGGGCAAAAACAGCTTTTTGATGAGAGAGGTTGAAGGACAATGGCAGAAATCGTGCAAGCCAACAGACGGGCCACAAACTGGCAAACAGTGGTGTGAAGAACGACATCTCGGAACGCTTAACTTGCCGGTCCTTGTCACAGATGGGCTATTGCAGCAGACGACCACACCGGGTTCCACTCCTATTAGCTAAAAACAAGAAGAAATGGCTCTAGTGGGCACGCTATCACCAACACTGGATAATTGAGGAGTGGAAAAATAAATTCTGGTCTGACGAATCCCAGTTCCTGTTGCATCATGCTGACGGTAGAGTCAGGATTTGGCAGAAGCAGCATGAGTCCATGACTCCATCCTGCCTGGTGTCAACGGTACAGGCTGGTGGCGGTGGTGTAATGGTGTGGGGAGGTTTTCCTGGCACACGTTAAGTCCCTTGATACCAATTGAGCAACATTTGAATGCCGCACCTTGTGGAATCCATGCCTCGAAGAATTCAGGCTGTTGTGGAGGCAAAGGGGGGTCCGACCTGGTACTAGATGAGTGTACATACAGTAATAAAATGTGTTCATCATAGAGAGAAAGCGAGTAAATTAGTTTATGAATCCTATGCTGGATGTCTCCACAAATCCAATGTACAACAATTCACACAACAGGAAATGCTTCTCTCTCACTGTTGTGTGTGTAAATGGGTTTTCACAGTGTGACACCTTGACGAGTTCATTTGCGTTAAGGTTACAACTGAAAGGAATTTAAGTAAAGTGAAAAATAAAGCAAGTGCGGCACTGTGTGTCGGTTGATAAATGTTCAGTATATTTCTCCCACCTACTACTTCGGATAGCGAATGGCAAGGACAGTATACAATGCTGTTCTGAGAATTCGACTCACTATGGATGGACCTATTGTACTGAATCATCTATAGGCAAGAGCTCTACAGACAACAATCCCCTCTATAGACAACCAATGATTGTGTACATTAGCTTTAACAATCTGCATAATACTTAATTTCTAATGCATTGTAATTCAGTTATAATGCATTGTAAGTATGTTGTAATTTTTATTCTGATTTATAACAGCCATGTTGAGTTAGTTGAAAAGGCTCATACATGCTTATAACTAGTAATAAATCATTATACCTGTTGACTTTCGGTAAATTGTTACTCTAATCTGTAACACTGTCTTATCTGCAATACCCAAGAGAATGAACACTGTACAGCAGCTTATTAACTAATGCAACACAAGCCCAATGTATTAAGCATACGGTTTAAAATAATAATGAACCAAGCAATAAGTACACTACTGGAATATTGGAATCTTTCACAACCTAATAAAAACATTATTCTCTGGATTCCCTAAACTCTAAAAGCAGTGTTGTCAAAGAATAATGTATTATTCCACGGTGCATTGGTATTTATGTTACCGAGCATTTTCTGTAGAGCAGAACTTCCTCTAGTAATTCAAAGGCGAGAAGAGAGAATAAGATAAATCGTTGAGATATAAATCAAGATTATTTAGTAGGATACGAACACAGTGAAGACTAGAGACAAAGGGCCTATTCAGACGAATCTTTCTGATTCTGGTGAATTCCTTTAGTGGTGAATCTTAAAGTAACTACCCAGTGTTTCCAGATTTCAATGAAATATGACCTATAATTACTTGCAATATGAGTTAAATAGTTTTCCTTCCAAAAAATGGTAATTAAGTATGTAAAAAGTAGCTTTTCTGTGTTGAATGGTGTGGACATACCCCAACAACAGAATGGTGTGGGTGTATAACGGTCATTAAAAATATTAACGCAAGTACACTGCTGATTGGTCAGCTCATCCTCCTCAGAGAGATGACGTTATGTTCTGTGAGGAAAGAGCAAGCATTTTTTAAGCGGTCTGTTTGAGATACAGGTTTGAGGTGGGGTTTTTTTAAAGTATTTTTTTCTCCAATTTATACTTAGGCCACAAATACAATTATTGGACAAGTCAACAACATTATTTGGATATGATTAACAGAATAAATATGAACTTTTTAAAGTTAGATTTTCACTGGTCAATTACTTTACCTTCCACTTAAGTCCAATTTTTATATAGTTATGCATTGATGTCGAAGTAAGACTAAGTTAAAAGTTTGACTTTAGTGGAAGTTAGGATTCACACCTATGTTTGCATGTGTCACCTTTTATAGCTGTCTTTATTTCTACTTCACTTTATTTGTTTTACCTTTGTTCTTCTCTTCCTTCATGTTCTATTCCTTTGAAGTTGTATTCCCTCTGTCTTGAAAATAAACTGTGCACCACTGCCCATTCTATGTAAAATGTATGTATCTGGATTTAAATGTAAAGAAATCGATTTAAAAGTAAAACCACTTCGGAGATTCAGGGCCTGCACTGACTAAAATGTATGAGAGCTCATCGACTTTTCCCCCTGTCCATGTAATGTTATTAATTGTGATCTAAAAGACAAAACTGATCTTAAGTAAGCACTCCTACTCTGAGACACTTTATGAATATGGTCCCAGATTTCTTACAGCCTAGCCAATGTGGCAACAGTGTGACACATACAGTAAGACCACTCTTTCCTCAAGATGGTAATGTTATTCACAGGCCGCCTAATTATTGTGGCCGCATCTTGTGTGTGTGTGTGTGTGTGTGTGTGTGCTGCGTCTCAGCCACAGACGGGGAGGAACAGGAGGCGCTAACACATGACTGGCCCTCATCTACATCTAATGTCCTTGCTATCCACTGCATATTCATTCAAGCGGCATACTGTATGGTTCTGGAGTAGGTTCATTTCCAAACCAAATTTCAATCACGAGGCAACTGTTTTCAGTGTGCAACATCTGTGGATGTGCCATTATGTTGCCAGATTTGAAAAACAAATACATGTGTAGCTTAATATTCATAGAAAAGGGATAACTCAAGCAAACCAAAAATATTAAAAAGAGAACAATGACATACTTTGTTTTATTCATCTTGATGAGTTGTGTGAATAAATGTATTGGGTTGCAAAATGCTGCTCTTGACAGGTGATCTCGACGGTTGGCTAGGACTCAAAATACACAATCCAAGCAGACAAATTCAACTGTTGTGGTGCAAATGATTGACAATGAAAGTCTGTTGAATGCAGTATAGAAGCACAGAAATCCCTCTTACGATTGTGGAGGAATAACCTATTACAGTATGTAGAGAAAATGTAAGTCATAACTACAATGCCTTCAGAAAGCATTCACACCCTTTGACTTATTCCACATTTTGTTGTGTTACAGCCTGAATTCAAAATTGATTAAATATACAGTACCAGTCAAAAGTTTGGACACACCTACTCTTTTTTTCTTAATTTAAAAAAACAATTTTCTACATTGTAGAATAATATGAAGACATCAAAACTATGAAATAACATATATGGAATCCAGTGTAGGCTCCTCAGAGGAGGAAGGGGAGATTTAATTAATTTATTTGCAAATTATGGTGGAAAATAAGTATTTGGTCACCTACAAACAAGCAAGATTTCTGGCTCTCACAGACCTGTAACTTCTTCTTTAAGAGGCTCCTCTGTCCTCCACGCGTTACCTGTATTAATGGCACCTGTTTGAACTTGTTATCAGTATAAAAGACACCTGTCCACAACCTCAAACAGTCACACTCCAAACTCCACTATGGCCAAGACCAAAGAGCTGTCAAAGAACACCAGAAACAAAATTGTAGACCTGCACCAGGATGGGAAGACTGAATCTGAAATAGGTAAGCAGCTTGGTTTGAAGAAATCAACTGTGGGAGCAATTATTAGGAAATGGAAGACTTACAAGACCACTGATAATCTAAAGCAAAACCTTTGAATGAGTAGGTGTGTCCAAACGTTTTACTGGTACTGTATATATTTTTCTCACCTCATCTACACACAATACCCTATAATGACAGAGTGAAAATATGTTTTTAGAAATGTTTGCATTTATTAATTTATTGAAAATGAAATACAGAAATATCTTGTTTACATAAGTATTCATTCCCCTGAGTCAATACTTTGTAGAATCACATATGGCAGCAATAACAGCTGTGAGTCTTTCTAGGTAAGTCTCTAAGAACTTTCCACACTTGAATTGTGCAACGTTTGCCCATTATTATTTTTTTAATTCATCAAGCTCTGTCAAATTGGATGTTGACCATTGCTAACCATTTTCAGGTCTTGCCATAGATTTTCCAGTACATTTAAGTCAAAACTGTAACTCGGCCACTCAGGAACATTCAATGTCTTCTTGGTAAGCAACTCCAGTGTAGATTTGGCCTTGTGTTTAAGGTTATTGTCCTGCTGAAAGGTGAATTAATCTCCCAGTATATGGTGGAAAGCAGACTTAACCAAGTTTTCCTCTAGGATTTCCCCTGTGCTTAGCTCCATTCCGTAAATGTTTTATCCTGAAAAACTACCCAGTCCATAACGATTACAAGCATACCCATAACACGATGTAGCCACCACTATGCTTGAAAATATGGATAGTTGTACTCAGTAATGTGTTGTATTGGATTTTCCCCAAACATAACACTTTGTATTCAGGACAGAAAGTGAATTGCTTTGCCACATTTTTTGCAGTTTTACTTTAGTGCCTTGTAAATAGGATGCATGTTTTGGAATATTTTTATTCAGTACAGGCTTCCTTCTTTCCACTTTTTCATTTAGGTTAATATTGTGGAGTAACTACAATGTTGTTGATCCATCCTCAGTTTTCTCCTATCACAGCAATTAAACTCCATAACTGTTTTAAAGTCACAATTGGCCTCATGGTGATATCCCTGAGCAGTTTCCTTCCTCTTCGGCAACTAAGTTAGGAAGGACGCATGTAGCTTTGCAGTGATTGGGAGTATTGATACACCATCCAAAGTCTAACTAATAACTTCACCATGTTAAAAGGGATATTCAATGCCTGTGCTTTTTTTTTTTTACCCATCTACCAATAGGTGCTCTTTGCGAGGCATTGGAAAATCTCCCTGGTGTTTGTGGTTGAATCTTTGTTTGAAATTCACTGCTCGACTGAGGGACCTTACAGATAATTGTATGTGTGGAATACGGAGATGAGGCAGTCATTAAAAAATCAGGTTAAACCCTGTTATTGCAGGGTCCATACAACGTATTGTGACTTGTTAAGCAGGGCCTTTTGTCCGGGCCTCTGGCAGTCTCTATGGGGGTGCCACAGGGTTCAATTCTTGGACCGACTCTCTTCTCTGTATACATCAATGATTTCGCTCTTGCTGCTGGGGAGTCTCTGATCCACCTCTACGCAGACGACACCATTCTGTATACTTCTGGCACTTCTGACACTGTGTCAACAACCCACGAGACGAGCTTCAATGCCATACAACTCTCCTTCCGTGGCCTCCAACTGCTCTTAAATACAAGTAAAACTAAATGCATGCTCTTCAACCGATCGCTGCCTGCACATGCCCACCCATCCAACATCACTACTCTGGACGGTTCTGACTTAGAATATGCGGACAACTACAAATACCTAGGTGTCTGGTTAGACTGTAAACTCTCCTTCCAGACTCACATCAAACATCTCCAATCCAAAGTTAAATCTAGAATTGGCTTCCTATTTTGCAACAAAGCATCCTTCACGCATGCTGCCAAACATACCCTTGTAAAACTGACCATCCTACCGATACTTCGGCGAGTATCGGCTATTGGGTAGCCTCCAATACCCTACTCAATAAATTGGATGCAGTCTATCACAGTGCCATCCATTTTGTCACCAAAGCCCCATATACTACCCACCCCTGCAACCTGTACGCTCTCGTTGGCTGGCCCTCGCTTCATTCAGCCAGCAGCATATCCCCCTGCATACCACTGCTGGCTTGCTTCTGAAGCTAAGCAGGGTTGGTCCTGGTCAGTCCCTGGAAGTGGGAGACCAGATGCTGCTGGAAGTGGTGTTGGAGGGCCAGTAGGAGGCACTCTTTCCTCTGGTCTAAACAAAGATCCCAATTCCCCAGGGCAGTGATTGGGGACACTGCTCTGTGTAGGGTGCCGTCTTTCAGATGGGACGTTAAACGGGTGTCCTGACTCTGAGGTCATTAAAGATTCCATGGCACTTATCGTAAGAGTAGGGGTGTTACCCCCGGTGTCCTGGCTAAATTCCCAATCTGGCCCTCAACCATCACGGTCACCTAATAATCCCCAGTTTACAATTGGCTCATTCATCCCCCTCCTCTCCCCTGTAACTATTCCCCAGGTTGTTGCTGCAAATGAGAACGTGTTCAGTCAACTTACCTGGTAAAATAACGGATAAATAAAATACTTCCAGTTCCTTCCAGTTCTCTGCTGCCAATGACAGGAATGAACTACAAAAATCTCTGAAACTGGAAACACTTATCTCCCTCCCTAGCTTTGAGCAACAGCTGTCAGAGCAGCTCACAGATTACTGCACCTGTACATAGCCCATCTATAATTTAGCCCAAACAACTACCTCTCCCCCCTACTGTATTTATTTATTTTGCTCCTTTGCACCCCATTATTTCTATCTCTACTTTGCACATTCTTCCACTGCAAACCAACTATTCCAGTGTTTTACTTGCTATATTCTATTTACTTCGCCACCATGGCCTTTTTTTGCCTTTACCTCCCTTATCTCACCTCATTTGCTCACATTGTATATACTTATTTTTTCTACTGTATTATTGACTGTATGTTTGTTTTACTCCATGTGTAACTCTGTGTTATGTGTCGAACTGCTTTGCTTTATCTTTGGCCAGGTCGCAATTGTGAATGAGAACTTGTTCTCAACTTGCCTACCTGGTTAAATAAAGGTGAAATAAAATAAATTAAAAAAGCACATTTTATTCCTGAAATGATTTAGGCTTGCCGTAACAAAGGGGTTGAATACTTATTGACTGAAGACATTTCAGATTTTCATTTTTTATACATTTGTAAAAATGTAGAAAATTCCACTTTGACATTATGGAGTATTGTGTGTAGGGGAGAGACAAAAAAGCTCAAATGTAATCCATTTTAAAATTCAGGCTGAACCACAAAGGCACTGTACAGTACACTCAGGTTATTATGAAGTAATTGTGGAGCAACTTCATGATAATGAAGGGAAACATGCATTCTAAATGCTCCATAGATTTCTAACATTAGCTAATTTCATACGGTACGCACGCACACACATGTTTGATTAGATATAAGGTGTAGACATACTCCAGATACGCAAGTTCTCAATTTCATATACAGAGCTAGGATATTCTGTATAATGGGACAGTTTCTACATGCATCCAATCCGGACTTCACTGCAACCGTATGAGTCCGGGAAGATATCTGGGGTAAGATATGTTCAAGACCTGCTTAGATTTTTGTAGAATATTCTGATTCCGGAAAGGTTGTGTCAACATTCTGACATACTGTATCAAAGCCTTTATACTTATGTAGTAACAAATCCACATATTTTCAGAAATGTCTCATATCTGTAGGCATTACCTGATCATTTATGTATCCATAAAAAAATATATATTTTCAATAGATATCCTTACATATGTAATATTCATCGTCGTACGTCTGATCGAAAATGGGCTAAATTCGACTCATGAAATGTCACGCTGTTCGTAATAATGGTCGGACCAAGGCGCAGCATGCGTAGAGTTCCACATGTTCAATTATTGAAACTCACCAAAACAATACAGAAACAAACGAAACGTGAAGTAATGGAGTGCTAACAGGCACTACACAAACACAATATCTCATAACCCACAGGTGGAAAAAATGCATCTTAAGTTGTTTGTGTATGATTCCCAATTAGAGGCGGCTGGTAATCGTTGTCTCTAATTGGGAATCATACACAAACACCAACATAGAAAATAAAACCTAGAACCCCACATAGAAATAATAAACTAGACTAAAAAACCCTAGTCACGCCCTGACCTACTCTACCATAGAAAATACAGACTTTCTATGGTCAGGACGTGACATGAAATGCCCAGCGGCCAAATTATTTGACCTGTTCAGGCGTCTAAAATGATCCTGCTTCTTCACGAAGATGACATATCTTGAGCATACATTTGCACCATATTCACGGAAATGCAACCATCGTCATAATTAATCCAAGTTGCTATTTCTGAAGCACACCTCTGCTATTTCTGTTTTAAAAAGTCACAACACATTCTTCCTGTAAAGATGGAAACGTATGCCAATCTTTGCTAAAAACATATTTTATTTATTTAAAAACTTGGAGGACAGAGTGATAAAAGCAACATAATATTCAGTGCCGTCTAATTTGAATGAAGCCTGTTTCTTTGGGATGTTTTCTGTCCTCAGATATGGAAAGCTAAGGAATCCTGTTTGCAGACGAAGAGAGAGGTCCCAAGGAATGTCTTGAGAGACTAAGGGTATATCCTATATGTGTAGGCCTACATATGTTAGCAAATGTTGTATACAAAAAAAAATACAAACATCACACAGACTGGAGCAGGCTGGTTATGCAGGGTTCTGTTTAGCAAATCTGATGAATGAATGTGCGATTGCTGGGCTGGAATAGAAGTCTGCTCACCCAGTAGATCAGGGATCAGTGGAGCAAGGCCGACATATACAATTGTTTAGTGCAAATCCAACCCTTGACAATTAGGTTACAGGAGATGAGAATTACAGGTAACATTTTTAGAGGTTTGTTTTATTTTATTAATTTTATTTATGATTGCAGTTGTTCCCAATGCCGTAACCAGGGTTTGAGTTTTAGGTCCAGAAGAAAAAATGACCCCAGACATTATCTCCTTGGCTGCTGTAGGTTAATTTACCTCAGTTGACCGTTCAGTCAGTTGTAATGATGAATTGCATAAAATCATCGACTCTATTTTGACATAGCATTCACATTTGTATTCCTAGTCATTAGCAATCAAGCGCCACACAAACAGATATCAACGGAGCACACAGATGATCGTATTATCACATTCACATGAATTATTTGAATATTACGTACGATTCTGTAATAATATCAGTGATGTAGTGGTAAAAAAGGTGGGTAATAGGTCAACTATAAACTCCAGTGGGCGTTTGAGATAGGATGAACAACCACCAATATAAACAAAAACGTATTATATTTTTAGAACTGTATAGTTTGCATTTTAACTGATTTTTTTATGTATGCCTAGGCCTGTAGGGAAGGTGATGTTCATATTGAAGAAAAAAATAAAAGTTTGCTCCGAACTTGTTTGATAAGATTAGTACAGATTTTCTCAGAGGACCCCACATGGGGCCCGACCCCAAATTTGGGAACCCCTGCACTAACCTCTCTCTCTGCTTGCTTCCTCTCTCTCTGTCTCCTCTGCTTCTCCTGCATGCATTGCAGCCTGCCTCAGCCTCACCACTGAGCGCCACATCACTGTCCGTCTCAGTAGCCTACTCTCTGTAAAGCAAAGTTATGAGAATTTAGTAGCCTATTTTTTGCTCCTGCTGAGGTAGGCTCTGTTTAATGTTAGCTTCTTACGTCATTCTTCTGGCTGGCTAAGTAATACTAGCAAGAGCCCTTGAACATTACTGCAATAGAAGTCTCTGCAGACTACCCACCTGACTGACTGTAGGTATCTATAAGTGACTATTTACCAGGTGGTGGATTAGCCGTTTGAGAGTGGTGAATGTGCTGCTAAGAAGGCAAATTCGGGAGGCAAATCCACTGGACGCAGGCTATTTATTGATTCATTTAAATGTAACCTTTATTTAACTTGGCAAGTCAGTTAAGAACAAATTCTTATTTACAAACAACGAACAAACCACTATTCAGGATTCCACCCCGTTCGCAAAGAGACAGGCGTGATTAGAATTTAGTCAGATCAAGAATATAAGCGTTCGGAGCTTTGAGAAACGCTGGGAGCAATATATAGATTGCCTTTATTGTGTACAAAATATATCAGAAAAAAAATGACAGAGGTCCGGACCTTGGTGCCCTCATATATAGTTATGGCCCTGGTTGTTCCCATAGATCGAGCAACCATGTAGGCTACTGTCTATGTGTCACTGACCTTCGATAAGCGAGTAACTGGTAGGGTTGCACATTTTGGGGAATATTCAGAGGTGGAAACTTGCAGTGGGAATTAACGAGAATATATGGGAATTAATGGGAATATATGGGAATTAACGGAAATATCTGCAAATTATTATTAATGCCATTTAAATATAGATGTTTTTTGCATTGGATATATTTACCATATCATATGGAGACAAAAACAAACCTTTTACCTTATCATAAGTAGACATAAATCCTTCCAACAGAAAAAAATTATCCATCGCAACTCCCAAAAACGTTTTCAACATACATCTGTAAAATGATAGTCGAGAAACTAAAGCTTTGGTTGTCTTCCTCTCAGGCTTCCATGTCTTCTCCCTGGACCTCTTCAATGTCCACCTCTTGAACATCCGACTGAGGCCTCACCTTCACTGTCACTTTCCAAACTTGTTGAGGGTGGCTTGTTGTCAGGCTCAAAAAGCCTCATATTTGCCGGGATGGTCACCAATTTTTTAACCCTTGTATTGGTCAGCTTGTTGCGTGCTTTGGTGTGTGTTCCCAAACAAAGACCAGTTGCGCTCTGAGGCGGCTGATGTTGGTGGGATTTGGAGGATGATGGAGGCAACAGGGGAAAGAGGCTCAGATCCACAAAATCCCTTCCACCAGGTGGCTGATGAGATATGTGGGCACGACTGCCATATTGCATCTCCATCCCAAAGCCCTTGCTTGGAAGGGTACTACGCCAGACTGCCAAGAACCTTGCCCTCATCCAGGCCAAGGTGGCGAGGCACAGTAGTGATGACACCATAGGCTTTGTTGATCTCTGCACCAGACAGGATGCTACTGCCAGCATACTTGGGGTCCAACATGTACGCTGCGGCATGTATGGGCTTCAGGCAGAAGTCTTCACGCTTTTTGATGTATTTCAGAACTGCATTTTCCTCTGCTTGGAGCAACAGTGAAGCGGGCAGATTTCTTCTCTTACATCTGCAAGCAGAGTCTGAACATCAGACAGGATGGCATTGTCTCCCTCAATCTGTTCAATGTCTACTGCTATAGGTTTCAGGAGTTTCAGGCTGCTTACCACTCTCTCCGAAAATACATCATCCAGGAGGATCCTCTTGACGGGGATGTCCATATCGGCAGATTGTGATATGGCCATTTCTTGGAGAGACTCCTTCCCCTCCAGGAGACTGTCAAACATGATGACAACACCACCCCATGTACAGATACATAGTTAAGTAGTTAGATTAAACAACTGCTTTGTAAGATAAATGTTTTAAAATGAAACATGTGAATTAACACTCCTCAGTTAGCAGGCTCAAGCAATCTATAAACCACATGGTAGCAAAAACTAACTAGCAGAAATTAACAAGTTAGAAATTATTTAAACACACTTTGCTGTAGGCTACTATTTACTAGTTAACAAAAAATAATATATGTCATAAAATATATTTACCCCACCCAGTATTGTAATCAAAACTTACCAGAAAGCATGTAGTCCTTGGCTCAGACAGTGTAGTAGTGTGGGCTCAATAGCATCTCATTAGTGTGCAAGATCTTGAGAATCAGCTGTACATGTGATGGAAGAGTGCACTGCACATGTGATGGAAGAATGCACTGTGCCAGCAGAGGGTTGCAATTACATTGAATGGGGATAGTTTAACCAAAATATGCCACAAGACCTATAATTGCCTTATGTGTATCCCACAAAAAAGGTGCAATGTTATAAGCTAACTTCTTATGATCAATTTAAGCAAAATTCCCGGGCTTAACTTCCCATGGAAAAATTCCGGAAATACCAGAAAGTTTCCGACCCTTTGTAACCCTAGTAACTGGGCTAACATAGTCAACCTTTTAGGTCAATAATATGCTGTTGGTTTTATAATCGTGAGAGAAATTGAAGTAGCTAGCTACTTTTTGTCCCTCATGCTAGCCTTTAAAGCCAAATATCACTTCAGAAACGTCAAGATTTAAAAATAAATAAATATATATGTTGATATGGCTGGCATTGTGGACCATTTCTCCCCTCTTGCTGCAGCTTTAGTGCATCTAGAAATAACAGAAAGGCTGTGAAAAACAGCGTGTTGCAAACGTTCTAAAACGTTTTGTCAAAAGTGCTTTTTTGTTTTGTTAAAAAGAAATTGTCCTCATGCACTGTTGCTCCTCCGGCACTAATCTGGTTAGCATGCACCTTTGGAGCTCTGCCCAAACAAGGCATTTGATTGGTTTGACGTGTTGCGAGGTGTCACTGATTTACACTGGGTTCCGACCCCTCTTTAACTGATTTCTGCCATGGAACTTCCCCAGGCTTCCCTTTTTTGGTTTGCAATGAGGTTACCCTAACCCTAAAACTAACCCTAACTCCTAATTCTAACCCTTAACCCTGAAGCTAATTATAACCCTAATTGTAACCCAAACCCTAAACCTAACCATTAAGCCTAAAATAGCCTTTTTTCTTGTGAGGACCGGAAAAAATGTCCCCTCTTGTCAGATTTTTCCTTTTCACTATCCTTGAGGACTTCTGGTACACATACATACACACACACACACTACAAAGGATATGATACAAAGTATATGATGCCACCAAAGGTATGCTCACAGAATTAACGGAACTATGGGGCAGTTTCCTGGACCCATATTAAACCTTATCCTGGACGAAAAAGCATTTTCAATATTCTCCATTGAGTTTGCTTTTTAGTTCAAGACCAGGCTTAATATGTGTCCCGGAAACGTGTCCCTATTAGTATTGTATTTCTTCGGGACGGTTTCCCTGACACAGATTAAGACTAGTCATGGACTAAAAAGCACTTTGAATGGAGAATCTCCATTGAACATGCTTAATCTGTGTGCGGTAAACTGGACCTACAGGTTTGCCCTCAATAAATCTCCGATAGCCTCTCTCCATATACCATACATACGACACAATGACCACACCGCATCTGAGCGTGAAGTACTTGACAATGATTTCAACAGCGACACACTCAAACTCATTTCACTGTCAAGGAGAGACGAGGGCTTTTGTCAAGCTCTTTCCCAGTCATCTTCATGTCTATGCAGAGGGAGTTGATTCTTTTTCTGTCATGTCACCGTGTCTTACAAACCATTATTTATGAGGTTAAAATTAATCGTTTTTCTTGGCAAGAAGTCTTGACAATATGGAAAGATAGTGCCGTGCTCGATGCGAGCCTGCCTAATGCTCTTGAAATGAAGTTTCTAAATGTGTAGTCGCTTCATCTACAGTGGACTTTAAAATACTTAGTAGAGAAAAGGTTTGAAGTAATAACCTTTTATTGACAGTACACTCTTAGAAAAAAGGGTTTTTCTGCTGTCCCCATGGGAGAACACTTTGAAGAACACTTTTAGGTTCTAGATATAACTTTTTTCTCAGTGTACCTGTATACCTAAAGTAGAAATTCAAAACAGTTGAGAAGGCTGACTGGCCATTGACTTTTATTAAAGTTAATATGTTGAATTTCTACATGAAAAATATACTTAATTAACAACAAAAGCACAATGACAACACATCCATATACACATGAATATGCCTGATTCTCTTATTATTATTATTATTATTATTTACAAATGAAATAAATTCAACTATGGAAAAATTGGGGGAAAATGTATTACTACGATATATATGTCGATACATAGATTTTTTAAACAGGTCAATTATCTGGGACAAACTCCTTTAAAAAGACGGGCAACGTAACTCAAAGAAACATGACCACGTGACAAACCTAACTATAAAAAGATTGCGTCGTAGGGGGCAACATCAATACCTCCCCCACCCAAAGCAGCGGGGTGCAACATCAATACCTCCCCCACCCAACAGTAGGAACCATTCAGCATTCAAAACACAACATCACAGCTTGGTTCCTATCTAAGGAAAGACATTCTCTTCAGGCTATCCAGCGGAAATACAAAGTGACAAATTTCAGAGACTCTGTGAAACGTTGGTCTGCATGCATTTTAAACTGCTAGCCCCAGTTGTTCTCTTCAATTATACTGAAGAGTTAAGCAAGTTAAATCTAGCAAGTCATTAAAAAGCATGCATCATGTTGCAGTAACTATATAATATCTTCGTGCTGTTGAAATGCACTATGACTAAACTAGAGTGTCTTTTGATTCAAGCCATGTGATGAATTCTAGCTTTTAAAAAAAATCACCATTGGCTTTTGGGAATCACTTTCATGTCTGCCGCTTTTGCTTTGCCCCTTTTTCTCAAACAAACAGCACATTACGGTAATGACCAGTCTTAGTCGATGGCAGGGGGTTGGAGAATTTAGCATTTTTCAAACACCTGAAACAGCCTTTTGTGCAATCTAGAGCCATAATCATTATGCCCAATGCTGTCTGTACCTCCTGAACTGGTGGCTATTTTTTAAAAGAAACTAAATATGCTTCTCTGCATCACTTCTAAAACTTGGGTAAAAGATTGAAAGGAATCTGATCTTATTCAGCACATTTAGTAATTGCATGCTTTTTTAAAGCCTACCAACCTTGCCAGCAGGCATGCCAGTTAAGATAGCTTGTCTAACTAACTTGATTGATGGGCTGAAACAGCTTCTTGGTAGCTACCGTAGTTATGAGTTTGGGAGATTGGGAACCTACAACCTACCTAGCTAAAGCCAGCTTCTTAACATTTCTAGGTGACTAGTAGTATTAAAGAGAAAAATATTATGTATATAAAGTACCAGTCAAAAGTTTGGACACCTACTCATTCAAGGGTTTTTCTTTATTTTTTACAATTTTCTACATTGTAGAATAATAGTGAAGACATCAAAACTATGAAATAACACAAATGGAATCATGTAGTAACCAAAAAAGTGTTAAACAAATCAAAATATATTTTGATTTGTTTAACACTTTCTTGATTACTACATGATTCCATATGTGTTATTCATAGTTTTGATGTCTTCACTATAATTCAACAATGTAGAAAATAGTCAAAATAAAGAAAAACCCTTGAAGGAGTCGGTGTGTGCAAACTTTTGACTGGTACATAAGAAAGATGCCGCCAGATGCTGTTTTAACGCAGTGTTCCGTGTCCGGTAGCTTTGAACCGAAACACTTGGATGAAATGTTGAATTTCTTGTCTTGAGGTTGTGTTGTGTGTGTGTGTGGGGGCGGGATACATGGTCTGCTGCTAGTTAGTCAGTCATAATCCACCAGGATGCTACAGGAAAAAAGAGAGGAGTTTCATTTGAGTTGGGGAAAAATGGGTAAATAACAATTCATTTCTAGGAGACCTGGGCTCAAATACATGCTGAGCTTGATTGAGCTTGCCTGGCACATTGGAACCAAAATAATAATTGTGAAAGTCATTGTAAATAAGAATTTGTTCTTAACTGACTTGCCTAGTTAAATAAAGGTTAAATAAAAATAGAAAATAGTGGAACCCAGGTCTGCTTTCTGGTCTGTTTCCATAGGGCAGGGATGATCAACTAGATTCAGCAGCGGGATGTCATTTCTTGAGGTGATGGTCGGGGGGGTTGGAACAATTGCAAATGATTTGTAGACCACAAGAAGCCCAAACAGATACAATATTTGACTGAAACAATTTGTATTGTATTTTACCCCCTTTTTCTCCCCAATTTCGATCTTGTCTCATCGCTGCAACTCCCCAACGGGCTCGGGATAGAAGGTTGAGTCATGCGTCCTCTGAAACATGACTCGCCCAACTGCACTTCTTAACACCCGCCCGCTTAACCCGGAAGCCAGCTGCACCAATGTGTCGGAGAAAACACCGTTCAACTGATAACCGAAGTCAGCCTGCAGGTGCCTGGTCCGCCACAAGGAGTCGCTAGAGCGAGATGCGCCAAAAAATTCCCTGTCTTAGGTCAGTTAGGATCACCACTTTATTGTAAGAATGTGAAATGTCAGAATAATAATAGAGAATTATTTATTTCAGCTTTTATTTCTTTCATCATATTCCCAGTGGGTCAGAAGTTTACATACACTCAATTAGCATTTGGTAGCATTGCCTTTAAATTGTTTAACTTGGGTCAAACGTTTCGGGTAGCCTTCCACAAGCTTCCCACAATAAGTTGGATGAATTTTGGCCCAATCCTCCTGACAGAGCTGGTGTAACTGAGTCAGGTGTGTAGGCCTCCTTGCTCGCACACACCTTTTCAGTTCTGCCCACAAATTTTCTATAGGATTGAGGTCAAGGCTTTGTGATGGCCACTCCAATACCTTGACTTTGTTGTCCTTAAGCCATTTTGCCACAACTTTGGAGGTATGCTTGGGGTCATTGTCCATTTGGGAGACCCATTTGCAACCAAGCTTTCACTTCCTGACTGATGTCTTGAAATGCTGCTTCAATATATCCACAATTTTCCTCCCTCATGATTCCATATATTTTGTGAAGTGCACCAGTCCCTCCTGCAGCAAAGCACCCCACAACATGATGTTGCAACTCCCGTGCTTCACGGTTGGGATGGTGTTCTTCGGCTTGCAAGCCTCCCCCTTTTTCATCCATACATAACGATGGTCATTATGGACAAACAGTTCTATTTTTGTTTCATCAGACCAGAGGGCATTTCTCCAAAAAGTACGATCTTTGTCCCCATGTGCAGTTGCAAACCGTAGTATGGCTTTTTTATGCAGGTTTTGGAGCAGTGGCTTCTTCCTTGCTGAGCGACCTTTCAGGTTATGTAGATATAGGACTCGTTTTACTGTGGATACAGATACTTTTGTACCGGTTTCCTCCAGCATCTTCACAAGGTCCTTTGCTGTTGTTCTGTGATTGATTTGCACTTTTCGCACCAAAGTACGTTCATCTCTTGGAGACAACGCGTCTCCTTCCTGAGCGGTATGACGGCTGCGTGGTCCCATGGTGTTTATACTTGCGTACTATCGTTTGTACAGATGAACGTGGTACCTTCAGGCGTTTGGAAATTGCTCCCAAGGATGAACCAGACTGATTTCTTTTGATTTTCCCATGATGTCAAGAAAGAGGCACTGAGTTTGAAGGTAGGCCTTGAAATACATCCACAGGTACACCTCCAATTGACTCAATGATGTCAATTAGCCTATCAGAAGCTTATAAAGCCATGACATCATTTTCTGGAATTTTCCAAGCTGTTTAAAGGCACAGTCAACTTAGTGTATGTAAACTTCTGACCCACTGGAATTGTGATACAGTGAATTATAGGTGAAATAATCTGTCTGTAAACAATTGTTGAAAAAATTACTTGTGTCATGCACAAAGTAGATGTCCTAACCGACTTGCCAAAACTATAGTTTGTTAACAAGAAATTTATGGAGTGGTTGAAAAACGAGTTTTAATGACTCCAACCTAAGTGTATGTAAACTTAAGCCACTAACCACATACTTAAGCCACTAATCGCTCAAAGACCAGCGTGAAACGATGTACTTGCCTCAGGACACTTCATTGTGTATGTTTTGGGTCTTTTGTTGAGCAATAATGTGAAAACATTTGCAGGATAAACACAAGTGATACTGTAAATATAGGTAGGTATTGAATCGAACACAAACACACATGGACACACACCCTTGAGTTTACCTGGGAGCAGCATGGTAGACACACGCTCGGAATCCTCCAATGTATCAATGACACAACGCTGGAATTTCTTACTGGCATTGGACTGCAGGTAGCTAGGGAATGACAGGAACACAGCAACAAGCGATAGACTTGACATTACAGTAAGACAATCATCCTTATTAACGATATTGAATAGTGGAACGGCTTCGTTAGTAAACAACATGACGTAACAAGACTTTGCACTGAAGATATGCACATCAATTTATGAGAAAATGTAAATGCACATACTATTGAATGCAAAGACATTAAAACGCAAATATTACAGTATCAGAGTTTGAGCTATACTGCAGATGGCATACTGTATATATTGGTGTGTATAAATCAACCCTGAGAAATGGTGTGTATGTGTGTGAGTGTGTGTGTCATGACATGAGAGATGGGCCATCTGCTCATCATCAGTGGAGAGAGCTTCCATCAGCGAGATGAGCAGCCTGCCAGTGACACACACACACACACACACACACACACACACACACACACACACACACACACACACACACACACCTAATCCAGGAGATGCGATCCTGCCAAAACTCATACATTATGTAGCACGACTTTCCTGGGAGCTTCTGGATAGACACACTAAGAGAGAGAGAGAGAGACCGAGAGAGACCGAAAGAGAGAGAGAGACCGAAAGAGAGAGAGAGACCGAAAGAGAGAGAGAGGCCGAAAGAGAGAGAGGTCAAGAGAGAAAGGAAAGAGCGCAAGAGAGTTGAAGTTAGCATCTGGCCCAATCAGTAAATAAGATCTCATTTGCATTAAAGGAGCACTTACGGCACAAATTCATTCATGATGCATAACTGTGGCTGTTTTTTGAACGTCTTTTAATGGATCAATCAATGTTACCTATGAAAAAGTATGTCACAAATTCTTAGGAACTTTTGGAAAGTATTATCCATGCCATAGTTGGGATCAAATAGAACAATCCCATTGGTGAGACATTTTCTATCATCTAGGAATAGGCTTTCCTGCCAACGTGATTTGACCAGGAAAAACTCTTGGCCTTAGTTACATTTTATTTCTGGCCAGGTCACGTGAATCAATTGGTGGTGAGTCGCGTGCCCTGCATTGCCCTGTGCCAAGCCACTGTGCTTTGGGGTCTAAGCCGGGTAACTGTAATGCACTTTATACTGATGTAAAAACATTTTTAAAAAAAATGGCTTGATAAAATACGTTTGATTTGACTCACTGCAAGTTGTCGCTGTGGTTGGACGTGGCGTCCACATAGCTCTTGAGCAACTTCTGGAACTCCTCGAGGTCCTCCGTTGCCGACATCTGCGTCTGCACCAGCAGGATGTTCTGTTGGCACGGAGACCACAAGGAAATGCAACATTTACATACATTTCCTTTTTTGGTCATTTAGCTTCGACTCCTTTACAGAGCAACTTAAGCAACGCAAGAACTACAATTAGCTGCAAAAAAAATGGCGACCTCAAAGCAAGTATTGTCATTTTAGGTAGCTAATTGAGTTGTTGCCTTGCTTATGTACATAAGGTATAACTTAGGCTTTACAGTCAGGGCATTCAACTAAGGTAGGTAAGACAACCAGATATCAGTTATCTCAAGTAAAAAGGCCTTTTAAAAAAGCAGCTATCGGCAAATAAGAAAAGATTAGTGCTAGTGCAAGAAAGACAGGAACAGTAAGGTGTTTGCGAGATTACATCGAATGCTCCTCTGAGCTCCTGTACCCGAGCTATAGGCAAGACACAGGTTTTAGAAGCAGATAGGGGAGTTTTTTTTTTAGCCTGTGAGGGGAAACTCAATGTGTGAATGATAAATCTGGAGGGTTCCTGTGAAACATTGGAGGTGTTCTGCAGATTAGTTAGTCACCCAGGGGCGGATGCTAATGTGAATTCATTTGGATTGCGTCATGTGCGGCCCGTTTTGTAAAACAAAAACAAATGAACACTGTAAAAAATGGGGTGTATGTGGAAACTTAAAAAGATGAGCTACACAGACTTTTTATTGGATAACTGTGCCGTTAAAGTCCAATGACTGGCCTGAGTTGCCCCTGAGGGTATTAATAAAGTTGTATCGAATTTAGAGAAACAACAATCATCACTCACAGATTTGTATGTACTGGCCAGCGTATCTTCTTTCAGGGGTTCCAACTTTGGACCCTGAAAAGACCATTGGAAACCTAGCTATAATGGTCAAACTCACATTGACCAGGACTTGAATAATTCCCAGTTTCAAAAAGCATTTTTTCTTTCAAATACTTTAGCTCTGCTTGTATGAGCTTTCCAGACACAATGGAATAGTCCCAAAAGTGTAAACCACACCCATATGGCTCAATCAAACTCAATCAGAAAAGAAAACAAATACTACTTGAACCCAAGTCTGACTAGAATATAGAATATTATCTCATGCAGGTATATACTATAATTATCCAATACATTGCATCATTGACACACATTCTGACTGGAGTTAATTTCCAACCCCTGCCTGTACATCGGAAACCCTCTATTTCTATCCAACCACGAGACAGAGCAATAAGCTATAACATTAAATTGTATTAGCTCACTGCAAAGGGAACGAGAATCTGTGAGGTGACGATGGATATTGCACTACAGTACATGCTGCAGGTTACGAATTGCTCTGATATTGCAGTGTAGATTGACAAACTAGAAAGAGACAGACTGACTGACTGACTGACTGACTGACTGACTGACTGACTGACTGACTGACTGACTGACTGACTGACTGACTGAGACAGACAGACAGACAGACAGACAGACAGACAGACAGACGATAGAGACAGCATAGGGAGTTAAAGTAAGAGAGAGCGACAAAGATAAGGGGAGATAGGAGAAAGGTAGGAGCAGCACGGGGCAATAGAGCAAGACGTAAAGGCGCGGTCAGGATGAGATATACCCAGGACAGTTCCGTACCTGCCACTCCAGCTTGTCCAATAGCTGTTGGAGCCTGTTGACCTGGGAGCACCAGTGGTCATCAATCTCCATGGTCACTCCTAGAGAAACACACACACACACACCCACATAGATCCTATTCAATTAGTTCTAAGAGTGATCCTGGTTAACATCATTAATGTAACAGCCTTGCTACCGTCTCTCTCCTTGCCCCAACCTGGGCTCGAACCAGGGACCCTCTGAACACATCAACTGCCTCCCACGATGCATCTTTACCTATCGCTCCACAAAAGCCACGGCCCTCGCAGAGCAAGGGAAACAACCACAAGGTCCCAGAGCGAGTGACGTCACCGATTGAAATGCCACTAGCTCGCACCGCTAACTAGCTAGCTATTTCCCAGCAGTTACACTAGCATTGGTATTACCTGTAGTGAGGATGCCTGAGTAGGGGTGGATAGGGGAGAGGCACATGTTCTTCTGAAACTTGCGGCCACGTCGTCTGCTGTTTCTCTGAGCCCAGGGGTGCTCCGCCTCCTTCACCGCTCTCCTGAAAACAGACAGAACGAGAAAAGGAGGAGGAATAAAAGTAAAAAAGAAAGGTGTAACTGTCAGAGAGGTGAGGAAAGGAGGGATGTACATTGGTCGAACCAAAACACGACAAAGAAGAGTGGAAGCCATTTTGTGGATAGTTCCAAATAACAAGCCCAACATTGTAATTACCCCCATGGGTAGTGTAGGACATGGTATTGACTGCTCAGGGGTGACACTAACACTTCAAAATCAAAGATGAAATGTGTGTGTGCCCATCTGAGTCTGGTTGAGTCTTTGTGCTTCTGTGTTTGTGTGTGACAGAGTAGAAGGATGGAGAGTTGCTGTTTTCTCCAGGTTAAGACTGGTTACCTATCGCCAGGGCCGAGGGAGTGTATGACTGGGACAGCTCTCCTGCTGGGCAAGGTAGAAGCCTCAAAGGGCACAGCAGCACGTAGAACACTACCGCTGATGAAACGAGGACACAGAAACGAGGACACAGTATCAGGCTGTATTAGGAGTGTGTGTATATGTGTATGTGTCTCTCTCTGTGTGTGTGTGTGTGTGTATCTCCCCTACATTTATAACCTCTCTGTTTTTGTCCATCCCAGTGACTCCTTCTCACTCTGACCCCTCTCCCTCTGTATCTCCCCCTTCCTCTCTCTCTTCCTAGTCTCGCTCCCCCCTTTCGCTCTCTTTCTGTGACTCATCCCCCCCAAATCGACTTCATTTTGGCCAATAAACGATGTGCTGACGCCCAGAGGAGCACCACAGTGGACTCCACAATATTGGGCTGCTCAGAGTCTGTGTCCCAAATGGCACCATATTCAGGGGCCCATTGGGCTAAGGTCAAAAGTAGCGCACTAGGTAGGGAATAAGGTGCAAAGGCTCTGCACATTGCCATCTGTCACTGGCTATCTGTGTCAATGTTTAACCATCCTAATAGGGGTGCTCCATGCCGGACACATGCATAGGTCCACTTAAACAATGGAGAGGACAGCATGATATAACGATACATTTAATCACCCCAATTATGCGTATTTGACCAGTGTCCTGATGCATTCGTGACGCAAAAAGAAAGCTGTATTCTATTCATTACTGCACTATCCACCCATATAATCCATCCAGGAGTAACCATTACACAGCACATGTTCATGACATGTTTTAGAGAACACAGTTAAATGACACCGTCTCACACCAGTTCACAGGATGTTGTGTATGATAGCGTTTTTTTACTGTAGACTGAAAAGCAGAGGCGTTATGCCCCCCCCCCCCCCACCCCCATTCTTCCTAGTTAGTGGTTAATTCCAAGGTGCGCCACGGAGAAAATATATGCTAGGCAGGACGCTAGATACTGTGGTGCATGCAGACAGTATCGTCAATGGAGGAGGAGAGAGAGTGTCGAGAGGCACAGTGTTTGATTTGACTTTAGCTGCCGGTGATGGGCAGGATGTATGTTTGTAAATTAATTTGATCAAGCTATTTAGCCGATTGATTCCTTCTTGATGAATAAATAAAACCAAAATGTTTTGTTGTTCCTCAGTAATACTAGCCACCTAGCAGTTTTATAAAGTATGCTTCAGCTAACAAGCTAGACAGCTTCGCAATCTCTCAAACTCATAACTAGCTATCAATCAAGTTAGAGTAGCTTGTCTAACAATCTTAGCTGGCATGCCTGCTCGCAAAGTTGCTAGACTTTAGAAAATACAAAATAATTGCTTTAAAAATTGTTCACCGATCCCCAAAGCCTGTATGACTGGGACAGTTCTCCTGCTTAGCAAGGTAGAAGCCCCAAAGGGCTCCACAGCACGTAGAACACTACCGCAGATTAAAAGAAAAGAGGACACAGTATCAGGCTGTATTAGGAGTGTGTGTGTGTCTCTCTCTGTATGTGTCTGTATCTCCCCTACATCTATTACCCTTCTATCGGTTTTTGTCCATCTCAGTGACTCCTTCGCGCTCTGACCCCCCTCCCTCTCTGTGAGTCTCTCTCAATAGCTCTCTCTCCCCTCTTCCTCTCCGTCTTTCTCTCATTCTCTCTCCCCCCTTTTGCTCTCTTTCTGTGAAGCATCCCCCCCAAATCTCAACATCATAAGGTGTGCTATATTGTTTAGTAGTGAGGTGGTGCTATAGTGTTTAGTAGTGGGGTGGTGCCATAGTGTTTAGTAGTGGGGTGGTGCTATAGTGTTTAGTAGTGGGGTGGTGCCATAGTGTTTAGTAGTGGGGTGGTGCTATAGTGTTTAGTAGTGAGGTGGTGCTATAGTGTTTAGTAGTGGAGTGGTGCCATAGT